>NC_057872.1:19977548-20283382 GCF_019740435.1 Gambusia affinis | reverse complement strand
TCCTGTTTCTGCTTAGACGTCATTACGCATTCATGTAGGAATCCGTTAATGCGACATAGCAGAACAGTTTTGTTTCATTTATTATAATTTAAAAAAGAAAAGGGAATTAATGTGTAAATGTGTTTGGAAAGGAGCCGTAAAGTTTCTAAGCGTTGCTGTTAAATGTAAGGAAATGATGGCGCTTGGCTCAGTGTTTGATCTATGCTAACAAAGTTTGCCAACCACACAAGATTATCTCAGCTAACACACACATATGTGGAATTTAGTAAAAGAGCTTGTACTGTTGTTGACTTTTACATGTAGTAGTTTTCATATCACATATAATGATTAGATGGACTTTGACTTGGACATATTTTCCTGTGCCACAGTTGTGAACTATCCCCGCAACAAAGTAGCCACTGTAAAGCTTGCTGGCCAGACTTTTTTTTTAAAAGCAACAAAGTCCAGTTTTGATATAGTTTGTCACTTGTAGCAAAATGTTTCGTTACAGTTTTTTTTTTTTTCTTTTAGTGCTTTGCATTAAAAGAAAATAAGACATTGATTCCCTTTGGAAAAACAAGGTTGCACTCGCAAATGGCTTTGATGACATCACACAAGGCGGCTAATCACTAATCAGATCTGTTTTTGTTCTTGCATTGTTTTTTTTAAACCATTTCCATCCTTCAATGGGGCTGGCCTGATGTGAGATTATCACTGTATGACCTTGACTAATAATATTTAATTGGTATCTTAAGTCAGAGCTCTGATGTGAGAGTGAGAACATGAGAGTAAAGCACCTCTAGCCTAATAGCTTGTAGTTTTGCTAACTACTCTTTGCAATACAGACAGATGATGTATTTGTCTTCATTTTATGCATACAAACACAAAATAAACATATTTAATAAATATACTTTACAGCATATTGCCACGTGCCACTGGTTTAAATGTCAATAAATAGTTCACTTGCAACTCTTAGTACAGATTATTCTGCTGTAAAAGCGAAACCTTCCCCGTTAACATATAGTCAATACACCAATTATTTTATATGTAGTGTAATTGCACTGCTAAATGGCAAATATTATTATAATTTAACCATATTTTCACAGTTATTATAAATACATTTGAAGAGTAGAAATAATAGTTAAATCATCAAAAACAACAATCTCAACTAATACTGTCAGTTTTGGGTGTTGTTATTGTATACTATAACATTTTTCCACAGCTATAACTAACATTGATGTACGTAGGATACAACAGTTTTACAATATGCATGTCATCCAACAGGATGGTAAAAATCAAGTTGGAATATAAATAGATACGTGTCAGTTAAGATCCCTAAAGTGATCGTTGTCTTTATCTGGTTTAGTTTCTCCATTCACAGCAGCATCAGTCAAGACTTTGGAGTCTAAAGGGCTTGCAAATAAAATGTTGGTCCAACGCTTCATAATCAGTGGAAATCTGTAAACGTAGCTTGTCTGCTATGTTGTCCAACAATGCTGGCTGATCGGCTCAATTCTTGTGCCTCCTGTGATGTAATTGACCCAAATGAACATTAGCAGGATGTGGTACTGCTAGGAAACATTTCATTTTGCTAAATCCTGCTGTGAACATTCTTACATTATAACCCAGCTGGGTTTTATTTTCTGGAGGTGACAGCCAGTTCTCCCATTCACCCTTTCATAGCAACGCTATCTCAGTTCATATCTCACAGTGGAAGCAGGAAGTAAACCAACCCTTACTTGTTTGATTAGGACTACTAATCCATTGCTTTTCAATAGAACCAAGAAACCCAAAGGGGAATCAAAGCCAAAGAAAAAGTTGCTGGAGCGTTGCAATGAGAAAATTAAGGTACAACTGAAGAAAATGTGGGTTAAAAGAAACCCAACACTCAACAATAATTTTTCAATCGGACATTTTTAAACTAATAAAATAGATTCATAAATACCTTATTAATCCCTACAAGAGAAATTTGTGTGTGCAGGTAGCACCTAAAATCACAAAAACTAGCACACCAAGACTACAGTACCATAAAACACAATGGTACTTGTGGTATTTATAAATGCACAAGGTCAGCAGGAGGAGGTGTGCTGCCTTGTTGCAGCAGAAATGAAGCCTCTCCTGCATTTGTGTTCTACAACGCAGGCAGAGGTATTATTACTATTGTGAATGATTCTCTGAGCTGTCAGAGAATACTTTTACGCAGCTTCTTCAGATCTTAATCGAAACTCGTGTTGCGCTTTACCACTCCTAAAACTCCTGTTTATGTTGGATTACATAAATAGGTGATGGACCAACTTATTACCTTTTTGGTTTGTAAGGGCATTTTTCTCTGACCCACTTTGAGTCACGTATAAATCACATAGAGGTGAGGGACAAGTGCTTTGATGCATGAGTAAGAATAATTTTATAACTCGTTCATTTGGTGCATTTCATTGACGGAAAATCAGAATGGGAATGACAGAGCTGGAAAACCGCAGTAGTCTAAAAAAGTCTAAGTTTCCTTAAATGAGCTTCAGCCGCTGGTGAGTCATTCATGGAACCTAATTTGCTTAGTCCTAATATGTGACAATGTGTTTGTAAATGATTCATTCTGACTAAAATTCTGCATTGAACTCAAGATCAGTCAGTCGAGTTAAATCACATGTGTCAAACTCGAGGCCTGGGGGCCAGATCTGGCCCACCGTAGCTTTTTATGTGGCCCTTTAGCTTCCAATTTACATCAGTTAGTTTGCAAAATTTACACAAAATCAACAAATCCCGACATCTTTTTCTGATTTTAACTGCAATTTTTTCTTAAAATTGGTCAAAAACATTGGGCTTAAGTGACTGCTGCCTCAGCCTTACCTGATGTAAAGTTATAGTCCGTGGTTGATACGGCGACTGTTAAAAAGTGACTTTTAACACCAGACATTAGCGCAAATATCATAAAAAATTCCTTACAAATATTTCTAGATTAGAGCCAGAAAATCTGTGATTTTTATTCAAAAAAACCACACACAAAAACATGACAAAATCCTGGATGGACTGATCAGTGTGAAAAGATGTTCAATATTATTTAATTTTAAGAAACACTTATTGAATACTGCTAAATATCAATAACAGCTATATACTGATATTTTAACAGTTTAGTGGGTTTTATCAATACATTCTGGCCCTTTAAGTACATTCAGATTTTTGATATGGCCCAAAATGAAAATGAATTTGACGAACCTGAGTTCAATACTTTAACCTGAGAGCCATAAAAGCATCTTGAACATTGATCTGTCTGTGATTACGTCTTCCTTTTTGACCGTTTTCGGTGAGTGATCAGTGTTTTAGTAGACCATGGTGGAATTTGGTCTCCGCTGAATGAGTAAAACTAATCACCAAAAGATAAATGGAATCATGGCCTTTCATCCACTGAGGTGAATCATTCCAGCATGACAGCGCTGCAGCATGCTGACTGATTGACCCTCCAACATCAATAATTCATGAGAGTCACAAATCAGTGTCAGTAAAACCTAACTTTTTTTTTTGTGATGTTTACCCACAACACAGCAGAGAGGACAACAGTCATGAAGCAACTCAATAAACTGTCTGCTTTGGGATGACGAAACACAGATTGCCACTTACATACTGAGGTTATCTTTTGGTGGAATTTTTCTAAGAAATACTCTCCGTGTTTTTTTAGCTACTTTCCCAAAGAATTCCTAAAATGTGGGCAATGTGTGTTGATCATTTATCCTAGCTGGAAATTGCTTAAAGCATGACCTGAGTTAGGGCTAACAAACCATGTGCAGCAGAGAACATGCCCGTCACTTCTTCCTCTGCCTGTTACTAAAATCTAAATTTCAAGCTGCAGAGAAACTAATTATTGTATCACTGAATGCTTTAAAAACAAACCAATCACAATCTCCTGGGCTATAAAAATGATCCTAATATTTATAGTCATTGCAAGTTAATGACCTGTGCTGTTATTTATGGTTCCCATTTATGAAGCAACTAATAAGGTTCTATGCAGCTTTTATTTACTTATTTATTTTTTACATCTAGTTTCATTAAGTTCAGTTTATTGATGTTTAGCATCTGTTTGCACTTGAACAGTTCTAATCAAACTGTATTCCTCCTGTCCAATCTAATTCATGTAAAAGAACTTGTATTTTTCACTAAACGCCCTCATTATGAACACTGTGAATATGTAGTGGCTTTTTAAATCGGCTTTAAACACAGGAGAGCAGCAGGAGCCGGTGCAGGGTTCAGGAAATCAAACCAGCTTCGTGTCAACCTGCGTGTGAGCAGCCTGGTGGTAGTAGATCATTAAGGATTTAATATCACTTATATAGCAGAGAAGCTGTTCTCTGCATTGCTGTTTGATGTTTTTGCACAAATGCATCAGTTTGTAAAATAGCTTTTGTGTTACAAACTTATCCGAGTGGTTCTGGTTGGTCAGGCTGAGTGGACTTTGAGTCTTTAATATTTCAACGTGCTCATTAAACAAACGTTAGCTCTCGCTGGCAACTTATTAAAATCTGATTAGAAATGTAGACTGTAATGGTCTATCACACAGCTGTAAATTTACTTAGGGGATTTGAGATGTAAAGCTCTGGGTTGGTTTTACTTAGAAAGTATTCGAATGCTTCGTTCTGCAAGAGAAGACGTAGTACGTATTCATCTTTTTAAAATATATTATTTCAAGAACAAAAACAGGAAATGCGTTGTAATTTATAGATGTATTCTGACATGTTACCTGAGTGAAACAGCAGTGCACTAAATATTTTGACATACCTATGACCCAATAAAGATCCATATGTGAAGGATTAAACCAGCACAAAAAGAGTCAAATTAAAATTAATCACATTTATTGCATACAAACATTTACCTTTGGGATATTTTCTGACAGCAAAAAGCTGAAAGTGATCAGAGGTGTTACCTGAACAAACATCTCTTATAAAGCGACTATCCTGACCAAATCACACAATAACCCTTCCTCTCAAATCTGCTCAGCTCTTCTCTCTTCAGCTGCAGGTGTAAGGTCTGTAACCCACTGCTTGAAGGAACTAACCCTCTACCTGGATTCTCAAACGTCCCTGTCCTCACATTGATATTCAACAAATAGTTATTCATCATGAAACACTGGAATAACATAATCTTTGCTTAAAATGTCAAAATTGAAACGTGAACCTGCCTACAAAGTATCATTTCATTCACATTTATACCAACTTTCATTCAGACTGATTATATTCATATAACTATATTTGAAGATTATTAAAAGTCTGCTATTTTAGAACAACTTTGAAACACAGTATTTATTTATTTTTTGTCAGCATATTGTCAAAACACATTACTGGAAACGGAAATGCATTACGGTACATCTGGCTGTAAACTTTTGTTCTTCATTGTTCTCCATTACAGGCGTAACAATAATGTGTTGTGCTGGCCTGGTAAGTGATTTAGCGATTTCACAACACGTATTGGTATATTAAGTCACATGTGGTTATGCAATAGAAATGAGCGAGAACTGATCATGCTTCTTGAAGGAGTGCCCCGTTTCTCTGTAGAGTATTTGAACCACTTCCTGAATCCAGTACCAAGGGATAGGAGGGGAAAGAGGAGGGCTAATGGTGGGCATAAACCCAGGAAATGGCATTCAGCTGAATGACCCTGGATATGGCTGCTGTAATCTGTTTAGTTATTGGCAATTTATTGGTTCATGTTTTTGTCGTGCTCTTTTGAAGCTTTTCTTGCATCAATCTCCTAGTTCCAGTGTTGTTCTGTTATCGAACTGCTAACCCCGATGGTGTAGGTCTCTCATGAATCTGTCTGCTGTATGTTCCTCTAATGGCTGCCTAAAGCTGTGGTTTGAATGATTCAGCCTCCAAAGTGAGCATCCTAAATGTGGCTGGATGTGAGTTGTACAACACAGCCGGTATGGTAGTAGTGAGTCACAGTCGGAGCACATTGTTAGTCTTATGACTTATAGTTCCCCTGACCTGGTCAGCTTCCTGCCTCCCAATACTTATTGGACTGTAAAGCACCAGATGATTTTATGAACCGGTGGGAGTAAATGGGGACGGAGTGGAGTGATTCCTCCGTTTGGTGCCAGCGTCCAAATATTCTTGGACTTTGTACCACGCTCCCCTCGGATCTGTTTAGGTTCTTCTAACTTTCGTTCGATGCTTTTTATCAGAATAAGCATTATAGGCGTATAAACCCCAGGATTCAGGAATATCTGGAATGACATTCAGCCAGCTTGATGTGAAATCGCTGTTTACAGTCACTGAACGCTTCCAATGTATATAGTGTGGAAGAGAAAGTCTGTCTGACAGAGAGAGAGGGAGAACCGCCTTGCTCCCTCCCCCCGCTGGAGGCATTCTTTACTTTTATTGGACCTTTGAAATGGTCAGAGTCTGGTCATGTGATCTGTTGGACCAATGGCATAAGGATTTTTGGGAAGCTGTGGGGGGAGAACTGCTTAAACATGCTGAATTCACTGGATGACCTAAACAAGCAACCCTAAAAATATTCTCCTGGCGTCTGCAAAATGCTAAAATGTTGCAATGCTTCCGGACGGTGTGACTTTTTAAACATTTTTCTTGGCTTCATTGTATATTTGTCAACTTTTCTTGCTCACTTTGTGGCGTGTTTGTCCAGCTTGTCACATTTAATTGTATCCAACTCACTTTGTAGGAGTTTGTAGTCTTTTGTCTCCATCATTTCCGCACATCAAACATCCTGTGGACCGCTGATTTTTACTCGTCTTGTTTAGGTTTGACTGCGAGGAACCTTTTTCTGTGACTATATTTGCACACACATGCATTATGCATGAGCACCAAAAGTCAGATGTTGAATCTCTGAAGTGGAAGAACTGGCAAAATTATAGGGGAAAAAATGCCATCATCCCCATTCTCCACCAGCTGTGTTGAAGGGAGACAAAAAGACAAAAAAAAAAGGGGGGTAGCCAGCGCTTTTGCAACAGGATAGAGGGATTGTGATGACTGACATGAAACTATGTGGAAAATAACATTCACTCACCTTGTACAGCAGTAGCCAGATCAGAAGAATCAGCTTTATTATTATTATATGTATGTAAATTGAGAAGTGATTTAATTTAGCTCATAAAAGTCAAAAACATTCAGATTTTTTGATATTGCATTCATGTGTTTTGTGTCTTTTGTGTTTTTACATAGTCAAAGTTTCTTTCCTGCTCTCATTAATGCATTTTTACTCCCTGTTTTAAATATGTCCAACTGAAGGCCAAATCTGGCCCGCGATAGTTTTTATGTGGCCTTCTGGACTCCAGAGGGACGCATAAATAGAACCATGAAGAAAACAGTTGTGTGCCTAAATATTATTTCATCAATTACATCAAAGCAGTTTCATATATTTTGCATAAGTTTAAGATTATTGCAAATTTTCTGCAAAAAGGGTTGAAAATATTGGAGTTACGCGGCTGCTGACTTTCTACTACTGCTACACTGCTGCCTCAGCCTTACTTGATATCAAGTTGCAGTCTGTGCTTAAAGTGGAGAGTAACAAAAAGTCATATTTACCATCTTACATGAGCGCAAAATTTCTTTTAAATTGCTCAATTAGATCCACAAAATCAGCCATTTTCACTGCAAAAAATAAAAACAATATTGAAATCCTGGAAGGACCGATGATTGTGAAAACATGACTTCATTTCAAGAGGTACTTATCGAAGGCAGAGACAGCTCTTTATTAATATTTTAACAGTTTGTTGATGGGTTTTATCAACACATTCTGGCACAACCGGCCCTTTGGGAACATTCATGATCTTGACATGGCCCCTAAAAGAAAACTATCTTGACACTCCTGCCCTATCAATAACACTGTGTGTGTTATTGGGCGTGTTATGAAAATAAGAGCAGTAGAAACGTTTCTGTCTCTCTGAGCCAAAGGGGGAATCCTCCTTGATTACTGGCAGCAGCAGCAGCAGCAGCAGGGTGGGGACGGGAGTGGAAGCCAGGCGGTTACACGGCTTTGGCATTTGCAGCTGCAGTAGTGGGAGTTGCTGTAGCTCTGTAAGGGGACTCCACTGATAGCGTGCGTAACGGTGCCCCCACTCGCTCTGCTCTTATAGATGAGTTATGACTCACATCCCACAGATGTATCTTCTCCCTTTGCAGCCAGCCGTTTACTCTCTGCCACTCCCTGAGCATAGCAGCAAAAGTATTAATCATTACGTCAGAGAAAGAAGCAGCAATCACAGATGACTCCATTTACGAGTTCATCGCGGAGGTGTGAAGGAAAAACGTTTGCTCATCCCTTAGGTGGATCTTCATAGGTCTCTGCGAGCCGCCTGTGCTCCGTCATATGCATTAGGAAATATGTACATGCTCTCAGTGAGCATCAGATAAAACCAAAATTAAACCACTGTATTTTCACCATTTGCCTCTGAATGAAGATTTTACTTGTCATTTACTACATGTCTCTAAGCTTAATTGATTTATATTTGCAGGTTGATAAAGCCAGAAGGGTGGTGCAGAGTCCTGGTGCTTCAGGATGCTGGTGGAGCTGAGCGAGTGGTTCTGGCAGGAGCGGCTGTGGTTTCCAGAGGGTCTGGGCTGGGCTGACCTGGAGGATCGGGATGGACGGGTTTACGCCAAGGGCCGTGATTTATGGGTGGCACTTCCCATCGCGCTGGTATTCCTCATTATCAGGCAAATCTTCGAAAGGTCGGTCCATTTTTCACTCTGTCCTGTGGCCTACCTGTGACCCTCCGCTGTGTTTAATTTAAACATTTACTTTCTCTGTGTTCACACATTTATCCCCGTCTTCCTCTTTTGTTGTTCTTTTTCCTTCTACCTTCTCCTTGCTTTGTCCTTGACTTTCTTGGTCGGCTATCTCTTCTTCTATCTACAGCTTAAAACAGTATTTATATCCCACACAGTCACATATTTCACTTGCTTATGCTTGTCAAGTCACTATTAATTATTAGTTTCATTATATTTATCTTTTGTTACTGTCCCTCTCACTTTCTCTAACGTTGGGAAATGTGATAGGAGAAGCAGCAAAGGAGACAGTTATAACATTTGCATAAGCCTACAGTGACAAAAAAAGCTGCTGCTCACAGTTGCTCATAAATGTGCAATGTTTTTTTATTTAATTATAAAACATACTTTTCTGTCAGACATCCCCTAGCTCCCAACTACTAGATTATTTTTTCCAGCTCCGTTTACATAGATCTCAATGTTTCAAAAATTACATGAATTAAAACCTATTTAGAATAAAAATACAGACAAGACAAAACATGTTTCAAAGGAAACGGTTTCCTTTTTCAATTCTTTGGAAAAGCTATCCTGAATATTTTTTACTTTTGATTTTGATCTTTAGGCTCCTCTAGCTTGAACATTTAATTGCTGAAATGTTCATCCAGTTGCTTAGAAAAAGGTAAAAATCCTCATTGTTTGTTAGATAAAGCCTTAGCTTTTATCTGTGAGGTGTGGAAGAAAATCTTTTCTACTTCCGTCTTTTGTTATGTTGCCAGGTATTTGTTGAATGTAATTAATTAGCTTCCAGATATACCGTGTAAACATCCTGTACCTCCAGTGCACGTCCTGTATAATACTTTCATTTATCTTCTGTGGGTTAGGGTTAAATTTTAGATTGATTTCCATTCATTTGACCTACTTCTTCTAAAAATGTCCTTCCTTTTTAATCCCTTGTTTAATCCCAGGACAGTGGCGACACCTCTGGCCTCTCTACTCGGTGTGAAAGAGACCGTTCGGCTCAAAGCGCCTCACATCCCCTCCCTCGAGTCCTACTATTTTAGAGTGACCAAAAACCCAACACAGGTAACTCTCATGACACCGAGAGCGCTGTAGGATGTGAAGTACCAGAAAATGCCAAGAATCAAACCTCTTTTTGTTGGTTCAGTCTTCAGTAGCAAGCCTTTGCAAACAGACGGGTTATTCAGAAAGACAAATCCAGCGGTGGTTCAGACGGAGGAGGAACCAGGACCGACCAAGTTTGCTCAAGAAGTTCCGAGAAGCCAGGTAAGAACACGAGCATGCTCTTTTCTAGATACATCATTGTTCTTAAGTGTTTATTCGGATTTAGGGCTGGTAAAAGTTAAGCATTTGATAAATACTTCCAAAAGCATTTTTCCCATCTAATGTGACATATCTCCTATGCGATTCAGGTGCGTAACCTGGTTGCAGAGGTGTGTTCAACCTCAAACTAACACTATATTGAAGGAACTTTTGATTCATATCCAGCATTCAACGTACTAAAATTCACAAGTGCGGTCAACTGTTGAGGAAATAAAGTTCTTATTTGTATTCTTTAGCTAAGCTGTAGTTAGCAGGAGCAAAATTGTACAAAGGTATCTCTCAAGAAAAAAGTTGTAAGAATTCCCTTTTTTTTTTATTAAATAATGCCACATTTTTATGTGGCACAAAAACAAAAAAAACAACTAAATATAAAAGTACTTTTATAAGCCAAAGTTGGCAAATATTACTAAATCATGATGTGATTGGCTGATAACCTCCTAGCAAAGAAAACTGACTCCTGTTTTTAAATCATAAAATGCTAAAACAAATGATTTGTTTAAGGACGCCAGTTTATTGAGGTTTTTATTTGTTACGGTAAATATTCTAGTTGCTCTTAATATGTGTACTCATAAAGGTGGAGGAAACTCAGAGGTGATTGATCAGAGTTTCTATGACCCGACATTTTAATAACAGTAGGTAAACTTTGGAGCCCAGCTGTGCGACACGAAGCAGGTTAAAACAACCATTGACCTTAAGCTAACCCGCTGCATATACAAACCAATTTCTGGTTTTAAAAATGAATCTTCTATTTTTAACTTACACTCAGAAACGTGCCGGTCTGCCTTTCTGGCCCGGTTCTCCACAAGCATTTCCAGCTATAGACATATCTAGTACACAGCCTCAGCTGTGTCAGGGACTCTGTCATCGCTTTAGCTGTACTTGTGTTTGCATGTGAGTTATATCCAAGCTGCGGACGATTCGTCTGGTTTGGTGCAGGCGGGTGCACGTGACTGGATGTTTGTCCCTGCCTGGTTATGGTGTGTCTTTCACTGTGTTGGTTGCAACATAAGGACATTATTTCTTTTCAATCAACCCATTGTGTGCGTGCAGACAACAGGGTTTCTGTCTTTCCTGCTTCCCCTCAGCTGATGTGTCCCCTCACTCTCTCACTGTCCTTTTCTCGCTGGGCTTCTGCTGCTCTTTATCTGCTCCAGCTTTCTGTCTGAAGCCTTTTCACCACACCTGTGTGATTGAGCGTTGGGAGCTGTGACCTCGCTCCATCTCTGAAGCAGGACGTTAACAGCTCCTTCTTTTGTCTGGTATTCCTGCCGTTTGATCAACATTTGTCCAGCTTTGTTTTTTTGTGAGTCATTGTTGAACATCAATGATGTATTTCATCAGATTTTTCCCATGTGTGGAAACTAAGGATGAATTCACACAACCCTGTTTAGTCCATTTTAACCAAACTCCAGTTTGCTTGTCTACTTATTCTGGTTTGTTTGGGAAGGGGTGAATGCGCAATCAAACTCTGATGCAAACAGGTTTTGGCTTGAAGAAAGTGAACTCTGGTGAGGTTTTGAAAGCAGATGTGGATTCAAGCAGACTGGAGGCCACTTCAAAAGCAGGACTCGCACTATAGCGCAGGGCATTCTGGGTAAATACAGTAAAAACAAACACTAGCTTACTCCAGCAGGAGAAATGACTCATGTTTTTTTTTTTTTACTAACAACGACTAAAATCTGATGCCACTTTATTTTTGTTTTACATTTTTGTAAAGAAGGACGTTGCTCTCATCTCTTCTTTTGAGGTTTTTGTGTTGTTCTCTTCAGTGGTTCTTTGCGGGTGAACAGGTTTTCCAAACGGTTTGGTTGGTTTGGGAAAACGAACCGCACCAGCTGAGAGTGTGACAAAAGTAGCAGTTTTGCAGCTTCAATTATGCATTTTCTGCTAGACGAGTCACTAAGCATGTTTTCCCCGACTGACTGAAGAGAAAGTGTGTATGTGTTTGTTCTCTTGCAGTTGGAGATTTACCTTTTACCTTCTTGCTTTCATTGCTGGCCTGGCCTCCCTCGTCGATGTGAGTACTGCCTCTTTTCTTCATTTAAACCCACAGACAGTGAGTTTGTCTCCCGTTGCTTTAACTTGTATATTTCTGTAGCTGCCTGCTCTTTTTTCTCTGATAACTTTGCCACTCTGTAGAGATGAAGCCCTGACTCATCCCGGTGCTGAGTCAGTGGATATAAATACACCTGCTGATTTCTGCTGTCTCATTATCCCGTCCCGTTTCTCCTTCCAGAAACCTTGGCTGTACGACACAAAGGAGATGTGGCAAGGCTTTCCTGTGCTGGTACGTCTCTGGGAGGGATGAGAGTAACAAATGTGTCAGATTACTGACTCAAACTGTGCAGCATAAATACAAAATAGGCATTAAATGGTTGTGTAGTGAGGAATTATAGTCATAATCTGGGAATAAAGGTAAAATATTGAGATTATGTTGGAAATCATTTGCTCCTTACAGATTTCTTCTGTGGTTTTTGTTGGGGTTTTTTTGTGACACTTATATGTTCTGGATCATTAAACCAATGTCATTGTCACACCAAAAAACGCCTGAAAAAACACAGAAACTATTTTCAGTTGATGATTTGATTTATTAAGGGAATAAAACAATCCAAACCAACCTGTTACCATGTTAAACAGTAAATGCTTCTTTAATCTAATAACTTTCCAGGAGCTGCTTGCAATGAGAAAACGTTTGTTAGAGCGTTCTAAAGATATTTTGTCCTGCTTTCATGTACTTTCATTCACTATTTAAGCATTTAAAAATGCAGATGACTACAGAACACATTTTTTGATTCATCATTGGGATAATTATCTATTATTACATTTAATTTCAGATTAAATTGCTGCCTCTGTGAAGGGACCTCAAAGCAAATTTTTTTCCGTACGTCTGTTAAAATCCTTAGAAAAAATACATTTGAATTAGGAAGTAGTTAGCCAGGAAAAAATGGCTAATGCATTCCTTATTATCTAAATCTAATTCTTACAGTCTGAATTTATAATATCAGCCCATGGATTTTAGGTATTAAAGGCATCTTTCTTGTTCAGACTCTGCTGCCATCTCAGTATTGGTACTACATGATCGAGCTGGGGTTCTACAGCTCTCTGCTCTTCAGCGTGGCTTCTGACGTCAAACGTAAAGTAAGTGAATTCATTTCGGCAGCAGTGTTCTCTTCTGAGAACAAGTGAAATACATTGCAAGAAATACATTCCCAAACATTTCAGCACTGGAGCCGTGAAGTAAGAGTGGCACAAACATGCGACCCGAACTATTTGTCAAATAAACAAGATTTCAATTTGAAATCTGGAGATGATCTCAAGATCCTGCTTTTTGTGATTTGCAACCCTCTGTGGAGGGTGGAGTCCACACACCAACAAATACTTAAAGTTAGAATTAATGTTGCAGGTGCTTGCAGCATATCTTGTAATATTTGTTTCCTTTTTGTGTGCTGCTATTACATTATGCTCCGAGAAAACCTCAGTAACCTTTGAATGATCTGAGCTGTGACACATCTGTGGACAGCGGGTGGACGTTAGACTGTTGTTACACGTGTGTTTTTCTATGTTTTTGCTGGATTATGCTCTGCCTGCTCAGCTGTGCAGAGCAGAGGAAAAAAAAGTCTTGCAAAAGAGGCACAGCGTGTTCCTCTAACACCACACGTCTAACCGGGGCTCTGAAACCTGCAGCTCCGACGTTACAGTGGCTGTTTAAACCCTCCTTAAAGTAGAGACTTTTAATAAGTCTGGCTAAAAACAACAAAGAATCAATTCAACTCATGTTGTTAATTGTAAATATAACAGTTAGCAATTTATGTTTGGGTTTTTTTTTTCATAGAATAATTTTATTGGATTTCCACACTGATAGCAATAGCACCAGCAATATATGTTTAGGTCTATTATTATTGACTTTAGGTCGGAAACTGTGTGCTTTTTTGTTTACATCGTTTTTCACAACTATTGGTATCACATAACATGAAGATTTTTGTTAAACTTTAATACTTTTATTTATTTTAGATTAAAAAACATATAAAATGGTGGATTAAAAATGGCAGTAAATGTAATCTATGAGATTAAATAGATTAATCTGTTTAATCTATTTAATTAAAAATAAATTATTTTTAATTTATTTATTTTATTTTAATGAATTAAAATCATAAAATAATATTATTTTATTAAAACAATAATTTTTAGTAAAATTACTATTTCACTAAAATGAATAATTTGTCTTTTTTCATAGGGTCATGTAACTCTGAGCGCGTTTTATTCAATAGTGCTTTGTGTTGTAAAGGCTGCAGATCCCTGGTCTAGTCTGAGTTAATCTTAAACAGGATTTAGCTCTAAACCCAACAACCTTTTAACATGCAAAACACATTTAAATGTTCCCTCCTCTCATGACCGGAGCGAATAATTTCCCTGCTTTCCCTTTAGGACTTTAAAGAGCAGATAGTTCATCACGTCGCGACCATCCTCCTCATCAGCTTCTCCTGGTGTGTGAACTACATCCGTGCTGGAACTCTAATCATGCTGGTTCACGACTCCTCCGATTACCTCCTCGAGGTAAATGTCCCTCACTGGATTATTTTTGAATGCCAGACAACATTTTACCTCCAGCGTTTCATCACTACTCCATGGCTTAATTTTCAATATCTGATAAAAGTCTGCACTGACTGGAAACACGTAGATTTATTTGATCATTTTCTAGGTTAAACAAAGTCTTGAATTTTAACAATGAAAATAAAAAATTACCTGTCTGCTTTAAAACGTCATTTCATAGTGATGGATACTACAATCTAGAAGTTTAGGAGATTTTCTTTTTAAAGTTTGAGGATAGCCCATAATATCAGATTAGAAGTGAACCACAGCATCATGTTGTTGCTTTGTGAACAAAGAAGTAGTAAAACCTGACTTTAGTAAATGTTTTCTACTGAAATGCCCATAATGTTGCACAAACACACAGAAAAATGTAGAAATATGAATGGGTTAATTTGGGACCCTGATAATAGACAGGAACCACATCTCATATACTAAATTCATATGTGCTAATTTTATTTATGTGCCACTTCCACGCAGAGGATTATTTGATGCAAAGAAGCTGACACCGCCACCTGGTGTTTGAAAACGTGCATTTCAGTTTTATTTGCTTTTAAAGAGATTAGCAATAATCATTCGGCTCATATGTATCCATTTGTTTGTAAATCATTCTTTTTCTTTTTCCTTTGACAGTCTGCTAAGATGTTCAACTATGCTGGGTGGAGAAACGCCTGTAACTACATCTTCATCGTTTTTGCTGCAGTCTTTATCGTCACGCGCCTCATTTTTTTCCCCTTCTGGTACAAACACACACACACACTTACACGCAGTTTTGATCTTTAGTATAAGTGCAAAGCACGTCTCTTAGATTAATGTAGACTTTGGCTATATTTAAAAAGAGTATTTAATGGATAAAAATGAGACAACATTAAGATTGAAAAGTAAAAGACTAAAAGATTAAAACTGTTCTCACACGTTTTAATCAGCTGAATGTTGATTAAAAGTCCCTCCTCCCTGATCCTCTCTGTGTGTTTCAGGATCATTTACTGGACCTGGGTTTACCCAGTGACCATCTACCCGCCTTTCTTCGGCTACTACTTTTTCAACGGCCTCCTTATGGTTCTGCAGTGTCTCCATATCTTCTGGGCCATTCTCATCATCCGCATAGCAATCCGCTTCCTCACCAACAATGTAAGGAAAACACATATGTAGATACGCAGCTTTTATTTTGTGAACAATATTTAGATTCACTGTACTTCCTGTTTATGGAAATGGAAGAAACGGTAAATGCAGGGAGAAAAAGAAAGATGTCACAATTGTGAAATAGTTTCTGAAATTTGGAGTGCACACTATCAGTGTTAAGAAAAGTTTTCATTAAACCGCTGCTTGCTTAGGTGTGCCCTATGTGAAGCTGCTGTATGATCGGAATATGCAGAGTTCACTTATTCAGGTTGGGATAGGAGCGTCTCTGTTTTGCCTTGCAGTTCTGTTCAAATGCTGCTTTCAAGGCTGATGCACTTCTAAGATGGAGGTGGTCAGATTAGGATCACAAGATAGAGCCACCATAGAGGAAGAGGCTGAACACAGAGTGCTGCTGTCACTTCTCTCTTATTGCAGCACGGCTTGACTGAGTAAAAGTGCACAGTGACATAGCAGAAGGCTTGTCACTGTTAGAGGTTTCAGCCTTTTGCACCTGGATACAGTAGACAAGCCCAAATGTATCATCAGTTGTGGTTCATTGCAAAGCTAGGATTCTTATTAACTTGTGTTGTTCCATATTTCACACTATATAGCTCTTAATCCACCACAATTTCTTTATACTTTGCTTTTAATGAGCTATTTTTGTATTTTTTATAAGTTGTCTTGATCAATTGTTCACCAAGCTTTCCAATGGTCTTCAAAAGTTTATTTTAGACAGATTGGTCTAGTTCTTTTGAATTTAGTGTGGAATTTGTTCCTAATAAAAAGGGAATGTGGACAAGTAAATAAAAATAGAAGAAAGGTAAGACTAAAAGCACATCATGAGCCGGTAAATAGTACCTGAAAGTCATATTTAATGTCTTTGCAGGATGGAAAGACAGCTGATATGTATCATGCATCAGGTGTCCATTTACTGCATGACAAGAATCAGTTTTACAATAAATGCCATCTCAATGCACTTTACAATGCAAACAAATCCAGTTTATGTCCAGGGATGTAGAGATAAATAATGAAATCAGATCCTGTGGCATATTTAGTATTGTTAAAGTCTAAAGATATTTTCCTAAATACCACAAAATGTTTGCTCTATTTACTATCCACTGTTTGAAACTGACTAGGAAGCCTGCAAAACTGCCAACAAAACTGTGAAATGCAGATAAAGGCAGACTAAGAAATAAAGAAATGTCAATAAACATCCTAACTGACTGGGTTTTAATCTCAAGATTTTACTGATGTAATTAGCAAATATATTCTTTAAATACAGATGCGACAGAACTGTTTTGGGGATTTTTTAAGACTACGTTCAGCTTTCAGATTGTTCAGACTGTCCTAAACAGTCTCTCACGTCTGCGTTTTTCTTATTCCCAGGAAAAAGTGGACGACGATCGGAGCGACAAAGACGAAACAGACGAATCAGAGGAAGAGGAACAAGAGGCAGGGAATAAAAAGCACGGACAGAAAAACGGGCCCATGCAGAACGGCCACACGGTCCACAACAACAACCACAGCAAGACAGAGTGAAACGTGTGAGAGCAGGAAAGAAAGGACTCGTGTGAAAAAAGGACAACAAAGAAGACGAGATGGCATTCCCTAAAACTAGGAGATTCAACACTGTTACTTTAACTCAGACATACACATGCTCAGTCAAACTTTTAGAGAAACACAAGTATCAAGATTGACACTACACGAAGTGGCACTGCTTTTGCTGTGTCAGGATAAAGGAAATCACGTATCATCGTCTTTGTTAGATGTTTGTCCAACAAACCTGTCAGTGAGACAGGAGAGAACATGAAGAGGTTCCAGGTGTGGAGGAGAAACAGGAAGGTGCTGCTGCTGCTGCTTCTACTTTAGCTTTCATGTTTTAACGGTGTGCCTTAGAGCCAGCTGGTAGCTGCCAAAAAGCCATTTTATGGCTTTCTGCTTTAAAACTGCTACTTTGTTACGTATGTCTTTTTTTTTGTGCTTTGTTTTGCAATCACAAAGAGATCAAAATGAAGTGAGAACTACTATTAGGAACGTGAGATACTGGGGCATTCCTTTGTCTATGCAACAACATTTCTGTTAGGTATTATGATGTCTTTGCACATAGATATGAAGGAATATTTTGCAGTCAGTGCAGCCTTGTGCCATTTATGAAGTTCTCTGGTTTCTGTTCCGTCTTTGTCTATCAAAGCTCAGTTTGTACAGTTAAGTGACGTCTCACCTCTTACTTTTTAAGAAAACTTAAAGCAATAGACCGAAATGAGCGCTCAGCTCCAGCAATGACAGCTGAGTGTGTTTGACACTCAGAACAGAGCGTGATGATGCTGCCCACTGAAAACTGATGACTCAGCATATTCTTTCTGAGGAGAGGTTTCTCCGTGGAAGTAGCCGGGTTTTCCAGAGTTAACTTTAATAGGACAGATTTCTTCAGCTGACTGCCTGACCTTTGAGGTTACATTCATTAACCTGCAGGAAATGAAAAGTGTTGATCTAGATTAATGATTATGATTCTGTTTGAAAAGGTTTACAATTATGGTCTTTAATGTTTTTAGAAATAAATTTGTTGTTTTGGGGTTTTTTTAAGAGAAAGTTCTAGAAAGAAGTATCTCATCTGTGTCGTCACGCATTCATATATTTGTACGTCAAGTGCCTTATTTGTAATGAACGAGGAATTCTCCTGTCTTCATGTTCTCTCCTTCACATCTAAGCCCCAAACACATCCTCCTCCCACTACTGCATCCACCACTTCCCTTCATTAAACACCACTCTCATTCCACTACTACTAACCCCAACCAACCAGCAAACATGATGCAGAAAAATGTCTGTGGCCTGATTACAGTGTTATACAGTATTTTTTATTTTGTACTTTTCTTTTGTTTAATGACGCCTAAATGTTGTTAATGATGATAAAAAAAAATCACAAAGGAAATGTTCTGGAGTCATCTGTGTCTAAATTGTGTCTCTAAAGAATCTACACACGACACACTGACACAAAATTGAAATAACATTTAAAAGAACGTTTTTAGCAACACTGCACTTAAATTTATTTTTGGCAATCCAGTGTTTTAAAACTGAGTAGAGACATACAGTGCTAGCTGCTTTTATGGGCATCCCTGCAACTCCCACAGCCTTTGGAAGAGAAATTGACCCAGAGCATCACAGATCCTCCACCATACCTTACAGTGGGCTTGAGGTGCTTTTTAACATATTCATTCTTTGTATCACGCCAGATCAACTTAAACTGGTTGTTCAATCAATCAAAACTTTATTTGTATAGCACATTTCAGCATCAAGGCATTTCAAAGTGCTTTACATCAAATCAAACACAAAGATACAATGCAACATAGAATCAACAATAAAAACACAACATTGTTGCAGAAAGATTCAATCTTTAAGCCACTTTTACTTTTTAAACGTTTGTCATGTTGCAACACAGATTTTCCTTGAATGGAAATGTCGCACTGGATTGTATTTATTTATTTATTTTAATTTTGTAGAAAACATTGATCATTTTTCTTCCTCTCCACAGTTATATTTTGCTTTGGTTTGCCACATAAAATCGAAATAAATAAACTGAAGTTTGGAGTTCCTACAAAAAAAAAAAAAGTTCAAGAAGAGTACTACAAGACAGAAATTTCATGTATATTTTCACCTACAGGTAAAAATTACTGGATTACTCTGTAAATAAAATGTAAATAATTATTTCGTGCTAAGTATGTAGTTCTATGTGCTCTTTTAGATCTTATGTAAAATCTACTGCTAAATTAGAACATCTACTGAACAACTCTGAGTCATTTCACTGGAAACACAGTAGATAAGTCATTTTTGCCCACTTTTATAGAAATCAAACCAACTAACACCATGACATCAACCTGAATCACTGTTTTGTGCAGAACTTCAGGCAAACCCTGAAGCCATTCTAACATAAATTCAGTTTTGCTGCCCTTACATTCCAGATATCTCAAATTGTTTTACGACTAGACGTTTTAGCGATTTAAGATATCTCTAATTACATTCTGACCAGTCGAAATGACGTCAGATTTACCATCGAGTTGAATGGAGACTTCAATTCAAGATATCTACAATGAATTACTGACTACCTGAAATACACATTTCAGATATCTACAATTAAATTATGACTAGTCATAAAGTAAATTCAAGATATCTAGATTTTAGTTTTGACTAGTCATAATTCTAACTAAAGATATCTCAAATGACAACAAAATTTAAGATTTCTTAAATATATTTTTGGATAGGAGCTATGTAGGTTTGACTGCTGAAGACTAAATTATAGACATCTTAAGATCAATCAATCAAATTTTATTTGTATAGCACATTTCAGCAGCAAGACATTTCAAAGTGCTTTACATCAAATCAAACACCGCAAATAATGACTAGATAAAACTAAATTAAAGATATCCTGAATTGTAATTTTGACTAGTCAAAATTCCTTTTAAGATAGCTCTAAATGAATTAGAGACATCTTGAATTACACAGCTTTTCTATTTAAGATATCTTAAATTAACATTCTGACGAGTCAGAAAGACATTACTGATATCTTGAATATGTATTCTGTATAGTCAAAAGGTCCCTGACTTAAATTTGAAAGTTTAATAAAACAAAGAAAAAATAGAAAAAACAAAAAAAGATGTGATGCACAACTTTCATGTTGAAAATGCTTTGACAATAGCAATTTTAGCTTTTCAAAGCTGTTTTTCAGTGCATTCGGTTTGTTGGAAATGAATAAACGGGAAATTCTTTCCAGATTTGAGAAGCAGTCTTATGGTTCATGAAGTTTTGTGTTCTCCGCATATCCAACATTGCCAAGTTCTTTTTATGTTGTGGCATTTTTGTGCAAGAAAACTGTTTGGACAGCAGGTCAGTTTGGAATTTTAGGGGAAAGCCAGTAGTGCACATCATCCCACAAAGCTTTGCAATACACACATTCATAGAAAAGATGATCAGTCGACTTGATATCACCGTCACAAAATAAACAAGTGCAAATCGAAGTCTAAGGAATTCCTTAGAGGGGTAAAAACCTGAAAAGATTTTAAGGTGGACTTCCTTGGGTTTTAGAGGAAGATTTAAATAATTTGTTCTTCTTTTTACCCTTTGAACCCTTGAAAAGAAATGCGATATAAAATATGGATTTGACACAAAAGGAAACAAAGTACTAGTAAAGCGTTCCCTAATTTTTGAGTTTTTTAGTGTATTATCTGTGATACTGTCCATTAATCAGAAGTCCAGGTAGATCAAGGGATCTGTAATCATAAAAACATTTAGCTGTGCCTAAAATATTTGGGGGAATAGCTTTAATAATTTTATGAAATTCACTTTTATTTATCTGCAGGTTATATTTAACACTAAAGTCTTCAAAAGACATAACCCCTCTATTATTTAATAAATGCATCCCAGACCAAACACCTTGTTCTAGCCAATTATGTGCAAAGATTAATTTATTATTCATTTTTATGTAACGGCAATTCCACAAGGAAGTATTGTGTGGGCTATGGTTATGTTTATAGATTAATCTCCAATATAATCAAACTTGATGGTGAAAGAAGGAATGTTTAAAAGGCAGTTTTGTAACATCAAAGTCACATCTAAGAAGAACATTAACTCCACCCAGATTTGAAAATATTTTATTGAAATATAGAACCATAATTCATTTTGATTTGTTAAAAAGGACCGAAGCCAGTTTATTTTCAAAGTGCCGTTCATACTGTCTAATTCAATCGCTTGCAGTCCTCCATCTTCATACTGTTTAATTAAATTAAAAACTATACTCGAGTCAACTTGCTGATGATACATTCTTACAAGAATGTATCATCTTGCTTATTCTTACAAGATAAGTTTCAAATTCATGCTGCATTTAAGTACATTTTCTGTAGCATCTGGAGTTAAACTTAACTTATCTAAATGTGAACTTCTTCCAATCAGTAGTTGTAATGAATTATCTTTGTCAGAAATTTCTGTGAAGTCTGAAGTTAAATATCTTAGGGTAACTATAGTTAAATTCAGTACTGACTAAATATATTTCAAATATTGATCCTCTTTGTTTCTTTTGTCACATCGAACAAGAAACATTAACCCACATTTTTTGGGAATGCTCTGTCAGCAAAAATTTTTTGGTGTGACTTCAATATTTTCTTTAGTCAGAAATGTAATATACTTATTCCTTTGAATGTTAAACATGTTGTCTTTGGAGAAGAAAATTTGGGCTTCCCAATATTTACGTCACTAGTGGCTTTCTAAGTGGTACCCAATGAGAAGCGTGAAAAATTAATGCGTCATTAGTATCCATCTGACTAGCGTCCAATAGGAATCGGAGAAAGAAATACAGTTTGAGACTTTTTCCTCGGAAACGCCATCTTACATAGAAAGGGGGGTTTAAACGGGTTGAAAACAGGAAAACGGGGGTAGTGACAGGGATTAATTATCACTTTGGAATCGTGTGTGAAAATTTCCCGTAGCTTTGAAGTAGCATCAGTCATGACTCTCGGTCTTTTTAAGGAAAAGTGAGAGAAATCCGCACTGGTCGGCCCGAAGTTAGCTTAGTCAGTGGGGGAGAGAGGGCGGAGAGTTAGAGGATTTTTCTTCCGCTGTGAAAGAAGTTATTTGTTTATGTTATACAACGCGGATATGTCCTCTTCAAATCCAGGTAAGGAGAAGTCAAAGTCAAGTTGACAGCTTCGCTACAGTACTCTGCAGTTATTAATCCATTTTGAGGTATTTCCATCAGTACTTCGTCTGTAAACACTTATCTAAAGATAGCGTGACAGCAAATGCGAAGTTAGCTTAGCATAGAGGGTAATGCTAAGGTAAGCCTAGCTAATCGTTGCACAAGATGTTGGGAGCTTACTGGCTTCTAGTGCCTTTAATTAAAATACCTGTCGCGTAGTTGAAATAGATTTAAAGTAAATATATTTGTACGGCTAGCAAATTAGAGATAATAAAATAAATCTATTTTGACTTAGCTGCTCTCAGTTAACTCGCTCCAGATGTTATGTATTTGTCATGTTATTTGTAGCTGTGGAGCTAGCCATGTGTCGCGATATCTCTACTATCAAACGGTATTAATCAAGAGTAAATTCTCGTTGATATGGGGATTAATCCCAGAGTCTTTTAAGCGTGTGGTCCTATTGGAGGTTCAGTTTCCTTTTCACCGGTGCAAGCATAAAAGAAAATCACCTGTCATCTTCGCTACATTGAGTCTGTCCGTCGCTGTGTTATTAATAGACATAGCAGACCATAGTCTGGGTATGGGAGCAAGTGGGACCCAGAACGGCGGCGCTGGTGGACCGAAGGGGACCAACAAAAGACGGGCAGTGTAAGTCCTTCACTAGCAATGTCCTGTAGCTGCTCTCCTATTTTCTTCTGAGGACAAACCATATATATCCCATCTTATACTTCACATTACAGGCAGGACTTTGATGACGATGATGGAAGCAAGATGATAAGGTATTTATCTGTCAGTATTTTGTCAAGTCGTTTTCAGTCGTTTACTGTGGACCAGAATCAGACAGGAACAGGTTCAGCTCCTCTTGATCACAAACTAGATAACTGGAGACTATCAGATGCATTCTAGGAAGACAGATGAGATTGTGACTGATTTCATATTATTAGTGTAGAGATTTGCTTTTGAAACTGTGCAGTAAAACACCAAATACATGCTGCTTCCTCAATTCTCTAATTAGAGTTTTGTGCCAGAAACCAGTCAAAGCTGGTTTTGTAAAGCTTTGACGTGCCAGTACCGACTCTAGCGGTTCTAATTTTTCGTAAGACCTTCAAATAGTGTTTGTTTTGTTTTTTGTTTTTTCCTGGTTCAATGAGTAGTCATGAATTAGTTTTTTATAGATCAGATAGAAGAAAAGAACTAACTTTATTGTTCTGTAGTGGAGAAATTCACACGTACAGGCAGCAAAGTGTCAAGCTAGATGAGACGTGTAGATTTACAGAAAAATAAAAAATAAAAAAAGCATACACTAGGGCTAACATGCAGGTACAGTAAGGGACACATTTACAGCTTTTAAAAATACTGTGCAGTTATTAGAAATAGCATATTTTAATGCAAAGAATGTGCAGCTGAGTAGGATATTTAAAAATGTGAATAATTACAAAAATATGCATGTGTATAAAAACAACAGACTATTTCCAAGGAATGAAAATACTGTGCAAACAACCCCAGGGATGTTTATGTTACTAAATGTCAGTGAAAGGTTTACTAAATGTATAGCAAAGAGAAAATGATAAAATTGGCATTGTAAAATGTAGTTAGCATCTTAATTTAGTGATTAGCAAGTTTAACATTATTAACCATAGGTAGCAGTTTTGGTGACAGTTTGCCTCTCTATTTTATATCTATGAATTATAATTTCATCCATTCCTACTCCAGTTTTATACTTGTAAATAAATCATTTGTCCTGATGTACTTAAACTATGGCAAATTCATTTGTTTTTGGTTGTGGTTAAGTAACTTTATTGCTCAAGGAGATTAAAAAAAATTATTCACATTTAATTTAATATTGTCTGAAAACATTTTCATTTCCTCTTTGTGAAAAAATGATAGATTATGAATCTGTCTATCAACTCACTCTACCCTCTGGATGGTAGATATGATTTTCTGATTTTTATATTTTATATGAATACATTGGAGCACAATGGTTAAATATCTATGTGCAAAACATTTTTGAACTGGTTGGAAATAGAGTTAAGTTGGGATGAAATTGAGCTTTGAAAGAACAAATTTATCAGGAAGTGTTCCCTCCCAGGCAGATAATGTAAATGATCTAACCTCCAATGCTGCATGAATGCCTCCTTTAATAGATGATTTTGACAATATGAGCAACTAACTGTTCACATATTTAGGTGCTGTATATTTCCATTGCTTTGCAAGTTTCTGTGGCACAAATAAGAACTTTGCAATTTTAATATAAACATGGCTGCTACACAGACTGATTAGAATTAGTTCATGAGCTTGGTTGCACCTCTTAAAGTGGTTGTTTGTCCACTGTTGGCATTTATTCAGATGGGTTTTTCCCAGCTAGCCTAGAAAATGTCAAGGACACAGAACATGTGTGAGTCAGATTTGGCATGGTGAAATGAAAATGTGCATGTTTGAATTGCCTGTGCTGCTGTGTTAACAGTGTTTTCTTTCTGCTTTGTCAGATTTGATGATGAAACAGGAGGCTCCAACAATGAAAAAGAGCGCTTTGCCAGGTATGGGTTTAAATCGGGAGAGCAGGATGTGATTGGAGGCTGTTTATGGGATTCAATAAAAACAGCCATTCCCCCCACTCTCTTTCCTACTGTACTTTTAAGTTTTTGTTTTTTTCTCGTGTTGTTATGTGTGTTGCACTACTCTTTTTTTATTTCGGTAGTAACTTTTGGGCCGGTGTTTTAGTAGGCTGGTTTTATTTCCAGGTTTCTGGAAGAAGATCAGAGTTTTGCAGATAAGGAAAAACTAGCCAGGTATGGCATGTAGCACTTAGGAAGATTCCCTCTCCCGCTTGTATCCATATTTATATGGAATGCAATGATCAGATACTACCCTTCCTGCGGGGATCCCAGCACATTGTCATTTTGACAGCGCAAAATTAGCAGGAACATTTTTTTTTTGTCTCTCCGCGTCTGTTTTGGTGCTTGTCAGAAAGGCAGCCAGTCGTCTCTCGCAGCCTGTACTTGTGTTATGTGTCACTAACCGCACTGCTCAGTCTGGGTCTTCTTTCACTCTGGTAATCCCTTCGGCTTGAGCAACTGTTCTTTGTCCCTTTTGTCTCCCTCCCTCTCAGAACGACTGAAGGGTCTTTCTCTTTCTGCACTTGCTCTCTTTTGTCACACAATCTGGCTTCCGAAGGCCAGACACTCTCTCTCTCACTTACAAATCTTCCACCGCACTCATTTGTTTTATTATATTTTTACGCGTCCATGACTTCTCTTACATCTTTTCATTCCCAGCTCCTCTTCTTAGTTTCCACGGTTATGTTGCAACTCCGAACTCTGCTCCACGTTGCCCATTTCCTCGTCTGTTTTCCCCATTTCAATCACTGCTTTTCTCTCCATTCCTACCAACCCATTTTCTCACTCCAGGGAGAATCACAGTGAGATTGAGAGGCGGAGGCGGAACAAGATGTCTGCCTATATCGGAGAACTGTCGGACATGGTTCCCTCATGCAGCGCGTTGGCACGGAAACCAGACAAGCTGACCATCCTGCGAATGGCGGTCTCTCACATGAAGTCTCTCAGAGGAAACGCCAATACTAATGCCGACGGGTCGTACAAACCTTCTTTTCTCAGCGATCAGGTATGAAAATGGAAGACATTGGTCGACTTGTGTTCAACCCACTAATCAACCACACAGTATATATACATCACATGCTAATGTTTTTTACTGTTTAGTTGTAAATTGTCATTTAATTATGACAAACTCAACAACATTAAATTATTTTGTCATTTAATTAACCCTGCAAAGAACATAATTGTAGGGTTATGTAAATGACTAAATTAAATGATTTTGTCATTTAATCAACCCTGCAAAGAACATAATTTTTTTCTAGTGACATCACAAGTCTTTTTCAGTATTGCTACTTGTTTATTATTAAAGGTTGTTTTTCTTCTAATGTGCATGCTTTCCTCAAAATTTCCTCTTTTATTGCATATTTTATGATCAGATCTCTAGCCATCCCTTGAAGCTGTTTAAACAGAATGGAAACTTTTCATTTAGAGTTTAAACAGGGTCACTATTAATTCAGTGAGGTTTCCTGCAGAACAGCTTCATTCACTGATGCGTGTACCTGCAGAGCAGCCTATCCCCCCTCTATCATTCCAGCCAGAGGAAAGGCCAGCCAGACACAGAGAAGTGTCTAAGTCAGCTTAGGTTGCAGTAGAAATCTCCCAAGTTGCTCATCTTTCATTATGTTTTCAACGCCAGCTGCTCAACCTGATATTTGTGGCTCTTGTAATTTCATCTCCACTCGGTTTTTCTGTGGACTTTTTAAAAACATTTTAGTTATATACTTGATTACACTCTCTTTACAGCCTGAGCTATTCAAGACGCAGATATCACAGGTTGGCTGCAGTTCACTTGCTGAGATCAGTCGATGCAGAATAAAGGAAGACTGAAAGTAATACTGAAAAAGCTGCTTGTTAATATTTTCACTTTGTGGTCAGTTGTTAGATTTTCCATAGAGGTTTGAACTCTAGTTTTTTTTTTTTCTGTTGGCTAAACAAAACAGAATTTATTTTTAAAAATTGTGTTGGGCGTCCAGAAAACATTTAAGGTAAACAGAGAAAAGGTTTCTGCTACCTTGTGACTTTTTGCAAGACTTTTTTTTTAAAACATTATAGCTCTCTGCATAAGCTAGTATGAGATTATCAAGACATAATCTTAAATAACAGTAGTACGGTTTTACAGTATCATGATATTAGTAGTTATTTAACATGATTTAACTGTAATTTCTATTCATAAAAGAAACACAAGTATTAACACTGCTGCAAAAACAACTTATCTGTCATTAAAGTTATATTAAGGTTAGCTGCATTTAAACATGTTTATTGTGCAGAGTATTCTCCTCCTCATAGTTTCCCGGCTGTACGTTCACAATGGGATCACCTTAATAAGAATAACATTGTGTTTCACAACTCAAAATATTCCCAAACATCCAAATGTATTTTTGTGTGAGCAAAGGTATCAGTATGACAGCCTCAGCTGAGGTGTGGGTGGGGCACTAACAGTGGTTAATTATGCTCCAGAAAACTCTGGTTACTCCTGTTGTTTTTCTGGTATCACACTGAAAAGAGTTAAATCATAGGAATGGAATAGTTTACAGTTTTCTTCAACTTAGAACTGACCCATGCTCAGGTGAAAACAAGCACATGTTGATCCTGTGGAAGCAGCCCACAATCATAAATAATCCAGATTGATGTAGATTATAGGCAAACTTTGTTTGCTTCTGTAATATTTTCAATTTCCTCAACTCCTACGTGCTATTAATTAATTAATTTTTTTGTCTTCCACAGGAACTTAAGCACCTCATTTTGGAAGCAGCGGACGGCTTCCTGTTCGTGGTGTCATGCGAGACGGGCCGCATTGTTTACGTCTCGGACTCGGTCACACCTGTACTTAACCAGTCGCAGTCTGAGTGGCTGGGATCTTCTCTTTATGATCAGCTCCACCCAGACGACACAGAAAAGCTCAGGGAGCAGCTCTCCACGTCGGAGAACAACAACACGGGTATCGTAAGATGTAAAAAGCCTTTTTAAGGTGAAAAAATAAAAATGGTAACTTTTCAGTCTCCTGTGCTTTTAAAGGAAGGATGTTGGACCTGAAGACAGGAACTGTGAAAAAGGAGAGTCAGCAGTCATCAGCTAGAATGACAATGGGGGCGCGCCGATCATTCATCTGCAGAATGAGGTTAGACTTGCACATTATAAATAAATCAAATGACTTTTTGTGCCAATCTTGATGCTCGGACATATTCTACAATGGTCTTTGTGCAGGTGTGGAACATGCCCAGTGGAACCAATGTCTATGAACAGGCTCGGCTTCCTTAGGAGTAGGAACAGGTGAGCAGACTCACACATTTCTACTCGAATTAGCGTAGAATGGATCCATGTTAACTGAACTTCAGGTGTAAATAGACTTTTTGTGTTTCTTGCTTCACGCCAGGAATGGTTTAGGAACACCCAAGGAAGGGGAACCCCAGTACGTTGTGGTCCACTGTACAGGATACATTAAATCCTGGCCTCCCGGGGGTAAATCAAGCAAATATTGGGCCGTTGTGATAAATGTCACAATATTTAATAGTGGATTTAGTTTGTTCTGTTTTGGTTATTATTTGTATTTCAGGTGTATCATTAACAGATGATGAAGCAGACAACAATCAGGGGAGTCGCTACTGTCTCGTTGCCATTGGGAGATTACAGGTATGAAACAACATAGATGACTATAAACTTCTCTCTCAAAGGTAATTTTAAAGGCAATATGTTACATGACAGATTAAATTAAAAATATTTCAGACAGATTGAGAATAAAGTTAATGTAATTGTTTTGAAATATATTAATTTTACATTATAGAAGCTTTCATAAAATAAATAGAGCAATTATTAATGTTCCTAAAGTCTGATAACATTTAGTTTTATTAACAAAGATTTGTAATGAAATAACCTCATGAAACTAAACAAGCAGAACTGAAAATGTATCTTGCTTATTGACTCTTTTTTTTTCTTGAAGTAAAAATATAGTATGAAACTTCATTGTAGATCATCGCAGATATGCTGCAGATCAGAAAGACCCGAGACAATTTTCTGCAGCAACAAGTCCTAAACGCAGCCGGAAGCCATTTTATGTTTGGCTTGCAAAGAGTGGCACATTTAAGACCTTTACAAGCTTTTGAAATGACACAATTGTTTCTTTTTTTTAGTCGGGATAACAAATAGCATACACTAACATTTATAGGATAAGCTAATTTGTGATTTCTGTTGCTAGATGAGCTTTCGGTTGCATAAAACATTAGACACAGTAAAGAATTATAATTCCATGAAGAACATGGTTTCGGCATTTCATTTATAACTATATAGGAACTTCTTTGGAAACTCCTACGCTGGGATTAAGACAGTGTGGGGAAAATCCTAATTTGCTAAATCAACTAAGCAATTTTTCCAAGAAAATTAGCAAAGTTATTACGGCAGGTAGAGAAAGTTGGGCTTAGAGACTGAGATGGATCAGGAAATCCCTGCTTTGTTGTCCTGGGTTGCTATGTCCTGCTTTTCATCGCCGCTCTCTGTTTTCTGCAGGTCACCTGTTGCCCTGGTGACACAGACCTGAACAGCATCAGCGTTCCTGTAGAGTTCATCTCCCGCCACAACTGCCAGGGCATGTTCACCTTCGTAGATCATCGCTGTGTGGCCTCAATCGGCTACCAGCCCCAGGTGAACCTTCAGCTCCATTAAAATATTCCTTAGTTCTCCAACTTTCTTTTAAACCAAGTAAAGTTTTTTTGTGTGTGTCGCAGGAATTACTGGGGAAGAATATTCTAGATTTTTCACACCCTGAAGACCAGGGTTTGCTGAGAGACAGTTTTGACCAGGTACTAAAAATATCTTGAATTTTGATTTCACTTCATTTTTTCTCTTTTCTTTTTTTATTCTAGTTCCTGTTACTACATTTGTGCATTTTGAGAGTAATGTATTAAATATATACTAATGTAATTTGGTAAACTTGTGCAAATTGGAAAACTAATTTTTCTCCTTTTATATATACGTGAACTTCCCATTTTGGTTTTTGTTACTGACGAGCATATCAGATGCTCGTCTTATGAGACGTTTCCCTTTAATCGTGGTCGGCATGTCTCTGTGTTCATCGAGGAAGCTGGAAAAATTACAGATTGCGTAAATATGCTTGTGCAATTCAATTAATTAGAATACCTTTGAAAAGTTTAAGTAATTCAGCCCAAGAAGTGACTCTTGTACACACAGTGATATATTTCAAGCATTTTTCAGTTAGTTTTTAAATATGGATTGCATTTATTACAAATCTCCAGCTTCCCAGAACATTTGAACAATCCATAAGACCAATAAAAAAAAAAAAGGGGATTTTCTTTAATATAGTCATGATGAAGTCATGGGGAAGAACGTTGATTCGACTACTGTGTCACTGACCCAGGAGCCCCAAAAGGAGGAAAAGCCACAGAGGCTGTTGGAGAAGAGTCTTTAAGTACATGCAAATGGAAAGTTGTGTGGAAGAAAAAAAGTGTTTTTCTTTAATAAGGACTACAGTTGTAGGAAATGGGATGGGAATCTTGGGATAACTCGTCTAAAACACGAGTCAAACTCGAGGGCCGGGGGCCAAATCCAGCCCACCATAAGTTTTTATGTGGTCTTCTAGACTCTAAAGGAGCCACATAAGCAGAACCTTCATGTCAAGATGTGTGCTTAAATATTACTTTATCATCAAATCAAATCTGTTTTCAGTCAAATTACATCAATTTATAAAGATTCTCAGTCTTATGTAATTTTAAGAATTGACTACAGAAAAGTTATTTATTAATATTTTAATTGTTGGTTAATGAGTTTTATGAATATATTCTGCCAAAACCGAACCTTTGAGGGTGTTCGTGATCATGATGTGGACTAAAATATAAATGATGCACATTTCTTTCTTAAACATCGTTTTCTATTGGTTTTTCCTTTTTATTTATTTTATTCAAGAAACAAAATGTCGGATTTTTTATTAGCTGTAGTCATGAAAGTGAAATGAATTCTTAACATATGTCACTGTGTAAGTATTGCATCTTCAGAAAGTTCTTTTTTTGGATTGAGTTAATGACATTTACTTTTCAGCAGATTTCTAATTTGCATTTAAAAATGACAATTCTTGAAATACAACTAAAACATAAAATTTGTTTCTTGTGAATGAGCGTTTTTTTTTTTTTTTTTTTTATGATTCTGCTGTTGGATGGAGTGACGGTTTGGTACTGTGGCTTTGCGTCCTCAGGTGGTTAAGCTGAAAGGCCAGGTTCTGTCGGTCATGTTTCGGTTCCGGGCCAAAACGAGAGAATGGATGCTGATGAGAACGAGCTCCTTCACCTTCCAGAACCCCTTTTCAGAGGAGATCGAGTACATCATCTGTACCAATGTCAATGTCAAGTGAGTAACGCGCGCTGCCAGATTACTCAACTGAATAGATAGCGAAGCAGTGGAAGTTATGAAATGTTGGCTGTTGTGAAATGTTGGCTTTGTTTGGATGCGTATCGATTTCCCTCCGTCCCCAGTTCCTCCTAAGCCTCAAACTCAGCGTCTTGATAAAAACCAAACTCTGATCATTCTCTCCCAACACTTCTGCTCTTCATCCAACAATGATTGTTGGGCATCAGAAACTCAACCCAGGACCCTCTCACTCTCGTCTCCTCCCCCGGGGCTCCAATGCCCCTGCCTCAGAGCAGCCCAAATGGCCATCCTGTTGTGCTCAGCCCAGACCCGATGGCCGCCAGGTGAGATCGGGCCTGAAGAGCTTTTCCTCCCACCTCAAGGGAGCGCGAGGGGCGGCTGCTTTCTGGGAGTCTGTAGCTGTCTGTAGCAGGCTAAAGTTCTTCTAATTTTTGGTTTCTCATTTTCCGTTCTGGGTGACTCTTTCTCCCTTCCTTCATTTGTGTTGAGCTTTAATAACTGTATTTAAAATAATAATAAAAAAAGAAGCATGTCTTATCAAGCTTTACATGTAGTTCTCAGACAAACCTTTTTTTAGAAGTGGTGTAGCATCTCAGTTATAAATGTGTTTAACAGACTTTCTCTTCACCTCTCCTGTGATTGTTTATGGTTACTGGTGGCAGGTTGCGGTGTTTGGGGATTTCTCGCTCATCAGTGAAGGGAAGGAAAAAAAACAAATGAGTTAATTCTCGGTGGACAGCAATCAGAAGTCCTTGTTTTTGTGTTTGGATTTTCAGACAGCTACAACAGCAGCAGCAGCACGCCGACCTGGAGGGAGGGGCAACAAGAGATGGGATGTATGAGGCGGGACCAATCAATATCCAGCAACAGGTACGGAGCACTGACAGCAACAATTCTCAATCAGTTTCCTCAAGATATCACCAATATCCCCTCCCAACACAGGGTCGGTTTGATTGATAACATCTCAATTAGCCTGGCGAAACTTCACCTTTAATGTGCTCTTTCTGAAAGGAGACACATTTCGCATGTGTTTTTATACGTTCTTTTGGGTCTTTCCAAAAACGGCCAAAGCGCTTAAAAAGAAAAAAACAAAAAAAAACATTTTTTTTTTGTAATAAGTTGATGTTTTTTGGAGTCTGGAAAGAAAGCCATTTCAAAAACCTCCAATATGTAGAGTCACAACCTGATCACTGCGCCGTTGCCTAGCAATCCCAGCCTGTCACCTAGCAACCAGAGCAGCACGTAATGGTCAGCTGGATTTTCTGCTTTTTGCGATGTTCGATAGATGCTGGAAAAGACAAATGTTTTGCTGTTGACCTACCATCCAAAAACCACTTGCTTCAATCTTGTTGGTTGGGTAGAAGGGTCCGCTTCTGCTTTTCAAAGATGTACAGATGTGTAACTGCGGATCTCTGTTTGCAGCCATTTTCACTGTGAGAGTGTAAACGTTGAGTTTGGGGCGTGGCCATCAACAGCTTATTTGGATTTAAAGTGATAAGATGCCCTAAAACAGCTGAAAGGAGCTCAAAACGAACTGATCAGTCTGTTTATGATAAACAATGTTTGCAAAGGCTGTTTAGACCTGAACATGTAGTGAGGGTTGTCACCATGTTGAGTAAGAGTCATGAAAAAACACCGTGCTCTATAAAGTAACCCTGTCACAACTCGGATGATTCGGCAAACTGATAACTGGTTCTGGACTCTGATACGGCCGCCTCTTGTAGTCACTCTGAGCAAGCAGATTTGCGTAGCCACAGACTACTAAACAAAAATATAACACTCATTTTGCAAAAACATTCTAGGATATTTCAAACAAACACATTTACCTTGAAGAGTGCAACTTTTATTTTTTAACTACAAATTGACATGTGCAGTGTTGTTCTTGTGGAGTTCTACAGCAATACTAACGATGGCATTTTGTCACCTTTCAAAACTATGAACATTAATGCAAATTTTAGACAAAAATCCAGAGCTAACTGTATTTGTCATAGTCTGAACTCCTGTTATCATTGACGAGTCTAAAATTTGCTTTGGTCGATGCAGCGGGATGATTGGTTCAAAGGTTTCTTTGTCTGCTAGATTTAGACCAGAGATTTACGATTTATTACCAAATAAATTTAGATTGTTTATTGAAAATAAATAAAAGAAACATTAATTACATTAATAGAAAAATTGCAATTTAATGTGTCACTTAAATATTTGTCCCCATAAATAGTCACATTTTGATTCAATCTAACAGATCACAGTTTTTATCCCCCCTTTTAATCCCATATTTGAACCTTTTGTGGTTATTTTGTTGTTTCAGATGCCGGTGCAGCCAGTGGTAGCGGTGGGGCCGGACCACGGCAAAAACATGGAAAAGCAGGAGATCTATCCGCCCATCTTCCCAGGGTCAGATCAGACCAAGGGCATGCCAACCAACTCAACACCTTCCACTCAGATTTACACCAACAACTTTTCTGCTGGTCGCTCCAATGACTCATACAGGTGGGGTGTCTTTTGTATAAACAAGCGTGTCTGTGTGTTTACGTGCACATTTTGTTCTCAACCTCCAGAAAATTTACTGCTTGCTTTTTGCCCAATGGGAGCTTTGCAAACGACCTGGTGTCTGAAAACGCATTGTTTCCTGTGAATATGCTGTGGAAAGATTTATTAGACTGATATGTTTTCAACCTGCCAGACAGTTTTCATATCTGGACCTTTGCACACATAAGAGTGAACTGGGCTTGGCTCTTTGTTTGAAATTGGTTGATTTGCAAGGAAAGCTGTTAGTTCTGCTAGTGTGCCTTTGCTTATCCTTGTTGATTTAGTGGAGGTTTTTACCCAAAGCAGCTTAGAAATGAGAAATAATATGTAGCAGACAGCAGAACAGGTTAAGAAGAATAGAATAGAAATATTTCTGTTCAACAGCAGCACAGTGGCAAATATAGCGACACAAAGAAACAGAATAAAGTATAAAAATACTGTATATTAAGAGAAAAATTTCAACATTAAAACTGTATGGCTATTAAAACAAATGGTGTACTTCAGTCCAGAGGAATGTGCAAGTGAGCTTAATTTAAAAATGTGCAAAACGTTCATATCTATCTGAGCGTTAAGATGGATCATTTATAAATGCGAGGTAGCGATTGTGTTAGGAGTGTTGGTTTTAAGGATGAAATAAGATGGAAAAGCAACAAAAACAGTTCAAACTAAGACGGATGATTAAAATCACAGCTTCACCAACTAGTTTATGAGGCTGATTTCCAAACATAAATTTCTTATGAACTTTTTACCTTCCACTATTTCTTTTTGCACCCTTAAAAATGCAAACACTATTTCCCAGAATGTTTTTCATAAGCTCTGTCTAACTTTGTAATTCAGCAAGAAAAGCTCTGATTTCCTATTTAATTGTTATTGTAGCTAAGCCTTTCTGTGGTAATTAATTATTTATATGGGATGCAACTCTGCAGAAAGGACGCTCCATCTGTTTTATCTCTGTTAGCATAAGTAACGATGAACGTCTTTGGGTCTGTTGGCTTCATGCACGTGAAGTCAACGGAGAGTTGGCAGCTTCTAAACCGCTATCATTTTTTATCCTCCCCAATGATGGCTGCACCGATATTGTAAGAACTGCCACTGTCAATATACCTCGTAAAACATAAGTAAGCACATTATTTTAGATGATGATTGATTATTTTTATGTTTTAGGGAAGCCAGGTACCAGGGTTCTCAATCCTGCTTATTGTCTTTGCAGACCAGTCACTATGCCGCCACAGATGACACAGCCGGCGCACTCGGCACCGCAGATGCTGCCTCACATGTCTCGCCAAAATGGCGCCCCGCAGTCTGTTACCCCATCAAGCACTAACAGCCCCCTCCATGGACCGTCAGGAGGATGGCCTGGACCCGGACTTGCAGCCAAGCCGCAGTTCAGTAACCAGGTAACCCAGGTAACGCTCTGTTCCTCCTTGTTTTGTTCCGTAACTTCAGACTTTGATTGGTTTTTTGTATTTATTTTCCTTGTTGGTCCTTGAAGCGGGATTCATAGAAGAATTTTTTGTGCTTTAGTTTTTCTTGTTCCTGATATAGAATGTAAAATATTAATATCGGTTATAAGTCATATCACATTATAGTGAATTGAAACTGTCTTCTTTATGTTGTTTTTATCTCCAATGTGTGGTTCTGGAAAAGTTTTATATCTTACCTTAAATGTTTGAAATGTTTGTTTGTGGGAACCCCGTTGAGCAAAGCCGACCCGTTTCTACTCTAACCAGCAGGTTGCTCCGCAGGCAGCAAAGACGATGTCTCAGCAGTTTCCTCCAATTGGAGGATTCGGAGGCGGCTCTTCTAACACCTTCAGCCAGATGCCCACCGGTGCCGCTCCCACCCCCACCAACGGCACAAACTACCCTCAGATGAATCCTCGCACCAGCCTCAACACCAACGGCTACGGTAGGTCATAGAAACTAGTGGCAACTTATGAGAGCAACCAAATTAGACTGCACTATACCTGCAAATAAAAGGTTTTTGGCTACTTACGACTATTCCGATTATAAAACACCCCAAATCTAATGGCTTCTGACATTGCTGCCTAGTCTCACCATTCTGTGCTCTGCTTTTAGACACTTCCCAGTCTGGAGGCCAGTTTCCACCTCGAGTGACGGAGGGGGTGTGGCCTCAGTGGCCGGGCCAGCAGCAGCATCCTCAGAACAACAGAGAGCAGCATCCTCACGCTCAGGGAAACCAGCAGGACATGTTTCCTGTGAGTAATGGGAACTTACTCTATATTACAAACCCCCCTCTTTTCTGCTGTCTCTCGAAAGAATGTCGTTCTTCTGTTTTATTTGTTTGGTTTTAGGATGTGTTGTCTATGCTAGACCAGCCTCCCGCCTTTAACAGTGACGACTTTGAGATCGCCATCTACCCGCCGTACAACGAGTGACCAGCGCGACGCCTCTCTTCTTCCTCCCCCGGGGAAATTTTTCCTTCACATCTTCTGCTCCTGAACTCTTCCTCCTCCTCATAGTGGCAGTCTTCCCTTTCTTTCTGTGGCCTCGCTGTAAGTCAGGTAAAGAGGAAGGGACATTTTACTGCACCTAAATTAAGTAGAAAGTGAAAGAATAACATTATAAAAAAACAGAGATATTATTTTCACAATATTCCAGTCATTGTAAGAGATTGCTGCAGCTAGCACTACCCAAAGCTCCATACCGGTGTTGTAGATATGTGGTATTAGTATTTTGGAATAGAAAGATATGATAAAACGCACAATCGCACCACCACATGTGGATGGACTGCACAGAAAAAAGAAAAAAAAAAAACACACACTGCCACTTTTTGAAAACACACACAGAGATAAAATGGCCTTTTATTGCAACATGTCAGTGGTTTTTCTCAGGATTACTAGAATATTTTACTCCTCAGCAGGTATACTAAGTATTTCAGAGAATGATTTAAAACCTTGGAAAGTACCAGTAATATATATATATATATGTTCATTTAATTAGATTTTTTTTATTCATTATGAATCCACAGCATGTATTTGCATGATTTACAGCATTAAATATTCTGCAGATTTATGTGTAATTTAACGTATACATGGCTGACTTCACCTATAAAAGTTTCTTTACACTTCGAGTTACTTTGACAACACATGTGGATGGCAGCACATCTTTTATTCAGTCTCTCTGCTGGCAGCAGCTTTTTTTTTTCCCATTTTTTTCATTGCAGATACACGACTACCGCCCCCATGTGTGCGAGTTTGTAAGATTTATGCATAATTAACAAAAGGTTGTTGGGTATCTGCCTTGCGTCATTTACCCTACATTTGTAGGATTTTTGTACTCCTTTTGTAAAAGAAATGTATTTGTATAAAAAAAAAATAATCAGCAGCAATAATTGACAGACAGGATTTATGTCTTTTTAAAGCCATTTTCACCTTTCTTTTTAATGTTTTAAAATGCAGAGATGTGATTGTAATCTTCGGATTTTAATTATGCTTCTTGAGTATTTTATTGAGCTATTTGTCGCTTCTCTTGCGTTGGTGTTTTACGGTTAGATCAGGGTATTCAAGCGAGTGGACCTACATGTGAGAATGTACAAACAGGTTATTTTGTTTCTGCCTCAGTGTTTTTCTCTCTTTTTTTCACGATGTTTGGGTGAGGACTCAACTTTTGCCAACAGGATGTGTTCTGGACAGCTTTCACAGTGGAGCAACGCGAGATAAAACATCTTTCATTTTTAAAATGTTGAATTTGAGATCAAGTGTTTTATTTTTCCATGTCGGTGTGTAACATTCACACACTTGTAATAGCAGGCTATGTAACTGCAGTGTAGATAATTGAGTGTTTTCTGAGCTTCCAAAGGATGGCATGTTGGTGATTTGTGTTCGTTCTTTAATGGTTTTTGTGTTCAAAGCAACTGATTACTCTGTATCCAGGTTTATTTTTCACTCTTAGAAACACAAATATATAAATATACTGTATATGTTTATGAAATTTTAAGAGAAATATTTGTTGTTTTTTGTATTAAATTGATATATTGTCAAGACTGAAGGGCTTGGTGGTTTTTCTTCTGAGTACCACATTTTCGCAAGTTTGTATATATTTAGAGAGATGGAGATATAGCACAAGTCATATAAAAATAAAAGGAAAAAGAAAAACTGCACTTTAAAACTTCATTAAGAATAATAGGAATATGCAGGCGTTGCATAATCAAATTCAGACCAAGTAAATTGCTATGACATAGGGTTGGTCAATAAATCGGTAATCTATATTGTGATAGACATATAATGGTTCTGGTCCAATATTCAATATATAGAATATTCACTAAACTTTGATCCAGAACTGCACAGCATTCTGGGAGATGTAGGCAGAGGAAAGGCTTTAGTGGCTCAACTCTTACAGCAACTTAAGCAATGTGTGTGGCATCACCAAACTTGATCTTTGGTTGCTTAGCAACAACCTGTTCAATCTATCAAATTTTATTTGTACAGCACATTTCAGCATCAAGGCATGCCAAAGTGCATTACATCAAATCAAACACAGAAACACAATGCAACATAGAATCAACAATCAAAACATGACAATCAGTCAAGTTCCATCAATAAATTTGTAATTGATTACGTTTCAAATACAATCCTAAACAGGTGGGTTTTTAGTTGAGTTTGCATCTGTAAAAGGTTTACCGGTTACACTCCTACTGTGTTATAAGGAACAAAATAGCTATTGGTATTTTTATTCCCTTTCAATCACTTCCTGCCTCATGACTAAAAAAATAATAATGGCATAAAATAAAAACTGGATAAAATAGGAAAGGCCATGCCACCAGTTTGGAAGTATTTCAGATATTTCAGTCATTGCAAAAATCCCACACAAATTAGGCTAGGTTAGAAATTTATGCAGAAAACAGCTAGAAATGCGCCAGTAGTATGGATTCAGTTTCTATCTTAGTTTTTCACCACTTACAACTAACAACAGACAAATGTAATATTTTAAGGCACTCATGGAAACTTGAATCTCATTTAATATGCAGCATATATTCTTATACTTTAACTTAAATGCTTCCCATCCGTTTGTCCTGTTCTATGGTATTTGGTTTTATTTGAATATACTCACCTCACTTTTGGCCTGTGCATTCATTAGGTAACCTGCTCTGTTTGTTTTTTTTTTTGTTTTTTTAACTCAGGATCAGTTTCTGAGCCCTCTTAACTAGATTACAGCTAAAGCATCATATCCTCTTTCTTCTCTAACCTTTTTTCCTTCTTTGTCATTTCACTTCCTACTTTTTTAGAACATTTTTGTCATGGAATAATTTTGAGTGTTGTTCACTGGAGCAGAACTGTGTGTGAACTGTTTCATAGTTTTATTTTAAGCAAACTGGCATGACTTCAGAGCGTGCACACCACAGTAAAAGCTTACATTTTCAGGCAATTCCAAGGCAGATGTAACAAGTTTTCCGAATTTTTCTGTTCTGCACAGATACATGAGAGTTCTAGTCACCGGAATGACCTGTTTGTTACCAAACTCCCTATTAACTATTCAAGGAGGCCACAGTTGCAAAGCAGGAGCCTGTGTTTGGCTCATTGGAGGAAAAAAGGTGAAACAGCAGAACAGAACTAGGCAATAAAAAGATATCCGCTTAGGTTAACTATAGTGATAAACAAAGCAGAGGTGGAATGATGGTAAACTTTTCAGGATCTTTTTTTTCTGGAATCAGATGAGATGTAGAAACACATTTTTGGATTTTGTGCATTTGTGAACATGGACCCTTCAGTCGGCCCTCTGAGAGGATTTGAAGTGGATGTGGACCTTGGTTTTGCCCTCTTCTTTTTCTTCCTTCTTTGCTTCTTTTTGCTCGTGACCATTGTTCGCTGTGCTCACCTGGTGCTGGACCCTTACAGTGCTGTTTCTGTGTCTACATATATGGAGGAGCAAGAGGACGAAACAGAGGAATGATGGAGACCAAAGAACAGTTAAGACTCCTCACGTGGATGCATGCTTTGGTGACTTGCTCTGTGTGCCTGTGAATTCTGAATCTTGAAATGAAGTGAGTGTGCTACGAAGAAGGTTGAAGATCTTTTAAGTGGCATTATTGGAAAGTGGGAAATATTTGCATAAAAATGATTCTTAGAAAACACCATATTTCCTAAAATAAAATGGATTTTCTAAGCAAAACAAGTCAGTAAATATGCAAAGATATTTAGAAAATACAAAATAAAAAGTAGATGCTGATATTTAACAAAGAAAGTTTCATTAGATGATAATAGCTATTAAGACAGCAGCTGTGGAAGAAAATCCGCAAAGATTAAGGGTAAAAGTATTTTTTAAAATTTTAACAGCCTGTCTTTTCTGACTGGAAGTGATATCATTTTGAGCGCTTTTATTTGACAAGCAGCACCGCCCACCTCGGGTGCCCCGGCAACCACAGCATGCGCTACTCTTTGTAGCAACCCTTCGCGTTAGCAACAAGCTAGTTTAAAATTTGCAATCGACAGGATGGAAAGCGGTGATGGGTGAGTGTTTTAATTAGCCTTTCATTATTTGTTTAAGTTCAGTGTGTGTCACGTTTTTGAGAACAGTTGCAAACTATAAAATAATATTTATTTTTCAGGCAGCCGCCGCATCCTGTCTGAAATATTAACACATTTCATTGCTCATGCTAGGCTAACCAGCTAGCATGCTCTTGAATCTTGGTTGCTGCTAAACAAAACACTTTGAAGTTGTGATTTTTTGAATTGATACGCTGACTTAAATAACTTTATTTTGCAAGTCTGCACATTTTATACATTATAAACAAAAAAGTCGCAATATTACTAGTGTATTTGTTTCTACTGTAATTCTCAGATGTTTACTAAGAAGATAATCATACTGCCTTATCAATCAAAGCTATTTTGCGCTTGCTTCTTTACTTTCTGACTAAACCTTCTACAGTTTCTATGAATGAGCGAGTTACAAACACAGAAAGAAAACCGTTTGCTTTTCTGCTTGACCAAACTGAGCATGGGATCTGCTGCATCCTTTACTGCTAATGGTCGCATTATTTTGCTCGGACTTATTCTGTTTTAACTTGTTTTTATCTGGAGGATATCTAGGGGAAAACTCAGAAAGGGAAAATTCCTGTAAGATCTTCCCGCAGTTAATTGCTCTCTTAGTGTAAATGGAGTGTTTTTATGGGCACTTATGAAAAAGCAAAAAAAAAAAAGTTTGTATTTTATACTTTTTTACTCGGTTGTTATACTTTTCAAAGGTGATTTTGTGTCAAAGATTGACTGAGGCACTATTATTTTATGTTTTTTACAGACGGGTGCGTTTATGCTCCAACAAATAATGATAAAATATTCCATGTCATGTTTACATAGCAACCTATAATTTATTTTTATCCCATCTATCCATCTATGTGTCTATTGAAGTCTCTATAAAGACGTAGGAAGTATAAACTCTGTGATACTGTTATTCTCGTATTGCTTTCAGTAATAGTGTTTTAAAGTAAAAATATATAACTCAAAACTTCAACAGCATTCTGAGACCTTCCTAAAATACAACAATTAAACTGTTGCTCCCTTACAGCATGTATGTTGTGTTTTCTAATATTGCGTTCAGTGTTTATTATCTCACTCAGATTTGGATGAATAAGCAGGTTCTGTCATTTAAAATGGTAGCTTTCCTAATAAAATTATATTATTAAGCAATATTTTGATAGTAATGTGTTTGTGCTAGATATAGTCACCAATCTGACCTCTATTTCTTATGCTGATAAAAAATTTTAGTCTTATTCAAGCTGTGTAATACACATGAACTCAATCAGTTATCAAGTATTTTATTTGTTGTTTAATTTTAGAGTTAAAAAAATATGCATTTCAAGATATAGTTCAGGCATTTTATAAGTAAATTTTTGACCCTATTTTTATTGATTGTGGCTCTTAATCCCATACGTTCCACTTGACTCTGAAGAATTATGACAGATTAACTGTTAGCAACATTTATTAGAGGCACATTATCCCATTTCTTTGCTTAGACTATTAAAAATGATAGAAATTTCTCCCCACTGACAGCTCAATTTTGCGCCAGACTTTTCTGGGAACAAAGTCGTCACCATCACTTTCCAGAACCATAATTTGTTATTACACCTCCCTCGGTCACTCAAAAATCATATCAAGTGTGATGCTTTTCTGCTGGTTTTGTCACCTCCTCAGAATGGAGGTCGACGGCTGGGACCCCAGTCTGGAGGACGAGTTGGGAGTTTCGCTGGATGACCTGAAGAAATGGATTGAGGAGGCTGTGGAGCAGAGCGAGGCTGTGAAGAAGAAAAAAGCCCAGCTGATAGAGCTCGAGGAATGGGTGGAACAGAAAGAGAAAGAAGAGGCGAAGACAGAGAAACTTCTCAATGATGCAAACCAGTATGGAAGATGGTGCTTTTTTGTGGTGTTTCCTGCCATGTGCTAATTTTGTCTCTCTGATTCTTCAGGTCCGTATTGGAGTGTGAGAAGCTGGTGAGGGCAGCGTATGAAAACAACGGCCTCGTCTACCAAGAGAGCAGCTCAGAGGATGAAGGAGGCGGCGGAGGAGGAGGGCCCCCCTCTGAAGTCATCGAGATTGATGATGATGACGACGATGACGTCATAGCTGTAGGATGTTGTAAGTCACAGTTTTCTTCGGAGTGGCTGTCAGTGCTGCAGTAGCTGAAAATGCTAACATGCTTATTTTATCTCTCACTTCTGTTCTCCACCATCAGTGGTTCCTCCAAAGACACAAACGCCATCTAAGGACCCAACAGTGAGAACAGCCAGCCGCGGTTTTTCCTCTTCTGATGACCAAGTGTCCATGATGAATGATTAATTAAATTATGTGTAAAACACAGTTTTCGGCCGTGAAATTAATATTTCCACCTCCAAAAATAATTGTACACATAGCATCGTTTTCTGACAGGTTTTCATCCACATCAACGCTCACAATCTGGTCCTGAGTGTTGTATGAAACATGCCAAACCTATAGGGGGCAGTGTAGCGCTAAACTAAAACTTGTCAACCAATCAGATTACTTCAAAACAACCAAAACTTCCTGTTAGGAACTAAACATTGTTTGAGTGGCCTGAAAAACGATCAATTTATGAAAGTGAAAGGGCTATGTGTATATTTTTATAGAGTATAACATTTTAAAATATAATTCTGAAATATGTCTTTACTACAAGTGTTGTGTGAATTGGTAACATAATCTGGAAAAATTAATAAACGGAAAATGTAACAAATAATAGAAGAAAAAAATGCACTTGAGTTACTTGGACGTAAACAAAAATAATCTCCTGCACCATTCCATATAACAATTAAGGCACCAATGGTAAATAATGCTCAACCGTAAACATTAACCAAGGCTCAAAAAGAAATGAGGAAGAAAGGAGCGCTCTGTGACTATCCTCATCCTGTTTTCCACTGCATGAATTGTCTTCTAATGTTCAACTAAAACCTGAAGTCCACATTGTTTCCAGCTGTTCTGACTTCTGCTGCCTGCTCTCTCATCACCAGTTAAATGAAGCCTCTGCAGTTCTGCAGAAAACCACCCAGCAGGTCCAGAAGTTGGTCCAAATAGTCACCAAGCCTTCCTCTGGTTCTCCTTTGATACGAACAGCAGTGCAATCTGTAGTTCAGCCAGGTGAGCACACGGAAAGCTTCTTGCTCTGTGGACCTGTTATTGATACTAATGTGAGGATTTAAAAAAAATTTTTATCCTCCAGGAGTTCAGAGCCCGACACCAGCAATATTTGTATCACAAGCTCCGTCTCATCAGACGATGACGCAGACGCAGCCAAACCCCAACATAAAAGAAGACGAGCTCAAAGTGGGGATGAACATCCTGGGAAAGAAACGCACCAAGACATGGCATAAAGGCAACCTGGTGGCAATTAACCCTGTTGGTGTGTTTCTTTTAAACTCGTCATAAGCATCACCTGTATTACGATGTTTTACGTAACTTTTGCTTTCTGCTCTGTTGGATTGTTTTGATAATCCATAAGCGCTCTTTGTTTCCAGGAAATGGTGTATTTAAGTACAAGGTGAGATTTGATAAAGGCAAGAGTCTGCTGTCTGGAAATCATGTGGCGTTTGACTACAACCCCACCCTGGAGAGCCTGTATGTCGGGGCTCGTGTTGTCGCCAAGTACAAAGACGGAAACCTGGTGTGGCTGTACGCTGGAATCGTAGCAGAGATGCCGAACAACAAGAACCGCATGAGGTATACATTTTATTTATTGTCATATAACACAGATTAAGAAGAACTTATAGGTTTACATTGGTAATTATTCTGATCCTGTGTGTCCGGTTGTTATTTACAATTGTCAGTTTTTCTATTCTTATTATCCATAGATTTTTTTTGTCTTCTTATGAGTTCATTTGTAACCATTTTATCTATTTAATGCAATTTATTTGTTGCCTCCTTAGCATAGTAAATTGGACAGGCACAGTAATATTCTAACATGGGTTTAATTACAAAGTTTTCTACAACTAGTCCTTTATAAGCAGAAAAGTGGTGTTAACGAATTGTGTATGCACATGTTTTCTCTGTCCTACTGATTGCTTGTAAAAACCTGCTTGAAATAAATAAATCAAATAAAACACGTGGACATTTTCAAAAGTTATGATTTTAAGTTCAATAACATACAACTTTTGTGTTTTAGGTTTCTGATCTTCTTTGACGACGGCTACGCTTCATATGTGATCCTTCCTGAACTGTATCCAGTTTGCAGACCATGTAGGATTTAGCTACTGTCTTTGGTAAAAAATAAAAATAACATGTAGGAAAAGAGATAAATGAAGAAGTTTTTCTGTTTCTTTGCGTAGTAAAGCGAACTTGGGAAGACATAGAGGATGCATCTTGTCGGGACTTCATCGAGGAGTACATCTCCGCCTATCCCAGCAGGCCGATGGTGCTCCTAAAGGTCGGCCAGATAATCAAGACAGAGTGGGAAGGGACCTGGTGGAAGAGCAAAGTGGAGGAGGTGGACAGCAGCTTGGTCAAAATCCTCTTTCTGGTTCGTACGAGCCACTCGTCCGAATTCAAATACCATTTTTCAGAGCTTCTAGGTCAACAGTTGCATTCATATTTCTTACAAAGATGTGGCACTTTAATCGTGGAGAGTGTTCTTACACAATTTTCTGTGTTTTCTTGGTGTTGAGAAGGACGATAAGAGGAGCGAATGGATTTACAGAGGATCCACCAGGTTGGAGCCCATGTTCAATCTGAAACTGGCTTCAGCAAACACACAAGAAAAGAAGCTAGCTGGCCACCAGAGGACAAGGCCAAACATGGGTAACTGGACACAGACTAGCATTCACACAGATTCGCAACATTAAAATCTTGTATTGAACCTTGTCAAAGCCTGACTTAATCGGAAAATCCCCCTGGTTCTGAGCCAGGACTGGTTGGATTTGAGCCTTTTTTATTAGGACTATCATAAAGGTATTTATATTATAATATTAATATTACATAATGCAAATTAATTGCATTACCTATTTTTACCAGTGCGTTACACGGTCAACAATACAGAGTCACAAATGTGAGTGAAAAGATGACGTGGAGTCCTTAACCACAAATTTAAAAAACATTTATATAAAGTCGAAGTGGTATGTTGCCCACATATTGCAGCAGTGAACTACCCTTTCTTTAGTTCCAACTAGTTTATAATTAACATTTTTAAATTTCCTTTCAAACTAAATCATTTGTTTTAAACCTTCCTGAATATTAAAATCTGGAAAACTGAGAATCTTCGCACAATTTAGTTTGAGACAATAAAACAGCTGTGATTAATGTAGTCACATGTAGGCCTATCTTGATCAATTTTGCTGGGTGATATATTATCCCAATAATAATGTGATAAACAATAATATTGTTGTTTTGAGACCATTTTGAAGTAACATAATGGTAATGACATTATAACGCAACTTTGGTTTTGTTTCAAAATAAAACACAACCAAAAACAATAAATACATTAGATATAAATTTACACTCACCTAAATCCATAATATCAATGGATTAAGATGTCAAAATTACCTTTCAGAAAATACCAATCATCAGATTAATTTGATTAATTGCTTATTGCGACAGGCTCACTCACATGTTGCTAAGCCTTATTGGAACAGTTCAACATTGAGGTGTTGGACCAAACAGCGACCTCCCCAACACGTGGATGTCAGATGTGCAGGACTAGTGCTTTTTATCACGATCACGTCAAGTTGCCTTCACAAACCCAAACAAAACTCAAAACACAAAAGCTGTACATTATATGATCTATTTAGTGACTATAACTTTGTTTTGTTTTGGTTTTTAACAAATATTCTTCTAAAACTTGCATTAATAATAGTATTTTGATCAGTAATTACTACATGCTCTTTTTTGGGGATGAAAGTTGGATCTTTAATGGAGACCTTCCCTCTGTCTGTCACTACTTCTACACTGTCTGTTGCTACTTTCTCCAATCTCTAGGAGCATTAAGGAGTAAAGGCCCAGTCGTTCAGTACACTGGCGTTGAACACGTCGGAGTTTCTCCTGCCAAACCTCCTCAACCGACACAGAGTCAGCCGCCAGCGACGACACTGATCCAGCAGCTTCAGCAGCGCCCGCAGCCCCAGCTCATCCAGCAGGTCCAGCCATCCCAGCAAACCCAGCAAACCCAGCAAACCCAGCAGCTACAAATTCAACAAACCCAGCAAACCCCTCAGCCCTCACTGGCTGCCCAGCTTCAACGCATTGAGTAAGTATTAGAGCTGAAACGCTTAATTGCGTTACTGAAATGTTGTGTGGATTATACATATTTAAAAAAAAGTCAATTCGCTGAAAGAACAACTCAGAGCAGTAATTAACCTAAAACTATGCCAAAACATTTTGCATTTAAGATAAAAAATATATATATTTTGGCTGTAAATATGTTCTACCCAAAATTTTCCACTGGATAAATTTTGGGTAGAACAAAATTAGGTAATGCCTAATTTAGGCTTTACCTAAAATTGTGTGAACCCAAAATAAAACTTTTAATCAGTCCAACAAACAATCACTATATCAGTCCTACACTACATTGAGGTAAGAGGAATAGCTGAGCATTTCACACGTTGATGTCAAAATTATGGTTTTCACTGAAGCGTCCTTTGCTACAAATGACGTAGCATACACTATAGAAATGCTTTTCTATTGCATTTTAGGCAATAAGATATTTACTTTCAAATTTTAAAAAGTTTATTTGTTTTTTTGCGTCTTTTAATGTTTGCATGAAAGCCAGTAATACGAACAGGTAAATAAGGATCATCATCCAGATCAGGGGTGGGCACTCCTGGTCCTCGAGGGCCGGTGTCCTGCATCTCTTAGATGTCTCCCTGGTCCAACACGCCTGAATCCAACAGCTGAATCACCTCCCAAGTGCAGTCAGGTTCTCCAGAGTCCTGCTAATGACCTCATTATTTTACTCAGGTGTGTTGAAGTAGAGATACATCTAAAAGTCGCAGGAGACCGGCCCTCGAGGACCAGGAGTGCCCACCCCTGATCCAGATGATAGGTTCTAGCATGTTTCACTTCCTGTCAGGGTATAACGATTACAGCTTCCTGGGAAGCTAACCTATGCTTTAATGCTCAAGTTGTCAAGATAAACAATTTTTTTTTCCTTTTGTTTTATCACCTCAAGAAATAAACATCAGATGGCAAAGAAGAGCACGTCTAATTTCATCCCTGGTGTCGGCGGGACGCATGCCTCCAAGATCTTGCAAGCTGCGTCCGCTAATGCCAGCAACCTCTCAGTGTAAGTTCACAGTTTTACACAATTAAATTCAGTAAACACAACCATGAAAGTAGCTAATAAAGCTACTCAGATTCTGTTCTTTGATCAAAAATTTGCACTAGATAGTATATTTTCTATTTTTAATACAGAAACAATGTTTGGTAAAGCTCCATTTTTGTACTGCTGTCATTTTGTGCTAAAGTCTGTGTCATACTAACAAAATTTGGTGGATGAAAAATAGCCCCAGAAGTGTTATTACAATAAACAATAACATTGTTCTTTTGAGGCAATTTTCAAGTAATATAATGGTAATAATCCAAGAATACATTCTCAGCCTTAAAGGCTTATTAACATTTAGCGCTGGACCAAGGACCATTTTTAAAATAAATAATCAGAACAACCGAAATAAAAAACTAGAAAATTCCTGAAGAAATTTAACCGGGGCCTGCCAAAGTGTGCCCGTCGGTTTGGACCCAGCGTTCTGATGGTAAAAATTAGCATCAATGCTAAGCTTAGCTCAAAAATTCCAAAGAACCACAAGAGAATCACAAGAATGTTTTCTTGTGATTCTCTTGTGTAAGTGTATCTAAGTGTATCAGCTAAAATTAGCCAAAATGCTAATGTTAGCGTGAATGCTGTCAGTAGCATGTGGGGCATCACGAGCATGTTGTCTATACTTGACTTACTCCATTCAGTATACTAAGCATGACTAATAAGTCAGAAAAATAGCTAATAGCTTATTTAAGTTAAAAGGCTAATGCTAACCTGAGACAAAAAGATAATACAGGCTAATATTATTGCACCGCCTTTGGCGGTGCACTAACCTGAGGATATTGAGGTTTTTATTTTGAAATTTTCAGTAAGCTTCATATTAGATGGCAACACTAATCCAATGTGTTACAGTGGTCCAGTTAAGTCAGTTATATGTTATATGGCCAAAAGAGCAATGACATGAGGTAAAACTTGTCAAGGCTTTTATTTAGTTCTGCCATAGTTAGAACTACAGTGATGCGTTTTTGTAGTCCTAATCAGCTGCTCTGCCCTCCTGTGTTCCGTTGCTATGGTAATGGATCCTCTGCTAACTGTGAGACAGAAAGGTGGAGAAAGAATTCTATCTTTGTGAGACACCCAGTTAGTTTTTATGAAAAAAGCAGTCCGGACAACCCCTTCCCATTCGGTAACCATGATACGTATTGGAAAACCGTTTGAAGCGTCTGAGAGGGCTATTTGTCGTCTCTGATAGTACCACGATTCATATCTGTAGCTCACTCACAGTAATAGCAGCGATGAGAGAAAAATGGTGTGTGCGGAGGTCTGAAATTTTTCAGAAAAGCATGAAAATGAATGGTTCAGCGCGTCAGTTATCCTGGCGCATGATTTGGCGATTTCAAAAACACTTTACCGGAGCAGGCATGCGTATCAATGTCATGATCGAGTTTGATACAAATAGTGCGATATTTGTGGGCGTGACGGCTATTTCAAAAATCCACTTCATTTCTCACTCTTGATGAAGCGGCAGTTGGTGTCAGTTACACTCTGCGTTTTCCTCTGGAACCTGTTGGAGGAAAAATATCCCAAGTTCAGAAGATGTGCTTTAACCTATCAGAGCTCTGTGGTTCCTCCTGTTATTCTGTAGTTTCTCATATTGAGATCATCAAACCAACATTCAGATCTACCATAACTGACTGACATTTGCTGGGCTCAGGTTTGCAACCAGCTTCTGACAGAGAAACCAGTAACTTCCTCCCAGTGTCAGAATCTCACCGAGGAAGAAACTGGATTAAGTTTTTTATCACTTTAATATGTCTGCTATAACTGATGTATATTTGCATAAGTCAATAGAGTTTCATTTACAATTTTTATATGTTCGTGTGATGTGGTGAGGGAAAAAGTAGATCTTAGTCTCAAAAGGTTTGGGCACCCCTGCACAAGAGGATCAATAAATATCAGTAAATTTGAAAATATGATTGAATTCAGGTACTGTGTGCAGCTTAGTGACATAAATCTCACTTCTATAAGTCAGTGGAGTCCTGAAGAAACCTGTTTCAAATGGGAATGTTTGTGTTTGTAGCACCATGCATTCATAGCCATAAAGTTACCTAAAAAAGAAGCAAAAAATATTTTTTAATCATAATTTTTATAATTACCACAATATTAAAACGATGTATCCTAATAAAATTAAGTCCATATCGTCCAGTGGCCATTTTAGTGTTTTGACCATTTTGATTTTATATCTTGTTTCCATTAGATATAAAACCCGTTATGATGGAAAACCTTCTGCTTTTGAAGAGATGTTGCTCCCGAATTTATTTCCCGTCTCTGACAATTTAACGCTTCCGTACAAAAGTTTCCGGCAAGAACATAAAAACTTTTTATTTTCAAGAGGAAAGGAGCTGATAAACTGTAAGTCTCAATGCCCTCAGGAAAGGACGAAACAACTCAGTTCAGTATTTTAATTGATTTAAGTGATTTAAATATCTTTGCGTAGCTGTTTATACTTAGAATTGTTTTATTTATGAAGAAACAGTTTTGACATTCAAAGTTAGCTGAATCACATTCAGTTTTTTGTCAGTTCTTTTAATGTTTTAAATCCACAGTGGAAAAGTGCAGAGCACCCCAAGTACACCCACGTCCACCTTCGCGCCTCTGTATCAGAGGCAGACGTCCGCCCTGGTGTCTCCTCCTACCATCGTCACGCATGCGATGGCCACCATCCCTCAGCAGCCGTCCTACAGAGCCCCGACGGACCGCATCTTCTACCTGGCTCACACCTGTCAGCCTGCGTGTCTGAACCGTGTTCGACCAGCAAAATCAGACCTGCACAGAGGAAAGAACCCCCTCCTCACCCCGCTGCTCTACGATTTCAGACGCATGACGGGACGACGCAAAGTCAACCGTAAAGTACGCTCGAGCCTTTAAGTCGTATAGAAATGCTGCTTGTGTGAATTAATTTAGTCTTAAAATGACGTTTTCTTTATGTTCGACCTTCAGATGTCCTTCCATGTTATCTACAAGGCTCCGTGCGGACTTTGCCTACGTAACATGGGGGAGATCCAGAACTACCTCTTCCAGACCCGCTGTGACTTTATATTCTTAGAGATGTTCTGTCTCGACCCGTATGTCTTGGTGGACCGGCCTTTCCAGCCTCAAAGGCCCTTCTATTACATTCCAGACATCACTAGTGGGAAGGAGGACATCCCTCTGTCCTGCGTCAATGAGATTGATACCACTCCACCACCTAATGTAAAATACAGTAAGGATCAAAACCATTTTCTACCAAATGTGGGATTTTTTCATATTTTTATTCTTCCTTTCTTTCAGTCTCATTTTTTCCTGTGCAATTTATTTAACATGGACACATTTTCTCCAAAATCTTCAGTATGAAAATATTCAGCTTCGATAACGACTAATTTATTTTCAGGCATTTCACTCATCTGTAATGGTAATCTTTAAATAAAACATTAGTAAAAGAAAAATAAGTTTTTCTAAGTACTAAGAAGAAATATGTCAGCTCCTTAAATTGGGAAAAGAATCAAATTTACTTTTGTGCATCTAAGATCTATCATGAGATGCAATGGTATACCATAACTCATTTTCACTTTGGGCCATATCAAAAATCTGAATGTTCTTAAAGGGCCAGACTGTATTAAAACCATTCAATTGCTAAAATATCAATAAATAGCTGTTTCAGCATTCAATAAGTGTTTCTTAAAATTAAATAATCTTTTCAAACTGATCAGTCCAGCCAGGATTGTTTTAGTTTTTTTGCAATCAAAATCAGAGATTTTCTGGCATTAATTTAGAAATATTTGTAAGGAATTTTTATATTTGCTAAAGTATGATGTTAAATATGAATTTTCTATTAATCGCCGTATTGATCACAGACTATGACTTGACATCAAGTGAGGCTGAGGCAGCAGTCACTTAAACTCAAAGTTTTGGCCAGTTTTGAGAAAAAAATTTCCAGTAAAATCGGAAAAAAAATGTGTGGATCTGTTGACTTTGTGTGAATTTTTCAGATTTACTGGGGAAATACTGGAGGGACTTATTGATGTAATTTTGAGCCCGAAGGGCCACATCAAAATCTCTGGTGGGCCACATTTGGCCCCCGGGCCTTAGGTTTAACAAATGTGACCAAAAATAATAAATGTTTCAAGATAAATAAAGAAAATCGGTACAGTTTCTCTTGTTTTTTCCTCTCTCTCTTTTTTTTCTTTTCTTTTCTTTTTTTTTTTTACATGAGAGCGAAGTTTAGCAAGTCGATCACAATCTGTGTCAAAATTAAAATGCGGCAAATTCAAAATGATTTCTAACTTGTGCGTTCAGCTGTACTTTGCCGCTGAATCCAATTTGCTTTGTGACAATGTCATACCTGACAGCTGTGCCTGACTCATTCTCTCCTCTCTCTACAAGGCAAGGAGCGAATCCCTGAAGACGGAGTATTTATTAACACCAGTTCAGACTTCCTGGTCGGCTGTGAATGTACCGACGGCTGTAAAGACAAGTCAGTGGAGATAATCGCCTTTATTTCAATTTGTCTGCTGCAGATAAGACCCTGGAAATTTGTCATGGGATCTTGGCATTTCTTCTTCGTTTTAATTACAGATCCAAATGTTCCTGCCACCAGCTGACCCTGCAGGCTTCCGGCTGCACACCTGGGGGACAGATCAACCAGAGCGCTGGATATTCATACAAGCGATTAGAGGAGTGCTTACCTACAGGGTCAGACATTTTCACATGCATAATTCACTCATGTCTTTCACAAACACACAGGGAAATAATAACTTAAAAACTAATTTTGTCCTCATGTTTTAATGTGAAATTCTTTCTGCCTGCTCTTCTCTTAGGATTTATGAGTGCAACAAAAGGTGTAAATGTTGTGCTCAGATGTGCACCAACCGGCTGGTGCAGCACGGCCTGCAGGTCCGTCTGCAGCTCTTTAAGACCCAGAACAAAGGCTGGGGCATTCGCTGTCTGGATGATATAGCTAAGGGATCATTTGTGTGCATTTATGCTGGTGAGAAACACGATTAGGACTGATGGGAAGACAGACACAATCAGGCTGCCATGCAGAGCCGATGCATTGTCTTTCTTTTCTTCTATTTTACCAGGTAAAATCCTGACTGATGATTTCGCTGACAAAGAAGGTCTAGAGATGGGTGACGAGTATTTCGCTAACCTGGACCACATCGAGAGCGTGGAGAACTTCAAGGAAGGCTACGAGAGCGAGGCGCACTGCTCCGACAGCGAGGGCAGCGGCGTGGACGTGTCCAGGATGAAAATCCAGCCGTCCGCTTTAGTCTCCAGCAGCGCTGCCAGGAAGAAAGGTGAATCCTCCCCCAAACACATGATGTCTCTGCTGCTTTTATTTACAACATGCAGCCATTTTATCATACATGTTTCCTCGTCCCCCGCAGCTCAGAGCTCCAGCTCTTCAGATGACAGCAATGACGAAGAGGAGAAAGATTCAAAGAGTGAGGATGAAAGCGACAGCTCAGACGACACGTTTGTGAAGGACAACTACTACACCCCCAGCTCTGTGTGGAGGAGTTACACGACTCGTGGTCAGGCCAAGGGCAACAAAGAAGGTACTGCAGATCCATCGCTAATGATCAAACTCAGCAGTAGGGGTGCAATAGACCTCTCTGAAAAAAATGAAGAGGCCACTGAAGTGTACCTCATTGAAAACCTCATGAACTCTTCCTGAAAACATCAGTATTGTTTCTAAATGAACATGAACTTGTTTTCTTTGCATTATTTGAGGTCTGGAAGCCTCAAATAATCTTTTTTGTTATTTTGACCATTAGTCATTTTCTGCAAATAAAAACCAAATTTTTGCTTGTAACTTCAGAGACATGTTGTCAGTAGTTCATAGAAAAAAAGAACTATGTTCATTTTACTCCAACTTATACCCATAAAAAGTAAAATCAGAGAAACTGATCATTTTAAGTGTTTTCTTAAATTTTTCCAGAGCTGTATATGTGAATGATTTCACTATCTTTATTTTCTTTATAGTATGTGCTCACCACACATTTGTCCTTTGCACGCTAAATATAAATTCAGTTTTTTTTTCCCCAAAAACTTACATTTCAGGAAAGCCCCTATTGCTCACAGAGTTAATCTAATTTAGAGGAAATCAACACATATTACTGATACTGATGATCTCACCGTGAGCAAATTGCTTTAATATTAAATGCAGGCGAGTCTTTTATGGACTCTCCTGCATTTAATGCTTAAGGGTCATTAAAAAATTGACATTTGGTAGAACAACTTAATTTATCACGTTTTGATAAACGGTTGTAGTACGTCGACAACATGCTAGCTAATGTTAAAACAGCGAGATGAATGCGGGTAGCCATGCTTTGCCTTATTACTGCCTGGTTGTTTTGCTAACTAAAGTTAATTCTTGCACTCCTGCTGCAGGGAGTCAGGACAGTAAAGATGGACTGAGTGTCTCAGCCAAAGGTCAGGATGATGAGAAACCGCCCTCTATGCCAGAAGAGACGGGGAAAAGCAAAGTGGCTTCCTGGTTAACAAGCCAGGGTCTGAAGAAGGTCAGATTATTTTACATCCTGATGTGTCCAGGTGCCACATGAAACAAACTCTGGATATATATTTTATTTTGGGTGATTTTTGCTTAGATACTCTGTTCTCTCTCCAACAGGAAACTGGAGACAAGAGGTGTGCTGAAATTCTCAAACTCTCCCTAAATTTAATAGGATGTTTTCATTTTAAGCTTTAATGTTACACAAAATGCCTGCTCATAGAACATCCTTATTCTGCAGTCAAATAAAGACAGAGCAATCAAAGAAACAGGATGTCATGACTCTATCGGACAGCGACGATGTTCAAACCATTAGCTCCGGATCTGAAGACAACAAAGAGCGAGAGAAAGCCACTCCGGGTAAACGCAGTTAAAAAGCAAAAACCAAATCTTTACTCTACGTGTTTCATGACTTTCCCACACTCTTCTTCGCTGGAGCTTCTGTATCTGGCGTGACCAAGAAGCAGGTGGCGGTGAAATCCACGCGAGGCTTCGCCCTGAAGAACAGCCACAGTTTGATGGTGAAACCGTCTGGGGGAGGAGTCGGGCCCAGCGCTCAGGGGAGCAAACCGGGCCACCAGGGGCAGCCTGGAGGAGGGGCAGAAAACGCTCCCAGAACCACACGGCTGTTCTTCGACGGCGAAGAGTCCTGCTACATCATCGATGCCAAGTTGGAGGGAAATTTGGGACGTTACCTCAATGTAAGAAAATGTTCTCAGTCATTTAAGAGCAGCTTTCTGTGATTCAAATTGACATGCTCTTCTGTTACCTGCATTACAGCACAGCTGCAGTCCTAACCTGTTCGTCCAGAACGTGTTTGTCGACACACACGACTTGAGATTCCCCTGGGTGGCGTTCTTCGCCAGCAAGTGAGTTAGAAATGGGTTCATTTCATCATTTTGGGGATTTACAGTTTAAATATGGTCTGTAAGCGCTGTTGTGACATACTAATAAAAGAGTAGGAGGTTCTTAAAGAGACAGAGGCCAATTTCATGGATATAACTGTGATTTTAATTTATTTTTGATTTATAAAGAGTTTTAAAAACAACCGGAGATAAGATAGTTTTAAGCTTTAAACATTTTCTCTAGAAAAAAATCTGGAAGCAACTAAGTGTTGTAAAACTGCAAAAGAATTCACACCTCTTCAACTTTTCAACATTACAACCTCATTACAGCCCATTTCTGGTTTAATGGGACACACAGAAACATATACAGCTTTGGAAAACATTAAGAGCCCACCGCTCTGATTTATTGATTTGATTGATTTCTGAACTCTTCCTGAGTTAAAACATTAGTATTGTTTCTAGATGAACATGAACTTGTTTTCTTTGCGTTATTTGAGGTTTGAAAGCACTGTATCTTTTTCGTTATTTTGACCCTTTCCCGTTTTCTGCAAATAAATATTACATTTTTGCTTGGAAATTCAGAGACATGTTGTCAGTAGTTTATAGAATAAAAGAAAAATTTTCATTTTACTCAAACATATAGCTATAAAGGGTAAAATCAAAGAAACTGATCATTTTAAGTGGGCTCTTAATTTTTTCCAGAGCCGTATTTATGTTAGAATGGCCCAGTCAAAGTCCAGGCCCAAATCCAGTTAAGACGGATGGTGTCCATCTAACCTGACTGAGTTTGAGCTATTTGGAAAAGAAGAACAGTCAAAGATTTAGTCTTGTGTCTGCAGAAACAGACCATAAACTATTTGCAGCTGCATTTACAGCCGTAGGTTTCACAAATAGAAATGTTTGCTGCTCTTCTAGATTTTGATTTAAAAGTTTTGAATACAACATATCATTTTGTTTCCACTTCATAATTACATTTTGTGTTGATCTATCACATACAATCCCACTAAAATAATTGGGTTTGTTGTGTTTAAAATGTGGAGAAGTTTAAACTGTATGAATATCTTATAGTCTTACATTTCAATATATAACCACAGAAGAAGATGTTTCAGCTAAAGAAGGAAAACCAAAATACATTAAAAGGATAAACATAATTTAAAAAATATGTTTCAAAGATTACTAGATGTATTTTTACTGAAGTCAACAGGGATTTTTATTTATTTATTTTGCAGCTTAAACCTGGAATTTGCTATTGGTTCTTTCAGCAGCTACTGCCATGATGATGGCTACTTCCTAACTACAAAGACTTTAAAGCCTTTTGGTGTCATTCAATTCAAATTCAAAAATACTTTATCTATCCCAAATTAAATATAGCAAAATTCTAAATAATACTGCAAAAATATGTCCTACTATACAAAAGAAAAAAGAAGAAACATTTGTCCCCCAAAAAAGCAGTTTTCCTCCCAAGAGGCAGGAATGAATGTCTGAAAAAGGAAGAAAATGTCAATGAAAGTACAGAGCTACTGCATTAATAACATATCAATATTAATATAGTTTTGTTTCCTTCATGCTGCATTTTGTTGTAGCTGGGATTTAAGTCTCAGACTTCTAAGCTGGACAAATCTGATAAAAAGGTTTGAAAACCTCATGAATGTGGTGTCAGGAGGTGTAATGATGATTTATTGGTTTTTTCTCTTATATTTCTTAAAATCCACCTCACATCCAGATGTTTGACCTTTGACATTAAGCTTCAAACACATTTGAAGACCGAAACATTTGTTACTGGAGCTCTGGTTTGTTGGGAGTCATTCCCAGATCAGGTTTTCATAGTCGGTCGAACCAATCAAACATTTTGTAATGGCTTGCTTCAGTTACAAGTCTAAATATTATAGATCAGAAATGCCTAATAGTTGTTTTTTAACTCATTTGCACCTTCATTCTTCTTCATATTGTTGTATTATCTGATAAAGTTTCCTTCTGTCTCTTCCGCTGATGTTTTCTTCTTGACTGTGTTGCGTTCAGGCGCATCCGGGCCGGGACAGAACTGACCTGGGATTATAACTACGAGGTGGGAAGCGTTGAAGGCAAAGAGCTGCTGTGCTGCTGCGGATCCACAGAGTGCCGTGGACGGCTGCTGTGATCCACCCGGACTTATCCCAACATCCCCCCTCAACGCCGAACCTCGTTTATTTTATGTTTTATTAGGTTCTAGGAATTTTATAACATCCCGTTCTTGTCGTGTGTTTATTTTTTACCAGCATGTGACTCTTGAGTGTCTGATGTCGTCCATTAAATGTTTTCTTTACCTCCGAATAAAAGTTTCTTCAGTGACCGGAGCTCCTGCTTTGTTACTCATGTATTACTGCGTGAATTGTAAGGTATTTTGTGTTTTCTGAAAAATCTCTTGCTGACCAAAAACAGCTAAATATGTTTTATTTCTGCTTGATGTGACTCAAACTTGCAGAAGTCCAGGTTCCCTCAAAACGATCCGTTTCTTTCCATTTATCCAACCGGGCAGAGAGTTTGTCCAATCAGCTCAACTCAATCTAAAAAAAACAAAACCAAAACATTTGTCTCCAACATAAAACTCAGAGCAGAAGCTGCTAACCTTCATCAGTTTTGGATGGTTTCTGGTTTACTCGAACGCTTTTAACATGTTTTACTACCCGGCTGTTTTAAACCGTCGCTCAGGATGTTTCTCTACGATCTGGTGAGTGAAATCTTTTAAATCCTTCAACAGTCCAGTGATTGCATTTACAATCTGAACCCATAAAATGTACCTGTATGTTTCCTCTAAATCTGATTTTTAAAAATGTATTATTGAGGTTGATGTGTTGCATTGCTGCTTAGGAAAAAACAAAACAAAACTGGTGAACTAAGTTTAAACTAAGTTAATATCTGTCATTACAAAAGAAAAATGGTTATTTAAAGAAGAAAAGGACAATCTTGCACAAAGTGACAAAATCATGAAATACTCAATACATTATTTCTTTCATAAATGTAATATATGTCTACGTTTTTTAAATTTAAATCTGTAACCTGTTCGATTTTAACACAAAATGGGTGCACAGAGTTGACAAGGTTTTTTTTTATTTTTTTGATGTCAGAGTCCAGGTGCACCTTTAAAAGCTGACTAACAAAAACAGCGTCTCTGAAGTCAAAACAAAAGTGCTGCAGCGTTTGATGTGTCCTTAACCCAATGTAAGATTTCTGAAGATTAAAGAGAGTAAATAAAAAAAATAAAAAAAAACTCAGCTTGATTCCCACAGGTGCTCCTCAAATGTGAACATTTAATATTTTTTTGTAGGTTTTCACCAGTTTTGATTCTAACTTTTAACTTAAAGAACATATAGCTCCTTAAATTATTAGCGGAAATCACAATATTAGAATATAAAGAGCCACAAATTTAGTTCTTTAAATATGTAAAGATTTTTTTTTACATAGAGATGCTGGTGAATAATGACAGGATGCTGTAGAAATCCCAAAAATAATTTTATATGATCATTCAGAAATGAGGATTAAAATCTAAAACCAAAATTGACCTTATTTTTATGTTTTTTATGTTTTTTCCCAAATTCTCTCAAACTAAACGTTTTCATGGATCAGTAGAAGAAAATGTATTTCTGATCCTTTTCCAGGCAAAACATATTTAACATTACATTAATCTGTAATCAAATATTTTTTAGTAAATGAAAAATAACTTCAAAGTATAACGTTTGTTAATTAGTTATAATAAAGACCTTATAAGTTGTTCTCTGTTGGTGGGATTGTCATTGGGATCGGCTTCAAATCGGTTTGTGAAGCTAATTTGACAATTAGCTCTGTCTTCTGTTTTTAATTCAGCAGTAAATGAATTATTTACATTTCAGGCTGGTTGCCACTAATGGCATCAAAGTTCCTCGCAGGGATTTCCTGAAAGTCAACGTGAAAAGGACTTGGTAAGTGTTTTTTTTCCCCAAACTGAAGTTGCTTTATTCATTGCATGACAGTTTTATTTGTTCCACCATTTATGCAAAAGGTGAAGCGCAGGGACAAAATGGAAAACAGTTAAAGTTTTATTAATATAAGAAACAGAAAAATACTACAAATGCAAAATATAAATTGCTGAAATATAATAAAGCAATCAAATCTTTTGATTTCATGCAGAAGATGCATTTTTTTTACTGCAGCTTTCATGCAGCAAACGTGTTTCCCCATGAAAAGTTTTAACTTGAAGGAGTTTTTTGTGGCGTTTGTTCCAGAGTTTAGGAGATTGATGTGTTTTCCTGGTGTTGGTCAGGACTCTGACAGCATCATTTTGAATGAGTTGTAACTTCCTGATCTAGTTTTTACAGAGACAACAAGATTCTAACCAAGTAAAAATGAGCATTTCATTGTATTTTTCAGCCACATTGCAAAAAAGTAATTAAAGACACACTTTTCCAAATATCAACTTTGTATTTGGAGAAAATTACAACTGATAACCTAGAAAAAAAAATCCTAGAAATAATTTGGTTTTTTTTTTACAACATTTTTAACCATCCTTTTTTATGCCTTAAGAAAATCAAAAACACTTTGGAAAGGAAAATCCTGACAAAAAGGATCATAATTCATGCATGAAAGGGTCATGTGGCGACAAATGAATCTAAAGTCGCATTAAAAAGCAGCGTTTGGAGAACGGAGCCTTGAGGAATCCCACAATCGATTTTCAGTCACGTTTCTAATTAAGGCGACACAAAGTCGTCTGGGTTTCTCAAACCAACCAACCAAAGAACTAATGATGTTAACAAAGCTGTTGCCTTGGCAGCGATGACATCATGAACTACGTGCTGGAGCGGGTCGCCCCGCCTCAACCCGGCCTGCCGCGACCCCGCTTCTCCCTCTACCTCTCCTCACAGCTGCAGTACGGCATCATTCTGGTCTACCACCGGCAGTGCACCATCTTACTGGGTTAGAAAAACTATAAAAGGTTGAAAAGTTTTGGGGGGAAAACCAGTAATGGAGTTCATGACAAACTAGTTCCCTTTCAGAGGAACTCCAGTCCATTCTGGGCCAGCTGTTGAAACAACGAAGGTCAGGGAAAAGGGATCTTTCAAGCCAAAGCAAGTATGAACTTTTGCTTTAATATAGTAAAATCAAATCACATTTCTTCTTCTTCTGCTTTAAGTCCTGTTTTATTCATTCAAGGTCAGCTGCAGTTCTGCCTGATGCCCTGATTCTGATGGAGAACACAGAACGAGCTCCGGATCCTTTATTTGGAGAGATGCTCCTCCAGGACACGATGCCCAGCCCGACGCAGCTGATGCAGGTGCCGACTGACGGGAAACGAGCGCCGAGCCGATGCATGTCGCTCAGGATAACTGAGGTTTTATTCTGCCTTCTGTGTCAGATGAATTGGGAAACTCTGCGAGAATCCTCTCCTGAGCTTCTCGAACAGAGCAGCTCAGCTACTTCTTCTTCTCCACATCCAGAAAATGGTAGGATTGTTCTTTATGTGCTGCAACTACATTATGTGGTGGTGGGAGTGTCATGGTTTGGTCACAGAGTCAGAAAGGAAACGCTCCTCACCTTCCATCCTCTCATTTTTCCCTGCTGTCTTCACCGGATTGTGCATCAGCCATTTTTAGTTAAACGATGGGTTGTGTGTTTTTTTTTTTCCTCAGGCATCTCCGCTTCCCCAGAATCCATCACTCTGAGCGAGCCGGTAGCCGCCCCTGCCCCCGCCATAGAGGTTCGCCTGCTGGCTGAAAAACGATAAAAACCCTTTCAGTCTGAGTCTCACGGCCTTTTTTCCTCCCTCTCATCTAGTTTGATGAGGAAGACTTCACTGATTATCTTCCAGAAATTGTTGCTTTACTCCTGGATCAGCCGGATCACTTTCAAGAAGGTTTGAGGAAGATCTTGTTTCTCAGCTGTAGTGTAAGTTACCAGATGCTTAATGGAGGAGCTGCTGCGTTGTCAACAGGAGGTTTGGAGCCAAGACAAGAAGAGAGGAGAGAGAGGGCAAGAGAGAGGGCAAGAGAGAGGGCAAGAGAGAGGGCGAGAGACAGGACGAGAGAGAGGGCGAGAGAGAGGGCGAGAGAGAAGACGAAGGAAATGACTCCATCCATCCCAGAGTAACGCCTTCCTCCTCGTGTACAAACATAAATGAGAAGAAACAAAATCCGACCGACTGTTTCATCTTTCAGCCTGCAGCCGCCCACCGTCTCCAGCGAGGGCCCTGAGCGGCTGCCTCTGGAGGAGCCGGGCCCCTCTGAGGAAGCCCCCTTAATGCCCAGAGACCAGGTCACCCCGGTGTCGGCGCCCGGCGTCCCCTCACCGCCGTCTGCAGCCCGGCAACGGCGCAGGAGCCCCGAGTTAGAAGTGTGTTCTCTCTTTTTGTTGTTCTTCTAAAAAACTGTAGTTTAAACTCAATCATCATTGCATAATTAAATACATCTTTATATGTTTTAATAAAGATTGCCTACTATGCAAAAGTCACATTTTTATGCTTCCATTTCGGCTTCTAAAAACAGCCCAAGTTCTTCAAATAAACAGAATTTTGGGGGGGAATAAGTTAAATTTTTCTGTCTTCTGATTGTAATGTCACAAATCTGCAATGACTGCCCATCACCTAGAAACCCAAGCTGAGCTCCAGAACATCTGATCAGCTGGTTTTACCTCTGTATGTGCTGTACAATGGCTGCTGGAAAAGACAAGTGGTCTGTTGTCAATTTACTGTCCAGAAAGAACTTGCTGCATTCTTGCTAGTTGTGCAGGAGGCTCCGCTTCTGCTTTTCAAAGATGTACAGCTACATAATTACTCATCTGTTTGCAGCTATTTCCACCTGTGAGTGTAAAGGTTGAGTTGGGGGCGTGGCCAGCAGCAGCTGACTTGGATTTAAAGTGACAAGACGCCGTAAATCATCTCATTCTGAAAGGAACTCGAAATAGACAGAACTGATCAGACTAAAATCTCATTATCTAAGAATGATTTTGTGCAAAATATGAGGTGAACACGTTTTGTATAGACCATAGATCCGTTGTAACCTGTTGAAGGAAGCATAATCGGTCACCGTCACATCAGTCAGTTTTAGAGGCTGATTTTGTCCCAAAGGAGTTCAATTTAAAGTGACAGTACCAACAATCACTCCCTCCTCCCCTACAGATTTGATTATTTCAGAGTCTATACTCCTTGTCCAATTAATACCAATAATACTTAATAAGCCATGATTAAAAATGACACAAATTGTTTTCATTAGTTAAATTGTTCTCTTTCGCTTTGGTCATCATAGAGTGGGATGCAATGGTTGCGCAGAGAACACAAAAACATTTCAGGACATTATTTTACAGTTTTAAGATGCTTTAACGTTCCTTCGACACCATAAATCCTCTCCTGCAGCCATCTTCCCATCACCAATCACCCGTTTTTTTAAATGTTATGTCCCGATCCGCTCACCCCGCCAGGAGGTCCAACCTGAGGTGAAAAAGAAGAGGAGGAGGAGGAGGCAGCTGGTGTTCTTTGATCCGGAGACGCAGCTCTCGGAGACGGAGCAGCAGCAGCAGATTGAGGAGCCTCTGATTGAGACCAGAGCGCTGGCCGTCGCCCCGCCTCCGTCTCACAGGGTCATTCCTGCCGCCGACCTGCTCAGCAATCCCTGCTGCTGTCAGTGAAGCTATTTTCCACTTCAAAATATCCAACACTTACTGACTCCATGAGTCTCTGTGTGTGGCACCGACTTCCTGTGAATTAAAGCTTTAATGAAGGTACTGAGCTTAGCTTTTTCCTGCACTGCTGCTCTGATCCACACACCTTTACATCGCCAGTTTTGCCTGAGGAGATTCTGTCTCTGTGGAGACGGGCGGCGGTCGTAACGCCGCTGTCGGGGCCCGACCTGCAGGTTGGGGACAGGGGGCCCGAGTCCACCGACTCGGAGCGCGAGCGAGAACGGGAGGCGATGCAGGAGGCGGCAGCAGAGGAGCAGAGAACCGACGAGATTTCCACAGAGGTGTGGCCAGGTGTTTCTGCTTCTACTGATGAACTGATGTGAATATTTGAGGGATTTTAAGTGTGTGTGTGTGTGTGTGTGTGAATGTAGGTCCAGAGAGCAATGGAGGAATCTGAGATGATGACAATTTCAGGTGATATTTCTGGTTTTTTTCTTCACTATTCAGTAATAAATAGTTATTGAAACGACATTTCAATAAGTTATTTTAACTTATTTTTATGGTGACTGAAAACAGATAAAAACACATTTGATTTTATTATAAAAAATGAATAATTAAAAACTCATCATTAAAAACAGTATTTGATTTTTTTCCCCCCCAACTTCCTGATGTCCCCTTGTCACCTCCCGCTCGTCCTCCAAAGGCCCACGGCCCTCACTTTGATAAACACTGTTCTCAGATTTAACTTTGTAAACCTTTTGCTTTTAACATTTACTCTAGTTTTTTTGTCAGAATTATATGTACTTATGATGAGCTCAAACATTTAAGTGTGACGAAGGAATCTGTCTATGGGAAAATATTTTCTCAGCTCTGTGGGAGTTAAGTTCAGGTTAAAAGTCATGACTGACACTTTTCAGACTTGAGGTTGTCAGCGCATGAAAACTGAAGGTCTTGTGGTGTGCGTGTGTGTGTGTGTGTGTGAGTGCAGCTGAGTCTGCTCCATCTCTGGAGGGATTGGACCAGCGGGAGGCGTCTCGAGACGGTTCTTCTCTGTACACGTCGGAGAGAGAATGGTGGGTGGCGAGGAAGCCCGTGTGTCTCTGTTGGTGGGGTCTCGCATTGAGACGCGTCCTCCTGTGTGTGTCTCCAGGTCCACCGTCTCCACGACGCTGCAGGACATCCCAGAGGCGGTGGACGAGAGGATTGAAGAGTCGCCAGTGGAATCCCCTCGGTGTGCTTCTCTGGACTTTTGAACTCAGCTAGCTGGGTCTTTATTTACATTTTACATTTTATTTTTGCGTCTCCGTGTTCCCAGGTTGCTGCCGGAGTCGGCGGACTTTGAAAACGAGCCGGTGCTTTTTCAGTCGGTTTTGCCGTCTGGAGCCAACCGCAGGACAGTCAGCGGCATTTTTCAGAGGCTGCTGGGTAACGAGTCGCCATTTCCACTCGCATCTCTCACGTTGAAGCTGGGATTATTTTACAGCTTCTCTGATCGATATGTGGCCTCTGGTAACTCTGCATGTCTGAACCACACCAGTTATTTGTGGTTATGAGCAAAAACAGTTTTTTGACATGAATCTGATTTCTCTACACTCCAAAAACACAAAATCTTACCAATATTTTGGTCTAGTTTCTAGTGCAGATTTCTCAGCACAATGTCTTGTTATAGGTGAAATAATCTGCCAGTGGAAGTAACATTTTTCCATCAATAATAAGAAATGACTGACTTAAAATAAGCTCATATTTCTTGCTGAAAGGTCGCTTGGAAGTTAACTGTGTCTTATTTCAAGTGTACTGAGATTTTTCCACCAGAAATGCTTGGTAAGGGTTTGTGTTTTTGCAGTGTCAGCCAAATGCAGGTCAGGTCACATGAAGGAATTTGTTGACTTGTAACTGTTTACATACAGTTTCTTTTCCAGGACTGAAAACTGACATTTATACAACAAAAACTTTGACGATTCTTTTAAAAATAAGAGATTAGCAAACTAAACTGCAGGTTGTCTTTTTTTTCCATTTCCACACAGGGTGAAAATTATATTACCTAAAAGAATACAAACTAGACGACACTGGAAACCTAAAGTCACGTTTCCATTTTGTTTGCAGAGAATTTATCGTTCAACAGGATTTCCGCTGAGCAGGCAGAGCCGTATGGAGACATCCAGATCCTCCCCGGGCCCAGATATGAAGAACTGGATCTGCCTTCATAATCTGCTCCCAGCTGAGACTCTTGAGGATTTCCGAGTTCACTATTTCAACCACTGCATAGTTTTAAAAGTTGCATGATTTCCAATTGATCCCTTTATTATGTATTACTAGAATGAGTTTTGTGGTTCTAAAGTTCTTCTTTCATTAAGCAAGGGAAGATTTGCATCAGTTTTCTGTGTTTCTGGTGGTTCTCGTAGGTTTTACGAACGACATGAGATCTAATCTGAATCCTAAATTTGATTCTCTTTTGTTCCAGCTTTCATATTTGAAATCAAAGCTCCCCGATTCTGTGTTCCTTTCAACAATAAAATGCATTTCTGTTGAATTTGTGCTGATTATTCTGCATGCTGGAGGGTTTGTGGGGGAGCAGGCCGCGGGGCAGATGAGTCGAGCGACACTCGATCTTCCTCTGCCTCTTCACACATCTTAATTCTCCTCTGCGGACCCTGAGAGGCCAGGGGGTGGGTGGGGGGTGGGGGGTTGTGACCAGTTTATTATTAGCGTCTGTCTCCGCTCGCCTTCGCTGTTTCTGTCGTCTCATTCTGTCCGTCACCCTCCGTCTTTGTCTGTACTTTTGCTTTCTTCTACTTTTTGTGTGTTTGGTTTTTCTTTTTACGTTTTTTTATTATTATTATTATTTCTGTCTGAGTTTCTGTCTGTCCTTGTTGACTTTTCTGTCAAGTTTGTGTCTTTCCTTCACTTCAGGTTTCTGCTGACAGCACTGGAGGCTATTTTTTACTTTTTCAGTTCTAGATCCTCTGCTTGTGTTTTTTTAAGCCACTTATTTCATATTCATGGTGCTACCCTCATTTCTTTTTCTCTACCTAGCTCCTAAAGCTTATCAGCTGCCACTTTATCTGCTTCTCCTTAAAGGAACATCCCTCTATCTTCTCTTCCTCTTGAACTTGACCTTGCTAGTATCTGATCTGCACCTCTGTGATGGGAAACAAGGAGCTGTTTTCTCTCCTGAAGGGCTTCCTGGACTGCATTTGTCTCCGCCTGTCAGTGAGTACCATGGATTTATTTTACTTTTTTCATCCATAGATCTCTCTTCTTCATTTGTATGATGATAGTTTTGCCTCAAACCAACAACAACAGACTCAGTTTAGTTCGTTTATCCACAAACTCCCCAGCTTTTCAAACACACTTGTGTTTATGTTGGTCAGTGTGACTTTAGTGTGCGTGTTTTTTGGCGCGTTTCCAGCGCTGAGTATCTCCTTTGCTTACATGCTTAGCTTCTGATATTAATACCAGCCTCAGAATGGGGATCGAAATAGACGCTGGCCTCACCCAAAGAGACCAGAAGTCTCTTATTAGCCTCTTTTAGTCGTTGCTAACATTTCTGGGATCAACGGCGCAATAAATGACAGTTTGGGTTTTGAGAGGAATGGGGCTATTTGTCAGATCTTTCTAAACGTAGGACATCATCAGGACATTTGTGTTTAGTTCATAGTTCAAATACTACTTTTACGAAGGAATCATATTTAGTGAACAGATTTCTCTGGTGCTGATTACAGAATCCTTACTCCAGTTTGTTACACGGTGTTGAAAGTATCATATTTGTTTTGTTTTTCCTTGAAACAAACCAAAAAATTTTTTTAACTCCTCAGATGAAAAAAAAATGGATTTCAAATTTAGATCTCAGTAAAATATCCTGCATTCAAAATATTTCAGCGCTTTTCAAACAGGAGTGAAGATTTTAGTACAAATAAAAGAAAAACCCTAAAACCTTACAAACTGATCTCCATGCTGGTGACTTTGAATTCGCCGGATGTTAAATGGAGACCTTCAACTTTATCTCCTGAAGTTGGATCGGTCTGTTTTTAGTGAAAGCCGGATGGTTTCTTGACTTCGTTTACAGCAGAGAAGCATCAACATTGAAGCTGAAAATGAGCGGGACTCTAAAAATGGCCACCTGACCTACGACAGCGGGGACATCCTGGAGGACAGATGTAGGTGCAGAACATCTGGCAGAGCGGGTTGCAGCTGGAATCCAACAACACAGATTAATCTGACCGCTGTTTTCCAGATGAGGTGCTCGACACGCTGGGAGAGGGAACCTTCGGGAAAGTGGTGCAGTGTCTGGATCACAGCAGGTAGCTCCTCCTCCGATTTAATGCTAACTGGGTTCAGTGCGTGAGAGTTTATGGGCGTTAGTTGTGACGTAACGCGTTGAAACACACAGAGGAGGAAGACCAGTAGCTCTGAAGATCATCAAGAACTTGGAGAAATACAGAGAAGCGGCCAAGCTGGAGATAAACGTTCTGGAGAAAATCCGGGCCAAAGATCCTGAGAGCAAGCAGTGAGTTTAACACTCAGCGTGTTTTTAATGTTACAATTCAATGTGTGTCATGTTTGCTTGTGTCCCCTCCAGTTACTGCGTTCAGATGCTCGACTGGTTTAACTTCTGCGGCCATGTGTGCATCTCGTTTGAGCTGCTGTCTCTCAGCACCTTCGACTTTTTGAAATCAAACAACTTCCTGCCGTACCCCATTAACCAGGTCCGACACATGGCGAGCCAGATCTGCCACGCTGTCAGCTGTGAGTGCAACACAAACCCCTGCAGCCACGCCCCCCCCGTTACCTGTTTCATCAATAAGAGAGTAGGGAGATGTTTCACAGTGGGGATGTAAAAAAAAAAAACAAAAAAAAGTTTGATTGAGTGAAACAAAAGAAGATGACGCGAAAGTTTCTGGTTTAAATCTGCAGGCCTGACCAAAGATACAACCAAAGAAAAACTCGTAATTTCTAAGTGTGGAAACATTTAGTTGTTGTTTCAAGTCCACAACTATTTATATAAATCTAATTAAGCTAAGACACCAGAATGAGATTGTAAGGATTTTTTTTCTCCATAGTGGGGTTTTGTAGGGTAGTTATAAGCAGTCAGTGTCTTACCTGACATAGATGGCAGTAAAAGCAACTTCCCAAAAAGTATTTACATAAATAAATGAGTTAATCAGTCAGTTGAAGTAACATAGCATGCCATCACACTAAAATATTCTAAAACTGATTAATCTTTAGTAAAAGATTAAAAAACGACTAGATGCATATAGCAGCATCATGATGTATAGATCACTCTTTTGTTTTACAAATCTTATAAAGCTTACAAGCAATGGATTTAAACTGATTTAAATTTAAATTTGATACTACAGATGCATCTGCAAAATATATATTTTTTTCCTAGTTAGCGAATGGATCATACTAAATGAAAATCAGTCACACTGACAGTAATGCTGCTCTTCAATGAAGTTGCTGGTGAGTGAAAAAGATACAGAGGAAGATGTTTTTAGTTTCAGAGAGGTGCTTAAAAAAGAAATGAGAGGAAGCACAGATAAGTATTAACGTATTAAGACATGGAGCAAGAGAGAGCATAAACTTCAGGAAGTAACAGGAAGGCTGAATGTATTAGTAGATTTATATGTTTCACTCCTGAGTAAGTTGTTAGACTTTTTATTCAGGGATAAATTAAACAAATACCTCTGGAAGTGCCTTTATTTAATTAAATAGTTATTATTATTATTATTATTATTATTATTATTATTATTATTATTATTATTATTATTATTATTAGTAGTAGTAGTAGTAGTAGTTACTTTGGGGATACAGATGTTTAACAACAATCTCCTGTTCTGTATTAAGTAAAGATAAAATGACAGGATGATATTTAATTCCAACATTTGACTATAATATCAGAACAACTGGAGAACTAACTGGCAGAATAAGATAGCTTTAAATGCCTTTTTACTTTTTATAAATAAACAAAGAAAAAGTAAAAACAATGTATCGTTTTTCATTATGTAAATGATCGGTGCAATATTTGTAACTCCTCTAACTCCAAATCAAGTGTTTTATACCCACTGTAATGCCAGTTTAACCAAGATGAATGTATATTATTATTATTATTATTATTATTATTATTATTAGAAATACCATTTATTTTCTTCAATTAATCTGACAGGTTGCCGTAGATTAAGAAGCCGCCAGCGGGGGGCGCTCGTTTCTGACATATGCAATGATGTTCTGTCCTGGCTCGCTCTCGTCCGCAGTTCTCCATGACAACAAGCTGACTCACACCGACCTGAAGCCTGAGAACATCCTCTTCGTCAACTCCAACTACTCCCTCATCTACAACGCTGAAAAGGTGACAGTCGGCCTGCATCCTTTAAGGAGGCCGCACGGCGACAAAGCAGGGATTACCGGTGGCAGGACAACCTCAGAGTTTCCTTTGTGTTTTCTTATTTAAATGCAAATTTATCCCAGCAGCAGAACCATGAGCCACCCACAGGAAGTCTCCTTTTAGCTGCAGGTTTATCCGTCAAGACTGCAGGCTGTATTTGTTGCACATTGAACAACATGTGGCATTTGAAGATAATATATGTTAGAATTTTTTTTATAAAAGTTGAAAAACGACAACCCTGATAGTACAGCTCTAACTTTTGTAGCATTTCACTTTGTTACAGAGCAGGCAGAAAGAGGGAACTTTGACATCTTTTCAGAGTTTTGGATTCTCTCTTTAGCAAATCTGATAAAAGTTCCTGAGATGGATAGAGAAAAGTTAATTTTGTATCTGGTGGTTTTGATTTAGTTTATGTTTTGGATTTTATCCTAATGAAAAACATAAATATAAACCATCCTTTCTTATGAATTAAAGCAATCTGCTGCTTTTAAACACTTAATGATGTTCTCTATGAAGATTCCTCTTGCCTTTGGAAGAGATGTTGGCCCAAAGCATGACACATCCTCCTCCACCCTTGACAGTGTGCATGAGGTGCTTTTCCAAACCCATTTGATTTTCTCTGTTGTTGAAAAGCTTCACATTTTTCCAGATGAAGCTTCAGTACTCTCATGGCCCCATTGTTGAGTCTCACTCCAGCTGGTTAATGTCTGGGTGGTGTGTCTCCATTGGTGGTGTGTTCCCCATTATGGCTGCCGTCCCACTGCAGAGCTGATGCTCAGATCCAGTTTTTTTCTGAAATCACATCTCCAGTGTTTGCAGTTCAAAACTGACCCACGCAGGTGTAACTTTCTTCCAAAAAACATGGAAGAAAGTTGCTTTCATATTACCCCGTTTGTTAAGTTAGTGTAATAACTCACAGAACTATTGCAACTGTCGTCCATCTTGCCAACATTCCTGCCAGCCCACAGTTAAGACAAATAAGTGACGTTAAAGTTGGATCAAAGCTGCTTTGGTTCTTCCCCCGGGAATCACATCGGACAAGATTGAATACAAGTCAGATTCAGGAGCACATATTGTCACTTTCCTAAATAATTTTTATTTTTATTTTTGACAACAAAATAACTTAGGCCATTATTTGAGAAAGGTGACAAGATGGAAGTGGCTCAAATCTGACTCAAGTAAAATTAAATTTGGGCCAGATCTGAGTGTGTTCTGACCTGGTCACTTATCCTCCCAAAAGATCTGATTTGGGTCACATTTGCTTGCAGTAAATATGGGCAGCAACGTGAACGGGCGGTGAACGTGCTGTAGTTTCGCCAGTTTCTCTGAAAAATCTTTATATATTTGTTTGTTGCCTGTTGCCCCGTCCAGTTGATGCTGGATGCTTTTTTTCTGCCATATTTGATTAAAAAAAGCTTGTAGTTCAAGGTTTGACCAGGGGATTATTGACTTACAGCTCGCCGTCTTGCCAACCACCACGGTCTCATTACAGATTGAAAATGTTACTGTTGGTGGAGGAATCAATGGATGCAGTCTGCTGCCAATCAGGTCCCTTTTCACCTGAACACGTAAACTATAAAACATGCAGCCTGGATGAAAATAACAAACAAACAAGTAGAGTTAAAGTAATGCCTACTTCTTTTTCTTTCATAAGTTGTTTGTTCATCAAAGCAGGCAAGTTACCGTCTACTAAATCCTTAGATATGTACAAAACACAAAAAGACCGGAATCATCCTGAGGCTAGAAATTGTTTTTGACTTCTTGAATTAAATGTCTCAAGTGTTCCCAAACATTTTCGCTCTGGTTTAACTGTAATTAAATCACCTGAAGCGTGAACATATGACTCAAAAATAAGAAATGAGATCCAAACTGGACCTTTTCTCACGTGTCTCTCTGTGTCTTCTGAGTAGAAATGTTGTGAACGGAGGATAAGAGACACAACGGTGCGGCTGGTTGACTTCGGCAGCGCCACCTTCGAACAAGAACACCACTCTCTGGTCGTCTCCACTCGTCACTACAGAGCCCCAGAGGTCATACTGGGTATGCTGGACTCTTCCCTCATAAAGCTGTCAGTGATGTTTGGACGGTGGTGAAACTCTCTCGTCTCCCACAGAGCTGGGCTGGAGTCACCCGTGTGACGTTTGGAGCATCGGCTGCATCCTGTTCGAATACTACGAAGGCTTCACACTCTTCCAGGTCAGCGCGACGGAAATCTGAAACTCTGCTCAGCCGTGTTGTTTTGTTGTGGGATTTAACTCCGCCGCTTTCCATCGCAGACTCATGACAATAAAGAGCATCTGGCGATGATGGAGAGAATCCAGGGACCAATTCCTCTGAGAATGATTCAGTGGAGCAGGTTTAAGCCCACCGACCCTTAAAGCTTTAAAACCCAATCTGAAACATCTGGCTGAATTTTATTTATTCTTCCCCACAGGAAGCGCAGGTATTTCCATCATGGGCACCTCGACTGGAATGAAAGCTCCAAGGCCGGACGCTACGTTAAGTCTAAGTGTAAACCACTGAGGGTAAGCTGAGGGGGCTGCAAACATCTGAAGTGGATAATTTGCCATATCCCTGTATATTTTCCTAAAATATTCAAGGAAAATGCAGCTGAGGAAGCTGAAATACTGAGGACTAATGCTACTTGACACAATATTGGCTTGTTGCAATTTACGATTCTTTGCCGCCCTGTAAAACCCCCCAAAAACTTAAGAAATAAGGAAAAGAGAGTTTCCGTTAGTTATCTATAACTCTAAGATACCAAACAGAGATTGGTGATTTTCACTCAGACAACACTTTATTACTTCTTGGAAGAATGAGAACAGCAAGCAGACATTCTCAGTTTCTCCTTCAGCACATCGAGCCACTTTTAGCCTCACTTCTAATAAATTAATGTCTTTAGCCATCTTAAGCCATAAAAGCCTTTGGAAAATGACCTAGCTCAACTGCTATATAGCTATAAAGTATATCTATTTTACAGTTGGTGAACCAGAGTTGTATTTCTATTTTGGGGGTTTAGATCCATACCAATTCATGCTTTACTACAGGCAGATTAATTTGACTTCTTTAAAACATCTGCTTTTGAATGAAGACCTTGCTATTTTTATACAAGGCATATTTTATTCAGCTGCGTCTATGTTCCCTTCAGTCCAGAGTCTAAGTGGAAGAATGTTGTTGTTTTTTTTATCATAAAAATCACAATCAACTGAAAGTCAAACTGTTATGTCTCTTTCTATTCATCTCATTTTGATGTCATGCAGATATTGAACCAAGCCGCAGAAAATTTGCTTCTACTATAACTTCCAGTTAAAGAACAGTGCTCAGTTCTACCATCTTTGACCAAAATTAGCAAGAGTGGAGGCCCTAAGAGCCACATGCGTCTCTAGAGTCGCAGGTTACAGACCCTTGAACTAGACGGAGTCACTGCCTACTTATATTCGTCTTATCACTAAGTTTTCTCACAGGGAGTCTGGGAACCAGGATTTCTGGCTCAACGTTGTAGCTCTTAATTGGGATGATCTAACCTTGAACGTAGAGGAGCGCTCTATCCTTATCTGTACCTCCCAGCATCTGTGAGCCTTCCTCCCTGAGGTCCAGCAGGGTGAAAGTACAATGAGCCTCGCATTAATGCAACTACTGCTGCACCAGGAAGTCATTTAGGAAGTTATTTTCTAAAATAATGTTGTTGTTTTTTAAGAAAACACCCAAACATTTTTTTGGCAATAAGTAAGATTTTTTTTTTGCTATCTGGAAAATGAGCCATTTCAAAAACCTCCCGGATATGTAGCCTATAGGTGTAAATTCAAGCTGTGAGACTCTCTTCAGCCTACTGGCGTCATCAATTACCACGCCTCAGCCAACCAGCACCAGATTGTTGCGCCGCTGCAGCCAATCACCACGCAAGAGCTCCTTCAAAAGACCAAACCACCACGGTTCCACCTGCTTCAGTCGCGCCTCGACCCACCTCCTCCCCGTCTCCACCCTCATCCTCACGGGTATCTTCCAGACTCCCTCCAGGCTCCTTCCTCTCCAGGGTCCACTCCACCACCAGTGTCCAGGGCCGGGGAAAGACTACCATGAGCTTCGCCCCGAGCCGATCATCGAAGCTCACGTCGATTCTCAGCACTCATGTCTTCTGCCGATGTCCGAGCGCCAAAGAACTTTGGGCCAATAAAACTTTCTAACTGTTGCTTTTCTCTGTGTGAGTCTCTACAGATTGAATTAACATGACAAATCAGCAGGCACCCCTCACCTACCAACTAAAATTACATGATGATCGAACCCGTTACCTAGCAACTACAGCCAAGCCCAACCCCATCACCTACCAACTCAAGTGGAACTCCAGCATGTTTGGTCAGCTGGTTTTACTGCTGTACAATGGCTGCTGGAAAATAGATGTGTTTTGTTGTTGACGTACCATTCAGAAACCACTCACTGCGTTCATATTGGTTGTAATTGAGGCTCTTCTTCTGCTTTTCAAAGATGTATGGTTGTGCATCTCATTATCAAAGAATGAAGTTGTGCAAAAATGTATTGAGTATATTTTGCATAGTCCATAGACCTATCCTAACCTGTTCGTTGAACAATAATAGGTCACCTGTGACCTTATTTCTCCCTTTAAATAACAATCTTCTACTTTGTCCCGTGGATTTCCAGAACTACCTGTTATCACACGGGAGAGAGCATCACCAGTTTTTTGATCTCCTGGAGCGGATGCTGGAGTACGACCCGGTGAAACGGATCTCTCTCCCCGCCGCTCTGAACCATCCCTTCTTCCTGCCGCCCAGTCAGTCTGCACGGACTCAGGCCTGGAGGAACAGCTGGGACAACAGCAAATGACCCTGAAGAGCTTCTTGGTGCTTCATGGACCACATGGATGTGTTTACAGGTTTACAACAAATCGTTCTTAACACTGTATTCATATTGTGAAAGAGAGTAATTGAGGGCTCACAGATTAGGCAGAGGATTAATTTATTTGCAAATGAAGAGGTGGATGTTGTGCTGAGGAACGTTTAAATTAGAGTGAGGCTGAGCTGGATTGCACCGACTGAACACTGAAGGTTTGAAACTCTGATAAATATCTGAACAAAGCCTTCTTCATTCCAAAGAATACAAATCCTCTTTATTAGATTTCTACTCAAACAAACTGTGAAGGAAGCTTTTAGCTTTACGGACCCTGTTCTTCTTTTACTTTGCCTTATTTGCTCCATGTTGCATCATAAAAGTTAAAACAGTTTTTCTGTTATTTAGACGAGATCCAGTGTCAAGCACTACAAAAATATACAAAAATTAGATAAACTGCTTAGAGAAATGTAGCTATTTAACAAAAGGGGATAGGTTATAAAGAGGTTTGTTTTTGTGCACTTACACGGAGTTAGATCAGAGAGAAATAGGAGCAGTCTTCAGCTCACATGTCAGAAGAAAAGGAAGTATAAAATGACAAAATATCACAAAGTGTGTTAATATATTTACACTTTAAAGCAAGGAAATGCAAAACCTTAAATTTATGTTTACATTCTGTCATCTGACAATAATAACGTCTGTGTTTTTTTTTTTTTATTATAAATTTTGTATGAACTGACAACTGTGATAGAATAATAAATGAGTCTCCTGGCTCGATGATGAATCCACTTCAGCTTAGTTTTGTGTTCAATTCAGTTTTGTTCACTTTAAGTTATTTCAAGTGATTTTTGGCCAAATTCAGTTCAGTTGGTCATCCACTCGAGTAGCTAGCAGTACCTGGCAAGCTAGCAGTACCTGGCTAGCTAGCAGTACCTGACAAGCTAGCAGTACCTGGCTAGCTAGCAGTACCTGGCAAGCTAGCAGTACCTGGCTAGCTAGCAGTACCTGGCAAGCTAGCAGTACCTGGCTAGCTAGCAGTACCTGGCTAGCTAGCAGTACCTGGCTAGCTAGCAGTACCTGGCCAGCTAGCAGTACCTGGCCAGCTAGCAGTACCTGGCCAGCTAGCAGTACCTGGCCAGCTAGCAGTACCTGGCCAGCTAGCAGTACCTGGCCAGCTAGCAGTACCTGGCAAGCTAGCAGTACCTGGCTAGCTAGCAGTACCTGGCAAGCTAGCAGTACCTGGCCAGCTAGCAGTACCTGGCCAGCTAGCAGTACCTGGCCAGCTAGCAGTACCTGGCCAGCTAGCAGTACCTGGCCAGCTAGCAGTACCTGGATGGCAAGCTAGCAGTACCTGGCTGGCTAGCAAGAGTGGTTGGCTTACAAGACGTGATTACGAGAGAGATAAATCATAATTATGAGATATACTGTAACTTTTTTTTTTATTCTATAAAATACTGTATTGCATAAAAAGGTTTAAATAAAAAAAGAAAAATCAGTGCCAATTTTTAATATCTGATTAATTGTCAGAATAATCAATATTTGAATTGATCTATAACTAAAATAATAGTTGTTAGTCGCTTACAGTCCAATCTTGTCCCAGAGACAATAGAGGACAGGAGTTTACACGTATCGGTCAATTTTTTATTTATTTATTTTGAGCCACATGTTGCATTGGCGGAGTGTGAATCTGTTGTAAAGGCCGCCGCCTCCAGCAGGTTGATTGAGTGCAGAGCGAACGCTCACAAGGCTGAGCGGTGGCTGCCAGCTTCCCTCTGCAGCCTTGGCAGACTGACTGAGAGCTGAAACTGAGGAGTGCTTGTGCAGATGAATGATGTGTCTGTTCATAATCATGTTCTTTGGTAAGCCAAGCATGGTTTCAGAAAGTTCATGGACATGAACTGAAGTCAAACAGAAGAGAGTTTTTTTCATTTACTGCAAGTCATGTGGTGCAGACAAGAGGAGGTTAGAAAACAGTGTAGGTAAGAAGTATCTTTGAGAAATAAATACGTAAAACGACATGCAGTTTTTGTGGTTTTGGTTTTTCTTTTTGTTTGTCAGATTTCCATAAACAAACAGGAAACATTTTTTTGTTTGAATAACAGTTTCCCTCGTGGGAGTGTAGGGTGATTTTTTTAGACACAAATAATTTAAATTAGACTTTAAAAACTGCTAAAGAAATCATTTAATTTACCTGTAAATGCTCATGTTTATTGCATTGGATGAATGACAACTGAGTGAGTGATCCCACACACCTCAGGCACATGTCAGGTCACATGCAGGTCATGGTAATTCACTGTGACATGAGTGGGTTAGGCTTCCTTTGAAATCCTTATTGGGCTTTGACCTCAGCGGCGTCCCTGACCTCTGCGGTGATACGTGTATGATCACACCTCGGGTTCTGGGGATGTACATTTTTTTTAGACAGTTGCAATACAGAAACTCACCTCTCTATCTAGAAAAAGGAACTTCCCCTATTTGGTTTGTACTTCATTTCTACCTGCTTTCATCCCATCCTTCTTTCCTTCTTGCTCTCCATCCCTCCCACTTTCCTGTCTGTAGTCTACCTTTCCTTAGACTTTGATTCAGAATAAAGATAAACATAAAGAGGAAGGATATTCTTTTTTAAAAAGCACATATTCCATCCTAATGCCAAGTAAATCAAATCTAAAAGCACATTAATGGTACCTTCGGTGTCATTCTTTGTGGAAATTCAATTTAAATCAGTGGAAATATTGCAGGAAAAAAATGTATAGTGGCTTAAATCTCGCAACTGTTGCATCTGTGTTTAAAAACATGGACTGGTTCCTTTTCATTTCTAGCCAAAGTTATTAAGTGTCGTTTTAGAAGATCCAAAGAGACACAGGTTGCAGACGCCTGCACTACAACAACTTATGAGAACTACCTTTAACATTTTTACTAAATCTCCAAAGGTACAAAATAATATCTAAAGATTAAGACTTTACTTTAAAGGACTCAGTTTGTTTCTGATGTATTTAGCAATAGCGATGGGATGCAATGGGTCTTGATGGAAGTGTGTATGTCGGTACTAGAACCACTTAAAGGATTCTGCAAAGGATCAGCATCAAGCATGTGACGCAGCATCCATACACACGTTCTCATGCATGAGGAACTATGCTTTCATCACCAATAAATGATTAACTATGGGTGACACACAAACACATTGTTTTCTTAATTAAACCTGATCTGACAACATTTAAAACAGGACAACTAGACTCCTTGGGCTTTTTGTGCCTATCCTCTCTTCTTGCTCCTTAAACTGGTCCCAGGTCTGTTTCTGCACATAAGCTCACGGGGGCGTGGCTGAGTGCTGATCCAGTTAAAGCATTAGCCTCTGTGGGCAGAAATTGGAAGAAATCTCAGCAGTGAAAAGGAAAAGAATACGAGAGTTGAAGTGAGTTAATTCGCTGCCAGCCAGCTGGAGAACTGAAGAGCAGAAAATCTTCTGTGAAAACACATTTGGGGACATAAAACACAAGAAGGCCACCAACCGAGAGCAAGGCGGCTCTCATCAATCCTTTTATTATTTCAACTCAAAATATGTTAAAGCACATTATAAATTATTAAATGTACTGTTTCTATGAGTTTAGAACCCCAAAACAGAGTTTCTTATATATATATATATATATATATATTTATATATATATATATATATATATATATATATATATATTTTAGTCACATATACAATCAAATATGTTAAAGCACATTATAAATTATTAAATGTACTGTTTCTATGAGTTTAGAACCCCAAAACAGAGTTTCTTATATCTATCTATATATATATATATATATATATATATATATATATATATATATATATATATATATATATATATATATTTCAGTCACATATACAATCAAATAGTTGAGTTTATTCTCTTGGGCTAAATTATTGCTGCGTGCTTTTGTGTTTCACAATTGGAAACACGAAAATTGCCGTGAATTATTGGGAAAATGCGTCAGTAAAGAAGGAAAGGTTCACACACCCTCTAATGGACACAGTAAACATCAAAACATTTCCTCTCTACCAGTTGAGTAATTGTGTCTTTGCTGTGACTTTTATTTCACATCTGAATCTAATTTAAAACCTTTCTGATGACTTTATAAAGGCTCTCTACAGTCAGACCTCTTCTTACTGGATGGGATTTGCTTTTCATCTGGAAACCAATCACTTCCTCCTGTCTTCTTTAAAACTTAACGTGCTCCAGTCGTGAAAACTTCTTCTTCCCTGGTTTTAGCCCAAAACATTCAAACAGTCCTAAATATATCAGTGTAGTATAAACACAAAATCGTGATGGAGTTGTTGATAGAGAGTATAATTTTAGTGTCCCATCTACTTTCATTGAAATTTATTGTTTCTAAATAACTTTATTCATGCCTTTGATCGTTTGTTCTTGTGGTTAAATTGGCATTAGAAATAAAGTCTTACTCTCTCTCCTTGGTTGCCGTTAGAAATTGGGTTTAATTTTAACGCAAAGACACTAAAGCAACTGAATAAAATTTAACATTAAATGCTAAATGTTCAGCAAGGATATTGGCCAATATTGTGTTGCCAAAAATAATCACAGTTTCTAAAAAAAATTGTTTGATCACAACTTCTGAATTGTATTTGCTGTAGTGACAGTTTCAGACTGGGCTCAACACAGAGCGCTTTTAAATCTGATTCCTTCAGGAACATTTCTGTGAGTTTATTCCTCTGATTGGACAAACACCTTCTCTAATCTTCTCTACTGTCGCTGTCTGCAGTGATGGATAAATCTGGTTGTGAATTCAAAATGTCATCATTCTTCAGCAACTTTCAGGTACATTTTTGTTTCCTTTTGTAAATCACTCAACCTAGAATGTCATAAGCAAAAAAGGAAACATATGTTGTTTTTTTAATGGATTTTAACTCAAATTGAATGGCTGAGAATCTACTTTTGATTCATTTACATCGTTTCTTTCATGAAATAGTTTCTCTTTCAGACTCAGCCGCTTTTGGTCACACTTTTCCCAGGTTTGTCTTCTCCTTCTGACTTCATAAACAAGTGGTCTGTTGTTTTATGAGGATTTGGGGAGATTTAAGATGCTGTGGTTTATCTGGTGGGTTTCCTGCTCTGTCACCTGTCAGCATCCTGATATCCAGACCAAATCCTGAGAGGAATATTGAAATAGGTCTGAAGTGAGGCCAGTAGCGTACGTGTGGGTCACTCAACATGACATCGCCTGTAAATCTTCCTCACAGACACGTGAGTCATCGGGTTTGTTCTCTGCTACGGCTAACGAGATTCCCCTCGTTAAGTCCTCTAATCTACACTGAAGAGCTGGAGGCGGCGAGGTGCGGAGTGAGTCTCTATCAGGTAATGAGGGAAGCAGGGAAGGAGTTTATTTTCTCCCGTGAGGACCCAGACCTGCAGCTCCCCAGGAGCCCTCTGGCCAGATCGCTTTGCTTTAAAGAGGGTTGCCCTCAGGTTGAGGTTCTACAGGAGAAACATCTCTCCATCTGGAAGGGTAAGAAATCTCTACGTACTGTTTTGAGATGTCTGGATAAACAACCTCCTCAATATCCTGTGGATTAAATAGAGTGACATTTGCCACTTTTTGTCCCTGTGTGTGTTTTAGCTTTCTGATTTAGCAATGTCCCAGACGTCTTGTTGATGATAAACGCTTCATATGTGTGTGTAAGCGGGGTGTGGGAGGCCTACACCTGAGCGTCTGAGCCTTGTCCGACTCCCTGTCCTTGTCCTTGGTAGGTCTCAGCCTGAGTTATTGCTGAGACACATCAGACTGCCAGACTAATACAACATGAGCGAAGGAGAAAGCCATCACACTTCCACACGTCAGCTTTCGAGGAAATAGGGGCGTGGTCGATCGCTCTCCGCCAGCCAAACCGCATCATGGAGTCCGTGGCGAGACTGAAGAAGTCGCTGAGGTCGCCCATGAAGAGGCTGAGCAGCTGTGTGGCGGGGCCGAAGGAAAAAAGGTTGTGTGCGAGACCCAGAGGGAAGAAGGGCAGGGACAGGAGAAGATGCAACTTACTGGGGAAGACCCCTCCATTAAAGGCCTCGAAACTCAAAGACCCTTCAATGATTCGGTCGTACCAGGCCGACCTGGAGAAACAGAGGCAAGTTAGAAACAAAGTAGTACTTACACTTTCTTTGAAAGGAACCTTTGACATTATTCACGTTTTGTGAATAACTTGCAACAGCAACAAACTATCTATTTTACTCAGTGGTTCATCCTGATAAAGTGGAAGAAAAATGTTACAACCCCAGTTCCAATGAAGTTGGGACGTTGTGTAAAAGAGAAATGAAAACAGAATACAATGATTTGCAAATCCTTTTCAACCTCAGAAAAGGTTTTTAATGTTCAAACGGAAATCTTTGTTTTTTGCAAATCTTAACTTATTTGGATTTTGTTGCCAGCAACACATTCTAAAGGTTGGGACCAATTCACTGAAATTGGGGTTGTGCATAAATTTTTTTAAAAATTAAAAAATAAGAAAATTGTAGTTTGTATTTACATCTCCATCCATTCAAAAGTCACTCAATTAGTAAATTGAATCCACCTGTGTGTAATTTAATCTCAGTTTAAATCCAGCTGTGAAGATCTCTGAGGTTTCTTAGAGAACAAACAGCAACATGAAGAGCAAATGACAAAGACATTTATATCTTTCACATTTTTACTCCATTTGGGTCTAAAGTTCTTCTAGAAATAGTCCAAACTCTCAAAAAAACACCCAGCAGTTTTTTGAAAACTAGTTAATGTTTGTGTTGTCTGGAAAATAAACAGTTTCAGAAACCTCCTGATTATCAAGTCACAATCAACGGGCGCCGTTACCTAGCAACCACAGCCAGGCCCAGCCTGTCACCTATGACTCTGATTAAATATTCAGACATGTATTGTTGGACTAGCTGTGTTTACATCATGTCATTCTAATGCATATCCTCCATGCAGCGACTGAAGAGATGCTTTAGCTGAACTGTGTCTGAAATACTTCAGCTGTGTTTCCTGTTTATACAGAAAGCTGCGGGAGGCCATGAACACTCAGAAGAACGCACAGAGGGCAGCTATGAGAGCTCACTTCAGGAGAAAATATCGACTCTCAGAGGTGTGTGAGGAAAACAAGACACACGACTCATCGTAATTCAGCTGCAAACTCTGTCTTAGGTTAGAGGTGGACTTTTTGTGTCGATTAAAACCAAGGCGGGGTGTTATGGAACATGTTCTGTTAGATGCTTAATAAATTTGGGAACAGAATGCTTTCAGAAAGCCACATTTTCTCTCAATTCCTTTAGTTGCATCTGACAAAAATAAATATCAAAGTAAAGAGCTGATGCATCCCTCAGCGTCTGGTATTCGTTTTAACTTTAGACTAGAGATTCAGATGAATATGGAGTCGGCTCCACTAAAAACAGGAAGGATTTTGGTGGTTTTTGGACAGCATGTGAAGAGATGTTGGTGTTAATATTTATGACACAGACTTTGAACGGCGGAGTGGAAACTGAGAATCAGCCTGAAGACTCCACCGACTGATTATCCTCACAGATTTAGCTGCTTTCTTACCTACTGACTGCTGTTTTAGGAGCTGGAACCAAGATAATCTTCATCTATTTAGTACTTAATTAAACTTTTAGCCACCTTTGATCACTTCAATTAAATGTTTTAAAAAATATGCACTCTCAGACTTAATTTAAGACTGAAAACACATATTATTTTTTAAATGACTTACCTGCATTTACATAAGTTACACTGAGAGTTCAGTTCTTGTTTCTGTCACCTTTTTGTGGCCTTCACCCCTTTTTCCTGTTTTGTTTTGCCAACACGATTCAGAGCCCTGAGGATACAAACCACCTGAGGTCTGTTGGCGGCAAAGTATCGCTCCCCCCTGAGCTGTCGAAGATGATTCATCCCGAAACCAGAACCAAGGACGACAGCTTCAACCTGCTTAGCGCCTTCCAAGGCCTCGGCATCAGCAGGGCTTTGTTTACGGGAGGGAAACCCAGCAGGACGCCAACGCCAACTCACGGAGACTCTTGTAGGGTCATGTAATCAGCGCTGTGTAGATGAACAGAGAGAGGTGGAGTGTGTGATGGTGTAAATTATGATTTTTTTAAAAATGAAATTAGAGGCTTAGTTTAATCTCAGCTGCTGACTAAATGACTAAATGACTGAATGCGACTGTGTTGGTTAGAAAATATACATATTAAAACCCGGTTCAATGAAGAAATGTTCAGTAGCAGAATAACTTTAATACCAAAACTGCAAATAAATGGAAATAACGGAAACATTTACTTTAGGGATTGCTGTTATGTTAAATTTACATATAGCTTAAATTAAAATATAGTCAGTTCAACTCAAAAGATCTCATCTTAGCACACTTTACAAGAAAAGCAGATCGGACATATGTATATGTATATATATATATATACATACTACTAATTATTATTTTATATATTATTATCTTAATATTGATAATAATAACTAATATTTATTATTACTAATAATAAGGCACCAGATCAGAAAAGTTACAGTATCAGGCTTCAATTTCTGATGTATGTACTATTTGGAAGATGGGACAGTTTTACCTGAATCTCTAAGGATCTTTTAGCTCTGACATCAGTGTGTCAGAGCTAAAAGATCCTTTTAAAAGTCTTTTCATTGTCAGTGGATTTTGCACGAAGCCTTTTAGCTGCTGCTTTTAAAACGGATGGAAACTTTGTGGCCTTGAATATTCTCCTAGTTGGAGCTTTATGAATGGTGTGCATGGATAAATCTTTCTTTTCTGCTCTTTAAACTTTAAACTCTGCTGCCGTACAAAACAAATAATGCTGAATCAAAATGTTAACTGAGCTGCCACACAGTCTGTATATATTGCTTATATATTTTATACAATGTATATTTCACATGACCACCACATTATTTTTTGTGCTCAGTATAGTGGAATATTGTTTGATGCATTATGAATAGCAAGTTCATCTCGATGATCTCGACCTGTGGCTTCAGGATGTTTTAACAACTGCAACTTTTCTAGCTTCCTGTAGGAGATAGCTGCGCTCTACAACTAGTACTAGCTAGCACATCAACAGAAACAAGCAGCTATTTGATGACAGATGTTATTATAAACAGTATATTGTTATTGTTTTATTAAACATTATAGATCCAACTGGTGATCTATACACAAGTAAGGAACCTCAGGGATATAATTGTATAAAATGTAAAATCTTTTTCATCTTTATGTTGTTTAATTTTTTTTTTTCATTGACTCACTGTAAATATGTTCAGTGCTGTAAAACGTACTTACACCTGTCAGATTTTTTTTTGACATTTTGTCAAGCTTAGATATTTGAAATCATCAAAAAAAATAAAAAATAAAATAAAAAATTAGAAAAGGAAACCCAAAGTATTTATAAAACACAATTTTAAAGTCCAAACTGACCTTAAAGTTTGGAAATGTAAATGTTTCCTGTGTGAAACAATCACTGTTGACAATTCTTTTCTATAATTTTGACCCACTGTTTTTTTGGAGAATTGTTTTATTCTCTCACAATTTCTGGTCACACAGACTCTTTATCTGCCAAACCAAAACTGTGTTTGTTGAGACATTCAGAGGTGAACCTACTGGTGTGCTTTGGGTCAAGGTCCTGGTCAAAGGTCATGAGCTGATGGCTGGATGTTCTCCTTCAGGCGTTTTCTCCTGCTTTGTTGGTTTTACCAGGTTTAAAGCGACGCACGTCTTTTGGAAACTTCTACACTTGTTTTTTTTTTTTTTCTCAGTTCACTTTTTCTGCAGATCTTGAGGATCTCCAAGATGTTTCTGTAAAATAGGAGTTAATTTTTGTCAAAATAGATGCCATTTTATTGGTAAATGAGGAATAATGACATGAAATCAGTCGGTAAGCTCTGCAGTGCTTTAGATTGTCTTCTTGGTCATTTGTTAATGGTCTCTTGGAGTAATTTTGGTCAGCTGGTCACTCCTGGGAAGGTTTACCGCTGCTCCATGTTTTCTTTATTTGCAGATAATGACTCTCACCTTGGTTCACTGGAGTTTCAAAGCCTTAAATAACTTTTTTACCCTTTCCAGGCTGAGGATTTCTTTAGATTGGGGCCTGATAAGTTTTTTTTGTTTGTTTTTTTTTGGGTTTTTGTTTAGGTCTTTTAGTCATCAGTCATTAAAAGATTTTTGGATTTACTCTGGTTACCTTTGATATTACAATTAGTTTGATCTGAAACATGCAAGTATGACAGAAAAGGGGAAAAGGTTTATATGGGGCTGAATACTTTATCAGGACTCTGTATGTGTTTATGAGCCACAGTTTAAGGTCTTATCTTTTCTTTTTTTTTTTTTTTTCTTTTTTTTTTTTTGCTGTTAAGCTAATTTTAGTAAGGCTTATTGAAGGTTTTTATACCAAACAGAAAGCAAATAAAATAACCTTGTAACAAGAATTTACCGTAGTGGAAAATTTTATTGAAGACATTTTTGTTGTCCAGCTGGTGTCTCTCTGTTTTGTATGAACATTCTGGCTCTGTTGTCTTTCTCTTGAACTCTGATGCTCGTATTAATAAATCACCACCTCCTATCGGTTCGTTAGAGCAATAAAAATACACATCCAAGGCCCTGTGAGGCTGGAAGTAGAGCAGGAACGTAACCAGTCCTGACAACTGTAGATGAGAGTGACCGACACATCGTGGTTGGACCATGAGGAGAGTACAGGGAACATCTGGGTCCAGGTTTTTAGGCGTTCTACCTCAAAAGGGTTTTTGTATGACTGCAGCAGGGACTGTGGTGCATGCTAACCTGGAAGGAGGCAAAGGAGCTCTGAAAGCGGTCAGAAGAGGCGGTGTGGATGGACGGGTGAGAGGCTTTGAGGAGATCCCTCATACTGGGAGGAATGGTTGGATCAACCTGCTGAAGTTCTGGAGAGAAAATCGTTTCCAGCAGCTTCACAAGCACATGGAGCGGACCTTCAATGTCCTCGGACCCATTTACAGGTACAGAGAGATGTTTTGTTTGTGTGTATGTGGTTGAGTGGCGGTTCTAGACCAAAGTCGCCAGGGGGGCCAAGAAGCGGCCAGTTCAATATCCAAAAGATTGAACAAAACAAAACAAAACAAAACGTCGCTGAACATATGAAGTGAGCCAAAGAGCCAGTTGTAGTTCTGGAGCTGCAGGTTGCAGACCCCTGATCTAGCAGAAGAAAATTATTGTCTCAAAATGGATGAAGCTAAAAGTGAAACAGAGAAATGAAAGAATTTGACTGAGAAAAAAGGTGAGAAAAAGTCAGTTTTTAAAAAGAAGCTGGATATCTTTTAAGGAGAAACATACCTATATCCAACATCAACATTTTGTACAAACTATAGCTATTTATTTTATTGATATGTGTATTAAATCTGTCACACATCTTAATGATTTCTTTTCTATGATGTGTGTTTGGTTGGGTTTAAAGCCCTGATAATGAATATTCTAAACATCAAACACCTAAAACTGTAAAACTGAAAATATAAAATGAAGTTTCTCTAAATGACCAATTAGTTACGGTTTCTGTGCCAGCGGATTTCATCGTTCATCACTCCTACTGGGGCCCTGGCCCCCTGATGGCCCCGGTCTAGAACCGCCCACGACGTTGTGCCTTTGTTCTTACACCAGCTCTTCTGTCTGTGTTGAAAGGGAGAAGGTGGGCACTCTTAGCAGCGTGAACATCTTGTTACCGTCTGACATAAGCGAGCTGTTTCAGTCGGAGGGGCTGCACCCTCGACGCATGACCCTGCAGCCGTGGGCCACACACCGAGAGATACGCAACCACAGCAAGGGAGTCTTCCTCAAGTCAGTGCCCCGTCTGCGCTTTAATGACTCCTGTTGAGGAAATACTCACTTCCTTTCTGTCTGCAGAGACTTTTTAGACTCATTGCAGTGCAATCTGGTGATAAATTTTAACTCATGGCAGTTTATGTTTGCATAAAAAGTGAGCCAAGTTGGATGAAATGATGCGCAGTATGCTTTACCTTCCGGTCCTTCTTCCCACTCAGAGAGCGTTTGGATAGCAACATGTCTGAAATGCCAGGATGAGTGAAAATTGAGTGAAAAAAAGAAAAGAAGTGCAAAATCAAAACATAAAATGTGTCAACTTCAAATATGTTTTTATCCCTGAAAGCTTTGCATTTCGTACTTGAGTTCAGATCTTGCAATGTTTCTTATTTACAGTTATAGTCAAAATATCTGATAGTTACACAACATAAAACTACCAGACTTTATTTGTTTTATGGACATATTAGAATCCAAGGGCTTTACAAGAGGTTCTTATTTATAACAATGAAAAAAAAAGTTCTCACAGTTAAGCCAGCAAAAAAAGTAAAAAAAAAAAACCAAACTACTTTGTCTTCTATTGCTGAAAATAAAAGTTATGTCATCAATACATGGTACTTTTTATGCACTTTGTTTTAGAATGCAAATAATGTCAATATTTTATCACTAATGCATTTTTGTAGATACCTATAAACTTATCTAAATTCTGCACCAGGTTTGAACAAAATAATTCAAATTAAAAACTCCAAAAACACCTAAAGGCCAGAAGATTTATCATACATCTAAAATTAATCAAAAGTATCAGTACTGGTATCCAAGAGTCGCTAGAAGAAAACCAATGAGGGAAAGTAGCCATAAGATGTAATGTTTGCAGTTTGAAATGTCATCAGCTCAGTGCAACAAGGTGGTGGCAGCATCATGCTGATGGGATGCTTTTTTTTAGCAGAGAGAGAAAAGCTGGTCAGGCTTTTCAGACAATTATTTGTCAAAAGTTTCTACTTTGTGTTGGTCCATTACTGGGGTAAGAATTAATCGTTTATTATTTATCATGTCATGATAAGAATTTAGATTTTTATTGTTGTCACAATAAATTTCAATTAATTATGTTAAAAAAACAACAAAACTGTTTGTATTGTCAGGATTGTTAGTTTTAGTATTGAACAAACAGTTCAATAAGAACCAATGACAAAAACATTTATTGTTGTTTCTCAATAAATACAAATAAATATGAAAATATGATTAAATGCAATTATTGTGAGCAGTTTAGTGATACAAAACACACTTCTGTTTGTGACTGGTGTTATAAAGCAGCATGGTAACTACTGGTTATGTTTCTCAAGAGCGGTATTTATGTTTGTGGCTCTATGATTGCAGTCAAAACTATACAGTTATTTAAAAAAGAAGTAATTAATAGTTCTCAAAGTTACTTTTATCACAATAGCACCAAAAAATATCATGATAAAACTTTAAGTCCATGTCATCCACATCTGGTCTATCACATGAAATCCCAATAAAACACAATAAATTTGTTGAAATGTAGTAAAAGTTTGAGAAGTACAAATACTTTGTATCTTCAGCTAGAAATTCCACTCAAACAAAATCAAGTGGAACAAAACTAAACATGTCAGAGTGGATTTATTGTATCTAGTTGACATGGTTGTAGTTACTGTTGATCTGGGTTAAAAAAAAAAGATGTTATTATGGTTACAGAAGACAAACAAAAGTAAGATTTTACTTTCTTTTATCACTGGGAACGTCCTTTACTTCTCTGCTTCCCTGCCGCTCTTCTCTGTCCAGGAATGGTGAGGAGTGGAGGTCCGACCGCCTTCAGCTGAACAAGGAGGTGATGCTGAGCGCGTCGGTGAGGCGATTCCTCCCCCTCCTCGATGAGGTGTCGAAGGACTTCTGCGGCATGCTGCAGGCCAGGGTGGAAAAGGAAGGGCGAGGAGAGGAGGGCAAGCGGAGTCTCACCATCGATCCCAGTCCTGACCTTTTCCGTTTCGCGCTGGAAGGTCAGGGAGTGTCTTTGTCACGCTTTTTCATTAGCCGAAGCACCCATAAAGGTCATAATAGTTTGAAAAGTAAAGGAGGCAGTATATTAAAGCCCACACTGCAAAAAATACAAAAACTTACCAAGCACTCTTGGTCTAGTTTCTTGTGCAAATATGTTAGTACTCTTGAAATAAGACAAAGCTAACTTATAAGTACCTTTTTAGCAAGATATAGGAGTTTGTTTTAAGTAAATAATTCCTTAATACTGATGAAAAAGGAGAAATAATCTGCTGATGGAATAAGACATTTTAACTTATAATATGGAGAAAATGTCTTATTCCACTGCTACTTTTTTCATCCATGTTCATGAATTATTTACTTAAAACAATCTAGTTAGTTTTATTTTATTTGAAATGTACTGAGATATTTTGCTGGAGAAACAAAAACATTTAGAAAGATTTTGTTCTTTTTGTAGTGCAAAAATCAGCAATTCCTGTCACAAATGCTGACGCGGATACCGCAGCAGCTTCTGACGTCAGAGGAATTACACAACTTACAAAAATACCACTCTTTGGAGATGTTTAATACAATTCCACTGAACCAATCACCCTAGGGAATATATTTACAGACTGTACGTGAGCCAAACTTCAGTCTGACCCGAGGCGAATCGTGTTGATGAAGCAGGAGGTCAAGGAGAACATGGTCCTTAAACATCAGAAATGATCAAAGCTGCAGTCTTTCTTGCGTCCGTCTGCAGTGCTCCGCCGCCACATTTGCAAGTGTGAATCCCCTCCTGTGTGACTCAGTGTGAGGATGATAACTTAGTCATGTGGGTCTGATCTAAACGGACCGCAGTGCAAGGAAGGTGTAAAGCCAGACGAGGAATCGGCTCCAGTGAAACTCAGCCCAGGAGGTTTATGTGAGGATAACGCAACGCGAGCACGTCTGACACTCGATGGATGTGCGAGGAAACGAGCCGCAGCTTCTCCAAGACAACAACTCTGCTTCACTTTGCAGAGACGGATTTACAAATGAAATAGCAGAGAAACATGCAGATGGATTTCACACACTCTGGGAGAAATAATCACCATTGTGCAAAAACCTTTTCACATTTTGTCTCACAATATCAACCTTCAGGGTGTTTGTTGGGGATTCTTGTGAAGCATAACTGGGAAGTGGACTGGAGAAGGTTGCCTCACATTTAAACAAATAGAAATCTGAAAAGTGGGACATGCATTTGTACTCAGTTGAGGTGTGCGATATAGATCAGATACCAAGTAAATACAAGGCCCGTATTGTTGATACCAATAACGATACGATGCTGTATATTTAGGTTTGGTATATTGTCAAATATCTGACTTTTTCCTTTGAATTGTTTTGGTCAAATCTAAGACAAAACTTTGACAAAGTTTATAGAAATCTACAAAATAAAATAACATTTTAACATGAATTGTGTGCATTTTTCCTAAATAAATAAAATACAAAAAAATTATCATTTGAAAGAAATCAAAACAAAACCATTTTGTTGAGAAATTTTAAAAACATTAAAATAAAAATTCAACATGGAATGTGAAACTATTGATCTTAGAATGCTAGTATTGACTCAGTATTGACAGTGACTTGGTAGCGATTTTATCGATATTTTGAATCGATCTGTCCGTCTCTGGTATTCAGTGCAGTTTTCATGTCTAGCCAATAATTATCTACTGGATTTAGCTTTGGACTTTGACTAGGCCACTGTAACAGATGAATCTACGTTGATCTGTCTGATTTTGGTCATTTTCTTTCCGGATTAACTCGTATTTTCCTCCATCAACTTTGACATGCTTCCTGAAAAAAAACATCCCTACAGCATGATGCTGCCACCACTGTGTTTCAGCATAGAAATTGTGTGTTCAGGTGATTTCCTGTTTAGTTTTCCTACACATATTAATGTTTTGTCTTATCTAACCAGAGCACCTTCTTCTGCCTCACTTTTTTATATTTGGATGATAAATTGAACACTAATCTGTGGGATGTTCAAAGCTTTAGTATTACTTTTAACTTCTCTACAAATGTTTCCCCGACTGAATTAAATTTAGAAATTGTGTGACATCAGAAGATAGGATCTCACTATGGATTTAATCTATGAGTATCAGAGTAAAAGGGACTGAATACAAATGCTTGCCACACTTTTTAGAATTTACTCTACAATAAAAACATTTGAAGACTTTTACATGTTGCTGTGAATCCTAAGTCCACGAGCTGAAAATAATTTGCCGAAGGTTTAAACGCTGAATTAAAAGCGCTGACGATTTAATGTTCTGTTAAGCGTTTGCTTTTAGTCACCCGTCTAATCCTCCCACCTTCTCTTCTTTCCTCGCCTCTGCAGCCAGCTGCCATGTGATCTACGGGGAACGCATCGGCCTCTTCTCCTCCTCTCCTTCGCTGGAGTCTCAGAAGTTCATCTGGGCAGTGGAGCGAATGCTGACAACTACCCCTCCACTCCTCTACCTGCCCCCTCGCCTGCTGCTCCGCATCGGCGCTCCCCTGTGGACCCAACACGCCACAGCCTGGGACCACATCTTCAGTCATGGTGGGAAGCAGCACAGCTCTGATTAGCTTAAGACAGTGGTGTCCAAATGTTTTGGCGTGGGGGCCAAAAATGTCAAATTGAATTCACAATGAGGGCCACAGAAGTCTCTAAACTCACAGTGTTTCATAAGCAAATAAGCAAATAAGTCAGATATTTACAGACAGCTGAACTATAACTCATTTTACATTAAAAACATAAGATGTGTCTACTTTGTTGACCAGAAAAAAAAAACAAAAACAAAAAAAACTATAAACCATATTCTAGATTTTTCAGATTGATTTGCTTTTTCTAGATTTTTCAGCAACAAAAACAGGATGTGGCTCACTCTTGATTTATTTTGCCAAGTTTATTAAATGTCAGTGCCTATTAGTATTAAAATTAATTCAATTAAATTCAAAAGAAAAGGATTTTCTATTGTAAAATGTTAAATTGTCTATATCTTCTTTGAAATGTCTGGCATCAGTGATAATTTCACCCTAACATTGTTTTGAAACGAGTATCTGCAACAACTTCCAGGGAAACCAAATTTAAGCCATTGTTAAAGTGCAACCAAGGGCCACCCAGAATCACTCAGAGGGCCGCAAATGGCACCCGGGCCGCACTTTAGACACGCTTGGTTTAGAGTAACATCTTTAGTCAGCGGCAGCTTTCCCCCTAACTCAGTTATTCTGCTTCTTCAAGCTCAGGCCAGGATCCAGAGGGCTTATCAGCGGCTCTCATCCTCCCAGGCTCGCCGCTCTGCGACTGGGGCAGCTGAGGGCCAGTACACTGGCGTTCTGGGGCAACTCATGGAGAAAGGGCAGCTATCTTTAGACCTCATCAAAGCCAACGTCACTGAGCTGATGGCTGGAGGAGTGGACACGGTGTGTGTTTGTGTTTGTGTGTCCACGTGATAATCGTTCATGGCCAGAGTCTGTGTCACGTCTCATTTGATCCTCTCTGCAGACGGCTGTTCCTCTGCAGTTCGCCCTGTTTGAGCTGGGACGCAACCCCGAGGTGCAGGAGAGCATCAGGCAGCAGGTGAGGACGTCGTACTCACAGGCCGGCGGTGATCCTCAGAAAGCCCTGCAGGGGGCGCCGCTGCTGAAAGCCACAATCAAAGAGGTTCTCAGGTACTTTGACACGTAAATCTGTTCTGGTGCTTTTGTTGGATTCTACTTCAACAACAGACATTCACTCAGTTGTGTCATGAAGTTCAGTGAAGTCATTGGGATTGATGGATAATCATTTTCAGATCAATAGAGCAAGAAGATATGGAATCGTTTTACAATTTCTGTTTCTGAAACCAGGCAAAACGTCTCACCATGCAAATGGCTCAGCACTGACCAGAGTTAAGACAGTGGAAAGGAAAACACATCAAAACTATGCACAGAAAGCACAAAGAAATCTGAGTTATCAAAGATTTATGGTGCAAATGGAGGGATACTAAATTAGTCTGTGGAGTCTTCCATCAACTGGATTAATAAATAATCTGATTTTACATTAATTAGTGAAACAAAAAGGATATTAAGCGATCTTAAAAGCCACATGAAGAAAAATGAAATCAGAAATGTCAAATTAATTTTAGTTAATTTGTTTAATATCCATCATATTGCTGTTTTTTTTTTTTTTTTTTGCTACACATTAAAACCATTAAGTTAAAATCCAGCCATCATGTTGTTTGGGCTGTTGACATCCAACTCTATTTTCCAATATAGTTTTTTTCTCTCCTGATGCAAAGAACAGTGTTTTAAAGCAAGAAAATACTTGAATTAAACCAGATAGTCTGGTGAATAAAACTTGTTTATTTGCCTTTGAGTTGTCATGTCAGCTGTTTCAACTTTAATTCTTTGGGATTTTTTGTGGCCTTATAAATATTTTTCAGAGGATTTTTGTTTTTATGATGAAGTAAATCTTATTGATGTGTTTTGTTAAAGATTTATGGTTCCTAAATTGTTTTGGAATCACCTTTCCACCTTTAATAGGAAAGGATTTAATTTAAGTTTTGCTCTCAGATGTGTTATTTTTAAGACTATTTGGAGGAAAATCTTTAGGATAGTAAACATTAAAACAAAGAAATTATAAAGTGTTTATCTTTGTTTTTAATAAAGTAGTAAACTGCATCTACAACAATACAACCAAACAGATCTATTTTTATGTCTTATACATTAAGCAACTAAACTATGTCGTCTTTTAAATGATTTCATTTGTGATATTTTGAGTCGAAGCAGCGACTTTCAGTAATGATGTTTAAATCTAAAACAAAAACACCAGCAGCAGCTGTGACTTTGAAACAGTAATAACCTCCAGTGATGGATAATTTGTTCCTTTGGACCAGCAGAGCAGGAAAAGCAATCAGAAATTGGGAACAGCTTCCTGAAGTATGTGCTTTCAGTAAAGGGACACCTGAGGTTGTGTCGGGAATTAATTGACAGAAAAAAAAAAAGGTTTAAATAGCTGGAAATATCAGTGCTTATTGGTTTGTGTCAGGTTGTACCCGGTGGGGATCACAGTGCAGAGATATCCTGTCAGAGATATCGTTCTCCAGAACTACCACATACCTGCAGGGGTAAGTGTTGCCCACTTTCCATGCTTACCCAACATGTCCTAAAACATGATGGTTACGAGTTTGATATCCCATCTGCAGACGATGGTCCAGGCCTGCCTCTATCCGATGGGAAGGAGCTCCCTGGTGTTCGAGGATCCGCTGCGGTTTGATCCGGGTCGCTGGGGCAGCAGCAGCAAGGAGGACGGACGGAGAGGAGAGGGTCAGGGCTTTCGCTCTCTGGCCTTTGGGTTTGGGGCGAGGCAGTGCGTCGGGAGGAGGATTGCTGAGAACGAGATGCAACTCTTGCTCATGCATGTGAGTCACAGCAGACAGGGCGGGAGGAAGAGAACAAGGGGAGGGAGGGAGTGAAAAGCAAAGAAGGGGGGAAAAGATAGAAGATAGTACCAAGGGCGTAGGTTTGGTCTAAGTTTTGGTGGGACCTTACAACTTACTGACAGAAGTGTGTCCACACTGCTCATCCATCCATCCATCCATTTTCTGTTCACCCTTCGTCCCTAATGGGGTCGGGAGGGTTGCTGGTGTCTATCTCCAGCTATGTTCTGGGCGAGAGGCGGGGTTCACCCTGGACAGGTCGCCAGTCTGTCGCAAAGCAACACAAAGACATACAGGACACACGATTCACACACACACACTCGCACCTAGGGAGAATTTAGAGAGCCCAATTAACCTGACAGTCATGTTTTTGGACTGTGGGAGGAAGCCGGAGAACCCGGAGAGAACCCACCATGCACAGGGAGAACATGCAAACTCCATGCAGAAAGACCCCGGGCCGGGAATCGAACCCAGGACCTTCTTGCTGCAAGGCAACAGCTCTACCAACTGCGCAACTGTGCTTCTTCTGCTAAAATCATTTTTAATTTAAAGTAAATGAAAAAAATGAAGTAGTGTAAAATGAAATGAATTAAGAAAGAATCTGAAGTCTGAATCTAAAGTCTGCTCTGCCTCTCCTCTTTCCTCTCCCCTGGTCCTGCCTTCATCCTCCTCTCTCTGTTCAGATCCTGCTCAACTTCCATCTCAGCGTTCCGTCCTCAGAGGACATCAAAACCTACCTTACCCTCATCCTGCAGCCAGAGACTCCACCGAGGATCACCTTCACCAAGCTCTGACACACAGGAAGGGAAACCTTTTACCATCCAACACGTTTTATTCACCACGTTTAGCTCAGTTTAACTCCTCTCTCCTAGTTATAGCTGAACTGGGAGCTCCATATGCTTTCTCATGCTTTGTATTCATCTACAATGGAGTCAAATAAAGGATGATTTCCCTCTCTTGTGTTCTGTGACTGAACTGTTGGCATTTCTGTCCATGAGATGGCGCTAAAACTCACAGCTGACACACCCCGTTAATATTTTTTCCCCTACTTCCTTTTCATGTGTCAGTCTTTCCCTGCCTCTTGCGGCGTCCAACAGGTTGGTAATTTTTTCCACTCTCAAGATTCAAACTGTGAATGAATCTGTTGTGATGGTCAGTGTGTAATGTAGGAAACATTCCCGGAATATTTACTTTATTTAGAAGGCAGATCTGCTGCTTGGAGAGATGCCTTCCCTTAATTTTTGGCCGTCTTTTTCCTTTTAAAGTAGGTTAAAGTGAAACACGGAAAGATTTCCTGGTATATCTCCTTTTTCCAGCGTCACATTTTCATATTAGATTCAAACCGACTTTGATTTTAACTGCGGCCTTTAGCTCTTTTGTGACATTGTGCAGGCTCGGGTTGCAGGTTAGACTTCCAGTTTTGGAGCAAAGGTCTGTTTAAGTTAAAGATTTACACGTTGCATTAGTGTGGGACGGTGCGTGACCGTGCGTGGACACCACTTAGCAGAGTAAACTGTGCTCATGAATGGAAAACCTCATTAAGCTGCCATTTATTACACACACGTCTCGTCTAATTTCTTACACTGCGGGGGTTTGGGTTTTTATACTCAAATGGCAATTTGCTGCTGCGAGTGTAAACAAAACTTGCCGGGAAATTACTGAAGTGTAAAAAAAAAAAATAATTACAAGTTTCATTTTTATGCAAAAGACGGTTGTCAAAGAGGTCTCCCAGTTGAAACACTTTAACAATCTAGCGAGAAAAATGAACCTAGAGAGAAAAATATATGGATTGGGTCAAAATGTTGGTTTTAATATCAAAAACAGCATTATAACTATAATGTTTCCAATTACTTTATAGCAGCAGGTTGTGTTTGTGGAATAATATAAAACATACAGGATTTGATTGTTGTGTGAACGTAGTGAATTTTTTGTAATTTAATTACGGTATGTTGACTACAAGGTGCATGGTTGTACTGTTGCTGTTCAGCATTTAAAGCCATGGATTCTAATCTTTCTACATGTTTTCTTGTTCTCCCTGTGAAGCCTGGCTATTTCTGTCTACCCTGAAATTAATTAATCTCCCTAAATTGCTCTTCGGTGTGTGCGCGCGAGTGTTTTCTCTTGAAATAATAATAAAAAAAGAAACACTTACTAATGCTCTGTGGAAATCTCAAGCATTTACAGTCGCTCTCACCTTCTGACGTTTTGGTGAACACGTTAAATCACTCAAAGCAGCTCCTTTTGAGCAGTTCACATTACTTTTGTAATCTTCTGCTGTCAGATACAACTCAGACTGATTGGAATGACTTTTCTCTATTATTAAAAGTCAAACATTTTCTATGACTCAACTGGCTTTCTGAGAAACATCAGCAGCTTCTTAGGACATTTTTGTTTTGTCCAAGCGACTCTTCAAAACCAGCTGCTGCTGTAAAGTAAGAAACTCTTTAGTGTTTCACAACATTCATTGTGCTGTCAACAGATAAATCAACACAATGCGATGAGCAAAACAATTAAGACAAGTTAAAATATAACTTTAGCCAGGTTAAATTTGTGCAGCAGTTTTGTAGTTTTATGCTGTAGGGAAGGGGTGTCAAACTCATTTTTGTTTTGGGCCAAATTAAGATCATGAATGCTCTTAAAGGGCATAAAACTCGTTCACAAACTGTTAAAATATCAATGAATTCTTCAAATTAAACAACATTATTGAACATCTTTTCAGCGCCTGTAGGATTTTGTGTTTGTGGTACTAATTTGAAAATCTTTGCAATATTTGCGCTTTTTTACGACAGAAAATGCAACTTTTTATTCCTCGCTGTATTGATTGTGGACTATTATAATCTGACATCAGGTAAGGCTGAGGCAGCTGTTTAGTACAAGTAAGAAAGTTTTTTTTGTCAAATTTTTGAGAAAAATCTGCAATAAACTCCAAATTGTAAGCGCAAAAAAGTGTGTGAATTTGCTGCTTTTCCATGGACTTCCACAATAATTCTCAAGAAACTGGGGAGACTGATTGATATTATTTGACAGTAAACAGATACAAACTGCAATGATTTGATTGATAACATAATATTTAAGCACATTTAGTGTTTAATCTAGAACCTGGGGGGCCACAAAAAAAGCTATGGCGGGCTGGATTTGGCCCACGGGTCTCCAGTTTGTAGAGCATCTTGCTGTCTTGGTACCATCGTGGGTTTGTTGACTCAAAGCGTTGACGGTTTTAGCATCATATTGACCCGCTCAGGACTAATGCAAATAGTGTGAGTGGGAGGAGGGAGAGGAGGGAGAGGGAAAAGCTGAATGAAGACTCTCGTTCTGGTGAGATGGGACTCAGTGAAAGACGAGCACACAACTTTGAGAAGGATAAATTACACAAATAAAAGCAACAAATTAAAACGAGGCTTGAAGCTCCTGGATGGATGAAAATGGGTAAGTTGATCAGTCGCTTAGAATACAGTAGAAATTACTCTTTTTTTTGTCCCACAGAGGAGAAATTCAGCATCAGATACAAAAAGTTCCTCAAGTGGTAAAAAATATTTAAAAAACAAGCTTATCAATAACAATAGTAACAGTATTAATAACATACTGTACAAAATTATAACGTAAAGACAATGTGCAGCTATTAGAATAGAGATATTATCCTCACACACTATGGGAAATGCAACTGAGTAGGATGACTTCTTAAAATGTGCTTAATTTGCATGTGTTTCCTTATTTGCAGGTGAATAAGAGATTCGACCAAATTAAATCAACAGTAACATGTTTTAAAGTTTGAAATGCTTTAAGACAATGTTGCTGGTTTTTAGCCAGTTTGATGGTCAATGTTGGAGCAGAAAACAGTTTTTCCATCTGATTGCATACAGCACCTGCAAAATTACTCATAACCTGGAACTCAGTCATTTTCACGAACTAGCTGGAAACTTTGTGTTTTATTCAGATTTTATAGGACAGACTAAAATGACACGTGGTTTTCAAAACTTTTATTAATAAAAAAATCTGAAAAGCTTCTTCTACGCTGCTACCCCTAAATGAACTTCAGTCCTGCCAATTGTCTTAATTTAATCAGAGTGTTATTAAACTGTTGTTTGAAGGGTTTAGAGGTTTGTTAGGGAGCTTTGGGGAACAAACAGCATCACCAAAATCACAGCAGATAGTTAAAGGGAAAATAAGCAGAGAATCTTAAAGTTGGGTTATAAATTATTTGATATCCTGAGCTTTAAACATCTCATAGATCACTGATCTATCAGATTTTCATCTGAAAATGGAGAGAGTTTGGTACAAGTGCAAAACTGCTATGTCACTGTGGTTCAACTAGGAGAGTAATTGGAGAAATAACTCTGGTAACTCTGGAGGAGCTGCAGAGTTGGTGGAAAAATCTGTTCAAAACCAAGTTACACTTGGCGTTTCAGGTCAGACTCATGTTTTGTAACTCTGGTGTCTTTGACCCGAGCTGTGCTTTATTTATAACCAGCTTTCCAAGAACAGGAATCGATGTGTGTGTTGTCAGGTGCGTGCACACATTTCCACGTGAGGGAGAAAGGGTCTGAGGGAGGCGGATCTCAGTGGGACCTGTGATGATGTGTGCAGCAGAGCGGCAGAACTGGGTCACAGGGAGGCGCAGAGAGGAAGCAAAAACGGAAAACTGACAGATTCTGAATCTGCAGGATGGAGGAGCTTTTATGATGCAAAGCTCCTAGACAGCAGACGCTGTCAGGAGTTTTGCAGGCTACCTGTCCATTAAGCATAGAGGACTCTGATGCAGTGTCAGAAATAATGCAAATGATCTGTTTCCTCCTTGTTTTTATAAGCGTAGCCTGCCTCCTGTCGTCCTCTTTCCTCAGCTTTTCACACCCTGTTGTGCTGTTTGCACTGACCTTGTCTGTCAGTTCTGCCCACTTTTCTTTATGGTCCATATTCGGCTTTTACTACTTTAGAAAACAAAACAATAAAAACAGGCTCGACTGACTGTGACATCCTTCGAAATGGACTTAATTATTAGAGATCAATCCCTCCAGAAGTCTTCTGCATGAAAAGCCGGAGCTAATTTTTCTGGTTTAATCTCTCAACTCTTCACCACCAATGGATGATAGCATGTCGAGTACCGCTAACTGCTAACCGCTAATTGCTTCTATTTTTAGTCTAAAAATAACAAGACGGGATCTCTGAAAGAATTCTTGGAATCAAATTGTTTGCATTGACGAATGAAAAGCAGAGATAAGTAAACAGAAGACCAGCCATTGCCAGGTCAAACTCAAACTTCAAATCGATACTTTCTAGAATCGTAGAGCCGTTTTCTTAGAAACAGATGTTACATGTTGAACGCCAGGCTGCAAGGCTGGTAGCAATTTTTCTCTCTGACAGAAACCAGAGGTCCAGCTGGAAGAAAAAGGAGTATCAGATTTGTCTTTGTTAGGGGGACACAAACAGACGTGAACACGGGTGCAGATCTTATTGTGCATCTGCTGCAGCTGCAAAAATAAAACCGTCGCTGTGATGAAGAACCGGGAGCTTTTATTAGTCACATAGAGAAGCAGCTTCTACCCTTTCAGTCTGTTTAAAACACACTTAGGTGCTTTTAAGCTTGTTTCAAAGCGCGCGTTGCAACATAAGATGAGCCCCAAATGAAGTGGGTCTCTTGTGTTGAAGCAGTTCAAACCAAAAGTACCAGATTTGCATTTATTAGTTCATTTCTGTAAGCATTAGGTGCATTAAGTAGACATAAGTGAGACCTGTTGGATTATCATGAGCCTTAGCGGTGATGTGAACAAAGTGTTTTGCTAAGTTTGATGTGTTTTATTGGGATTTTGTGTGATAGAGTAACACAAATTAGTGTATAATCGTAAAGTGGAAGGAAAAGGTTGCATATTCCCTTCTGTTGTCTCTGCAATAAAAAAATCTGAAAAGTGTGGCTCACATCCTCCTGCTCAGTTCAATGCTTTAAAAACATCATTTGCTTTGGTTAGAGCTATGAGTCTTTAGGAATTTGTTTTAGCGTTAGCTTTTTTTTCAGATGAGACAAAGAGCATCTAAACATCAATTATCAAATCTTTGAGCCTGAGCTGAATGAATGTCTGGACTTTAACTAGACCTTTCTAACACATCGATATGCTTTGGTGTAAGCCATTCCATCGTAGCTCTGACTGCTGCATTTACACTGGGATTAAATTAGTTTGTTCAGAGAAACCAGCTACGCTTTATCTTTTTTATGAGTAGCAGAGTAGAGGGGGGCAAATACAAGTACCAGACACACATTTCAGTTTTGATCAGCAAATGAATGTGGAAAAAAAAACATTCCTAGTATTTTGTGATGCGTTTATAACAAAGCAAAATGTGATAGTTTATGGGGTGTAAATACTTTTATAGTCTGCTTTATGTGAAGCTTTGCGACTGAGTGACGCGTTTTATCATTTTATTTCTAACAGATAAAAGATTTATTTTCCTCTTAGACATTTAGAACATCACTCTGACCACAATCAAAACAACAGAGATTCAACCACGTTGTTCCACCATATCTTCTCTGAGCATCTTGAACGCATCATTTATCATCTTTCTGACGTTTTGCTCCACTGAAGAGGGAAACATTATTTTAGAACAAATATCTTGTGCACCTTTCAGTCGCCTGGAAAACCTTCTGCTTTGAACGACTCCCTGCATTTATTACCTTTGTACTCTCAGTTTTCAGACACCCTTTCAGTTCTCATCAAAGAATATCTGCAGAGCAGTGGCTTGTTGCTCGTATTATTAGCTGCTAAACACAGATGAATGTCAGCATGTAATCCTGTGTGACCCCTGCAGGTGGTTGTTAATGTCAGCCCAGCGTCTCGGTGAAAATTAGAAATCGATCATTCTTTGTTATCACTGATCCAGACATCACTTTGCACCCTTCATTCATTTTCACAGCTGGAGTTCGCAGCCGCGTTTCCTCAATTAGCTTCTCCCCTCTGACGGCGCTCTCCTTGTCCCCTCAGCTCTCATCAGGCGCTACTCGGATGTGATGACAATGCCGGACTCTTTCATTCAGCGCCAGCAGCTGGACGCCAGCATGGCTGACACCTTCCTGGAGCATCTCTGCCTGCTGGACATCGACCAAGAGCCGATCACAGCCCGCAACACCAGCATAATTTGCACCATTGGTGGGTGTCACAACCGACCCAGACGGCGGGTTTGGGCTCTAGGTTTGTTTTCTGACAGCTGTCATGGCCGACTTCCTGTCACGACAGACGTGTCCAGCTGTCAGTGCGCTGGCGGAGTTTGTTGGTCAGGAATTGCAGCAATAAGTCATCAGAAAATTAGAAGAATAGTTTGAAGGAAAAGTTATTCTAGGTTTTTTTCTGTTAGTTTTTTTTTTATTCCTTCTCATCCTTCTCATTGAAGGCTACAATGTCCTGAAAAAGGTTTATTTATAAAGAACATTTTACAAGAATACTAATGGTGCTCCACATGTTTGGACCTGCATGTACAATTTTGCTAATTGAAACTGTATGTTGGAAGCAAACGATGGTTATCTTTAACATCATATCAGTTTAAACATCCCCACAGACAGACTTTTACTAACATGCCATCTCTGTGACATTCATTAAAAATTATTCTGGGACAGAAATCCCTGCATGTGCTCAGAACCACTAAACGTGATTAACTCTGTCCAATAATTTATGGGAAGATTAGGCTCTTCCAGTCTAAAATCTCTGCAAATCTAATTCACAGATATGGTATTAAAAATAATTTAGCAACTGAGAGTGGAGATTTTTCCTCTGGTCTGTTGAATCAACCCCTAAAATGATTTGGGGTAGTTATGGACAATGCTTTCTCTATGTAGAAAAGCAGACAGAACAAAAAGCACACAAACCCAGTTGGGTTCAGTGGTGCAGATGACATATGAGTGAATGCACATTTGTGAAAGGAGCATTAGTATTCAATTATAAAGACAGGCTGTGGAACAACAAATGTTTCCAATAAATCTGCCCAGAAAAGAGATCTACTTTACAAAAAGAACCATGAAGTTTGCAGCTTTAATCAGTTTGGAGAGTCTTATAGGCAAATAACCTGGACAATTATTCTACTAAACAGTGAAGAATTGGAGAGAGAAGCTGAATAAAAGGGAGGAATGAATGATGAGAATAATAGGCAGGAATATTGGACGGCACCAATTTGATGCTGAATGAAACTGGACTGTAATTAAATCAATTTTATTGATTTGGGCATTGTGTAACTGAATCAAACCTGGGCTTGTTTTTTTTTCATAGTTATGTGAGGAACAGGTGTACTACAATAGGGTTGCATCGACCCTTTGTCTCACTACACTTTATATTAGTAAGAAATCCAGAGGTTGTTTAAGCAACAGTGAATGGAAGCAGCTGAAAGTCTCACTGATACCTACCAACATTTTCTCAGAGAAAACCACCACACCACTCAAACTGCATGATCTGTCTGAAGGAGTGCTATAGAAACCTCTCTTAAAACAAATCCTGCACATTGTTCTGGATGGGAAATGTTGGAATTAGCATCTGTTGTTCATTTGGCTCAGACATCGAGGATGAAAAAGAAAATGAAAACTCTATGTACAATTGTACCAACAGAGGAGATATTCACTTGTACAAACTTTGCTGATTTTGGGTGGAATTAAGGGAAAAGCTGTAAAATAAAGTGGCCTAAATATTTTATTCTGATATATGATGTACATCTAATTTTATTCTTTACTCAAATTAGATGGAAAACTCTTTCCTATGTTGATGTTTTTCAAAGCGACCACAAGTATCAATGGTGACGTCACATTTCATCCAAAGAGTGACAGATTCACGGTCAGAGGTCAGAGGTCAGACGTAAATGTATAGACCTGGAAATATGTTAGGAACGTGTTGATGTTTAATTAATAGTCATATTGATCTTATTGGTCAAGCATTTATTTTATTTAGCATTTGGTTAAACCATTCATTTAGTTTGTGGCTAAATATGTACTAAAACTATTATTTTTTTATTTTATAGACTTCTGTCGTAACAATGTCTCTTTAAGAGCGACGCAAAGCATGATGGGAGTAGAAAGTTCATTATCTCTTTACCGTGATTGTATACGGTAAAGAGAGAACTCAAATCGTGGATTTTGTTTAATAAAGTTGCACAAAAGCGAAAATCTATGCCTTTTTAAGTATTTTTTAAGGGTGCAACGTAAACAATGAAAAACCCAAGCATGGCGGACATTGTTCATGGAGGTGGTCGTAATTTTCTTAATACTGTAAAAAACTGTTACCAGTGTTTCACTACTCATTAATTCATCATTTTCCTGTTGCCAAGGTCTTTAATGTCAAGAAAATAATTAGTTTTCTGTTTGAAACAGGCAGTATTGCTAATGCTAGTTTCTTTTTAGAGGAGTCTGGTTTTAAAGATTCTTCTATCTGCTTCATAAAAAAATGGGAAGACCAGTTGAGATTTATTGGTGTTTCATGCTATTAAGATTTTCAGGTGATTTAACCTCAAAGCATAATATCTGTCATTCCAACTGAACTGAGTTAGATTGAAGTTTCATACTGAAACTCTTCTTGTTTAATTGCGTTTTGAACATTGAGGAATGGATAAATGAGGGATTAAATCACAGGAGAAGGTGTCCAGTCATAAGAGTCTTGGCCTCTTGGACCTTTGTGGATCCCAGCCTCGTTAAGCGACTCTAACAGTTTGAAGTTTTACTTTAAGCATGAACAGACTTTCTGCAGCTGAAGAAACAACTCAGACAGTTATTCACACCCACAGCTAATTTAGTGTTCTCGTTTACTGTGATCCGGTTATGTTTGGCCTGTGGGAGGATAACTGAGCAGCCCGAGAAAAACAATGAGAGCAATTAGCAAAAACTGCAAACTCCACACTGAAATAGATGTTAGAATCAAACCTTGCTAACATAAAGCCGGCTTTAAATCCCGGCTGAACGCGTTACTGTTCAAACAGGCATTTGCACGATGTTCATTTGGATTTTTTTGTTTATGTATTTTTATTTTTGCGAGGTGACGTTGTGTCCTCAAAGCACGCTTTAAATAAAATATAGAACTATTATTATTATAAATACTTATACTGCTTCAAAAGGTTACTTATTGCTTCATGTGGTGGCAGACTTCTGGGTATTTATACTAATTTACATGCATTTATGGGAGGCAACAGGGTTTCCCGCAAATTAGGATTTGTAAAGGAAAGGTGTGCGGCCACCTGTGTGCACACGGCTTTATGCATCCGACACACTTTTCTAAACTTTTCCGTACGCCAAGTTTCAACGTGAAAACTGTGCTCTCTTTTACGCATGAGGCCCCTGCTCTTTAGCAGAACTTATCTGGAAAACTTGATATAAAATAGTAAATTTATTGAAAATATAAGATTTGATTTGATTGGTGGTAAGTTTCTTGTTTAATTATGATCTGTGTCATTTCTCAGGCCCAGCATCTCGATCCGTCCCGAAGCTCCAGGAGATGGTCAAGGCGGGGATGAACATCGCTCGTCTAAATTTCTCTCATGGAACTCATGAAGTGCGTGAATGGCAGTGATTAATGCTTCCCTCTGCTCCTCATTTCACAATCCAACAGCTTGCACACTATGGTCATGCTGTTGGATTTGCACTCGGTCATAAATTACTCTCGTTCTCTGCCTTTTAGTATCACAGCGAGACCATTATAAACATCAGGGAGGCAGTGGAGACCATAACATCTGACCCTTTGTATTATCGAGCAGTGGCCATTGCTTTGGACACAAAGGGCCCAGAGATCCGCTCTGGTCTGGTGAAAGGGGTGAGTGTGTTACGCCCGTTTATCAAACACACATAAAGAAGAGCAGAAAATCTCTTCTCCCTGATGATGCCGGTTTGTTACAGGTTGTTATTTCTGTTGGAAAAATAACAGCTGTGGGCGTGAGATGCTTCGCATTTTCATCATCATTGTATTGTGTTGTTTGTGATTCTGCTGCCTTTAGCCTACTGTGCAGAACAAATACCTCCAAGGTTTTGGCAGACTCCTCGTGCGTTGATTAGCTGACAAAATGCACCAAGAGAAAAGTGATCCCTGCTTTCTGTGTCTCATACATCAGTTTAACAGTTAGTCTGGAAGATTAAGTTGCTTCTGAACTGCTTTTTGTCTTTTTACCTTCTTTGTGCTCCGTGTTTACATCGTATCTACAGGGCTTGATAAGCTATTCTGCTACTTATCCTGTCTGTACGCCAAACCTCAGTGTATTTTATTGGGATTTTATGTATTAGACCAACACAAAGTAGCACAAAATTCTGAAAGAAAATATATTTATGCAGATTAAAATGTGAACAGTGTGCATTTTCTTTGTTTTGTAGATTAAATTTTGTTAAGAGCAAAAAGAGCATTAGCTCTTTAGCAAGTTAGCAATTCAGACAAATAATCCAAGTGACGCCATGTGTACACTAAAATAAATATTTATTTTGAAGAAAACTGGAGCTTCCCTCTGGATTGTCTTTTTGCGATTTATTTCATGGAGATTTTGAAGCCATTTCATGTCAACACCTCCCATCTTCAAGTTTTGCCAGAAAAACGACAAACGTGCTTCTCGTTTCTAAAAATGTTTTTCCAGTCTGTCAGTCCCCGTCAGGTTTTGTTTGTGTGTGTGTGTGTGTGTGTATTTGTTTTTATGTCTGTGTTTTTGTGCAGAAAGTGGAAGAAGAGGTGGAGCTGGTGAAGGGCAGCCATGTGCGAGTCGTCACCGCAGAGAGTGACAAAGACAAGACAGATGGGAAGATAATCTGGGTGGACTATCCCAACTTGCCTAAAGTCCTGGAGAAGGGAAAAAGGATTTACATCGATGACGGCTTGCTTGCGCTCAAAGTATTAGAAATAGGTAACAATGCATTTTAACATCCCCACTTTTCATTGGTTAAACAATCTAAACACAAGCAGAAAATCAAAAAGCTATAGAAGTGTTCATACATTTACAAATATCTGCTATTGTTGTCATGAGACTGGGCTTTTAGGTATATATATATATTTTTTTTTTTTTTTTTTTTTTGCAAGTTTTTATTTAACAAAGTGAAAATTGGTCTCAACCAAAAATGCATGGTTAACAGTCTCAACAACCAACAATTCAACATGGCTGCCAGCTGGTTCTGATCAGCCCATCATCAACACCATGAAGGTATTTTAAATTTCCAAAGTATTTCAAAGCTTTCCAAATGTTTAGTTTTGACTCCTAATGGAACTGGGACCAATAGAATAAGAAAAAAAACCCTAAAATAATGCACTAATCATCAAAAATGTTTATATTTAGCTTTTTCTGTAAATACATGTGTGTACAAATATGGTCATTCTGTGTCCAGCAGGTGAAATAAATATTGAACACATCATTCATAGTAACTGTATTTCTAAAGTTGTACGGACATGAAATTTTCATCAGGTGTTGGTATCAACCTAAATAATCTATACACAGGAAGAAATCAAAACAAATACGTTCAGAAATTAACTTACGTGTAATAATGTGAAATGAAACAGGAAAAAAGTATTGAATATTTTTACTGGTGTTTATTTCAAAAGCTTTTGTTGGTAAGGACAGCTTTAAGACTCCCCATTTATGGAGAAACTAGCTGCATCTGCTCCACCCTGAGATTTAAATCTTGAAGGTTTGCAGGAGTGTTGTTAATATCCTCTATATAATCATGCTGGTCTTGCTCCTGCAGGTCCGGACTGGGTGGACACGGTGGTGGAGGCCGACGGCGTCCTCTGCAGCCGTAAAGGCGTCAACCTGCCCGGCTGCGATCTGATCGGCCTGCAGGCGGTCAGCGCGCAGGACGAGGCCGACCTGAAGTTCGGCGTGTCTCATGGCGTTGACATGGTGTTCGCCAGCTTCATCCGGTCAGCCCACGATGTGAAGGAAGTGCGTCGGGCTCTGGGGCCTCACGGTCGACACATCAAAGTGATCAGCAAGGTGGAAAGCAGACAGGGAGTTAAGAAGTAAGTTGGTAGGAATTTTTTTTTTTTTAAGTAAAACCATTTGGGCAACAGAATCTGCAGGCAGCTGGTCTAATAATTAGACTGTGACAGGGCTCATAAATCTGTAGTTGATGGTGGTCTGGCCCCCTCCATCAGGCTGGTAGTGAGGATCATTTGTCAGCTGTGGATTTGACGTGTTTGATAAGCGAGCGGTGTGGTTGTCTGTGTAAATTATTGCCGCCATTAAAAATATCAGACACAGTTTATGTCGCACCTCGGCTGCCTGCGTTACTTATCAGATGCTCTGCTGCAGCTTCGACGATGTGAACACCTAGCTTGACTTGCATTCACTCTGGCTTTTACTGCTCAAAGAGACACACACATTTTGTACATTTTCTAATTAACCAACTGTTGCACATTCCTCTGGACTGGAGTATTTTTATAACTACAGAGTGTTTATGTTAAAATATGCCCTTGCTGTACAATATTTTTATTTTTTATGATGTTTACATTTTTAGATTTTTTTGTCTGAACCTTTTTGCTGGTATTGCCTGTTGCTTTGCTGCTGTTCCACAGAAAAATCCACTTTGTGGGACAATAAAGGATATTTGTAATTCTATAAACTATTTCCTGCACTTTTTTCTTGCATTTAAAGCTCACACATAATTTATTTTAATTTAATACAAGCTGTTTAGAAAATTCTTTATTTTATTTTATTGCAACCTGTGTTATCCCTGCTTTTAAGTATATCTTAATTCATTGTGCTATGTTTATTTTTCATTTCATTCATATTTTTTAGTTTTTTTCTCAGTTGTGGGATGTCAGGAAAGAACTTTATTTATAAAACAGTTTTTTTAAATTTATTCATGGTTGTTCATTGTTATAATTTATGCATTTAAGTTATTTTTTAATAAAATATAAATTATAATTTTTATTTATTTTTTTTTTTATTTAAATGCAGTTCAATATTAATATTGTGTGTTTTTTCATGTAATTAGTCAGTATTATTTGTTTTATTTTCAAATATTCAACTTCATTAACAAATTTTATGTAATTCAGATGTCTTAAAATATACTTTATTTCTTCCAATTGAAGCATTTCACCTCCTGACACTTTTTATTTCCGTGTTAGCTTTGAGGAGATCCTGGCGGAGAGTGATGGTGTGATGGTTGCCAGGGGTGACCTGGGAATTGAGATTCCTGCTGAGAAAGTCTTCATCGCCCAGAAGATGATGATTGGGCGCTGCAACTCTGCTGGAAAGCCCGTCATTTGTGCCACACAGGTCAGAGCGCAACTGCAGCCACATGAAAGAACGCAGAAGTGATAAAGTGTCGACTCGTAACGGCAGCTTTAGCTTGTCCAGCATCAAACAAGTCAGTGGAAACCTACATTAAAGATGCTGATTAACCTTCTCCTCCAGCATAATGCACCAATAAGCAATTTCTCTCTCGTACTCGTCTCATCTTTCTCACACAAACCCAGCCAGAGAGACGCATGCTTCCACGCTCCTGCAGCCATGTTGAGTCACAGTGCTGCATGTTGTTTATGCTCCCGCTCTTGACTCGCAGTGACAGCGTTATAGCAGGTTTTCTACTCGAGACCTAAGCTCACAAACGGCACCTACACACTAATCAGCGATATCTGCAGCTCCCTAAGTGCTGCAGGAAATATGGTCTCTGTTAGGCGACGCTGCAAGCTATCTCATTTTCCAACCGCCGGCCCCTCTTATTGACTCGTGTTGTTTCGTAGCCGGTTCACTACTAATGATCTTTGAAATTTATACTTGATTGCCTCTGTGTGAATGATCTCTTATTTCCCTTTCATTGTTGTGTAGTCTATTTACAAAGCCCCTTACTTCCTCTCTTGGATATTTTACCACATTATCTGTTTCTTCAGTCTTTTATTCTGTGACTAAGACTCTTTAAAGGAGAGAAATGGTGTGCTTAATGTGTTTTTAGATGTTGGAAAGCATGGTTTCTCACGCACGGCCGACCCGAGCGGAGAGCAGTGACGTGGCCAACGCCGTGCTCGATGGAGCCGACTGTGTGATGTTATCTGCGGAGACCGCCAAGGGACACTTTCCTCTAGAGGCAGTAGCAATGATGCACTCAGTGAGTCTCACAGTGTGCAAGCATTGGTCCGTTTTGCTGCATTTCCATTAGAAACACTCATTTCTTCTGTTTGCTGTTCACGTTTGCTCGATGTTAGATCTGCAGGGAAGCAGAGGCCGCCATCTACCACCACCAGCTGTTCGAGGAGCTGCGTCGGCTCACCCCTCTGTCCTCTGACCCCACAGAAGTCACTGCAATTGGAGCTGTGGAGTCGTCCTTCAAATGCTGTGCAGGGGCAATTATAGTCCTCACCACCAGCGGCAGGTGAGCCATCGCCCCACTGGCATAAAAGTTCATGTTTACTTTACATCTCTGTAAATATCTGTTCACTTTTCGTTCAATCTCTGTTAGACAGAAACAAATTGTGATGACAATCCTAACCTATAGCCAAGGTTCAGATCACTAGTATGACACGACTCTTAGATGTGTTACCAAATCTACGTACGTAGATACAATACTCAAGGCCGTAGCATTGAGTATTTTATCTCTGTACATATATTTTATTTTTTGTGTCACAATTTACTGAATTTTCTTGGGAGTTTTGGGTGATTTCTGCACCTGTAAGACTTTAAGATGACCTATTATACTTCATTGAATATGTTAGGATTATACAAAACAATATTCTCTATATTTTTTGTACAAAATCATTCTTAGATAATGAGATTTCAGTCTGGTCAGTTCTGCCAGAATGAGTTACTTTAAGGGCCTCTTGTAATTTTAAATACCAATAAACTGTATTTTATTCCAGTTTATATAAATAAGATGAAATTATTTGTATAAGCTGGAGTTCATGGATATTTTAGCAGTTTGTGAGCAGGTTTTATCAATACATTCTGGCATTCATGATCTTAATTTGGCCCAAAACAAAAAAGAGTTTGACACCCCTGATCTAAATGGTTATAATGCCAGCAACAGTGAGTCACTGTTCACAAACTGAGGCAATGTGGAGCAGTGGAGGATGGATGGAGATGCTGCAGCATTTCCTAAAACACAAAGCTAATGCTTGAAAACCTTCCAGCCGGGCTGAAATCACAGTAGCCGACAGCAAAGTTTTTATTCCCTCACGTTGCTTTGTCTAGGTTTTTAGTCTCTTAATAAGTGAAATCATGATTTGAACACTGCATTTCGTATTTATTTATTTGGGTTATTTTTGTGTGATGTTCAAATGTCCTAAATCAGTAAGATGCAACAATATCTGTAAGGAGGCAGACTGCTAAAGCCTGGACGGATCATTAAGCACTGAGGAAAAAAGGTATACTGTCTGGCTAACAATGAGGAAATTCAGACATACATTCATCATCTACCTTAACAGCAAACAACAGATGGGATCTAGAGAACCTTTGACACAAATCACCTGAAATTATCAGATGATAACCTCCTCTGGTAATTGAGAGCTGACTGTTGTTCCTCTCTTAAATTAGACATATGGAAACCATAAAATTTAGTAGAGACACAGTGAAGTTAAATGAGTGACCTGTGCTTAACAACGCTAAAACCAACCTTTAATATATTTAATTAAATGTTCTGTCCTTCTCTCCACCTTTTTCTCCAGGTCGGCACACCTCCTGTCCAGATACCGGCCTCGCTGTCCAATCATCGCCGTCACCAGAAGCCCTCAGGTTGATAAACTCGGAGATAAACAGTTGTGTGTTTGTCTCGGTTTAAATTACAGCTTAATTGTTGCTGAGTCATCCGTCCTTAAAAAAAAAGAAAAAAAACTGAGCAATGAGCGACGCAGTCATTATTTACTCTCACTGTTGTAAATATTGACAGTGTGGACACATCAGAGTGAAAATTAAAGACGTTGTCTGCAGAAAAAACCTGGAATCCTATAAAAACATTTAATCTAAAATTATGAGCTCAAAGATGATAAACAGAAAATGAAACTGACAACAAAAGCAAGAATACTGTGAGGAGTTAAAATCATGGAGATGAGGTGAGCAAAAATATATAATTTATGATTGTATGAACCAAACTCTGGCTTATTTCTATTCTCTAATTTCATCAATTTGCTTTACTGTGTTGTGTTTAAGCTGACACCTTCAAGCGGTAAATGATTTTAAAGTAATGCTGATCTTAATGCTGAGTTTTGAACAGGGAACACTTTATGTGAAGGGGTGAGCATAAGACTGACATGAGACTGTCGTTAACATGAGACATGAAAGAGTCTTCATAAATGTTTACGACTGTTGTAACAAGCAATAATAAGCAAATAATGACACTTTTAATGCAAACCTGCAACAAAAGTTAATTAAAAGTGTCAACTTTGCATGCAAATAATGAGACATTTAATGTAAAATCACATTAAGATGTGCATAAAAAGTCAATTCAAAATGTCAACTTTGCATTAAAAGTGTCTTTATTTACCAAATAAAGACACAAGCATTCATGAAGACTTCTTCATGTTGATGATGGTTGTTATGTCATGTTAAGACTGTCTTATGCACACACCGTCAAATATAGTGTTACCAAAAAAATGACTAATCCCTTGTCAGTTTAAAATTATGAGTCACTTTATGTTGATCTGTCTTAAAAAATAAAAGCTTTTTGATTTATTTTTTTTGGAAAGGCTATAAGAGTGTGAACAAATCCAAACACCGGAAGGGCAAAGATTTTAAAGTAGAACAAAAATGGCTGACTGCATCTTCCTCAGGTGGCGCGTCAGTCCCAGCTGCTGAGAGGCGTATTTCCTGCTCTTTTCCACCCTCTTCCTGCTCCCGTCTGGGCCGACGATGTCGACAACAGGGTCAACTTTGGCATGGAAATAGGTCAGTGGGTGTGTGCGCGTGGGTGTGCGTGTGTGTGTGTGTGTGTCTGATGTTTGCTCCCATCATCTTCCTCTTGAATTTAAATAATTTTCACTCACATTTCTCTCCAGGGAAAGCAAGAGGATTCTTCAAGTCAGGAGACATGGTGATTGTGGTGACGGGCTGGATCCCAGGATCCGGTCACACCAACATCATGAGGGCAGTGAGCGCCTAGCAGCTACGCCTCCTTACTACATCCTAAATCTGACCCCCATCTGCGCTGGGAAGACTTTATGGTGAATGTGGTTTTCACTACAGCACTGTCGCAGTTTGAGGTATTATGAGGAAACATGCACTGGTGAATCTGGTCTCATGTGTGATGAATGACTCCTTCAAATAAAACCTGAAGCTTGAACTGCGGCTGTCCTCTCATTACTGTCAAGAAGCTAACTGAAGCTAACTTTAGCTTCTTTATGCATTAAAATCAGATTTTATCTGTGTGTTTGTCCATGTAACACGATGCATGGATGTGTTTAATAAGGTTGAAGGTTATCTTCAACCTTATTAATAAAGGTGATCCATATTCTTTCTTGCAAATGTTCTTTAATCCTTAAGGCTTTTTGCATTTCCCTCTTCTAAAAATACAATCTGCAAACATATACAAGCAAAAACAAGACTTTAAAGAATAAAGAAGTATACAAAACATATACAAGATACAAAATGCAACCATAACACAAAAACAAGGAGAGAAACTCTGGAATCAAGAAAATGAGTCTGTATGAAATTAGTATTAAAATAACTCAAAACAAAAGAGTAAAAACAAAACTCAAGCACTTCAAAATGAGAAACAAAAAACTGCAAGAATAAAAATTTATAATAACTTGGAAAAAAAAGCTTTAAAACTCACACCAGAAAATATGCCAAAGAAAAAAGTTCTTACTAATAAAAATGTTGATCCGAAAAATGAGGAAAATATGAAATGATTGCACCCGTCCATCATCTATATCCTCTCATCCTTGCACAGATTGGGGTGTGTGACTTCATAATTCAGCTGCTGCATATCTCCAGTAATCAGTGAATACACCCAAAGGTCATCGTCCTAAAATAATATATGTCTGGACATTTTTATAGTTGTTGCTAATGTTGTGGATTAATTTTCCAAGAATCTAAGTAGATTAGGTTAACATATGTTCCTCCTGAATGTGAATTAAACATCTTCTCTTTTTCTGTTCAGTCAGGGTTTGCAGTTCAGATATCAATGTTCTTTTGATTATCTGGATTAACAAATCTGAATATTTAAATTTTAATATTCTTCTTAAAGTTCTGAGGATTTAATTTTATCTATAAAATGCAATTTAAAAAAATCAATAACAGATACAGATGAAATCAGATTTACATGAACCTCTGATCTCGGTCCAAACCTGCTTTAGGGATATCAGTTCTGTCAGGAGGAATGGGTCAAAATCTCAGCAAACTTTAATGAAAAGTTTTTGGAAGGAAACTCAAAATGTTTCTTTAGAAGATATAGGACCTGTTTTCTAAATTTGTAAAAAAAAAAAAAAAGAAAAAGAAAAAAAAAGCTATCATCATTTTGGCATTTAACAATTCTGAACAATTTTAGAATACGGGTATAATGTGATTTAATGTCTGACAGACGGTGGATTTGTGGTTCCACCTGTAGGAGCGATAACCTCTCCTCACCTTCAAGAAGACGGTCCTTTTTTCCGTCTCTAAAGTTTCATCATCGCTCTCTGCATTAGCCGCTCCCACGTTGCATTGTCTTGAATTGATGACGCGTGACTAGTACCTGCGAGACATGCGTGTGTCTTGCGCCAGCCGCGCACGCGGCCTTTTTTTTTTTTGGAGGGGGGGAACGGATGATGGGGATGCGGGTGCCATGGTAACAGGACGATTAGATCCGGACCTTTATATGCAGATTTATTTATTTAATTCTCATTTCAGCGCGCCTGTGTGGATGTGCAGGCTGTCGGAGTGAATTCCGCGAAAGACCTTAAAACGCTCAACAAGTGTCAGGTTGTTTTTTGTTGTTTATTTTCTTCTTTTTGTAAATAATTGTGCTGGATACTCTTGATTCTGCGGAGTTGTGAGGACAAAGCCGCTTCCCTTTTCTGCGTGCTGGAGGCACGTATCTGTTCTCGCAGGAGGACGCCGCCTGTTTTCTGGACGGAATGTCATTTAAAGTCGTGTGAAGTGTGGATGGAAACTGAAGCTGCTTCTGAAAGCCTGAAATATCGCGAACAACCGAACCAAGTTAACACTCTCTGCTCCCTCTGTCTGTGAGCGCTTCAGTCGGGTGGACTTTCTTTCTTTTTCTTTTTTTCCACCGTTCCTTCCGTCATCATTTCTCCTTGGATACTGACAATGACTGCGTGTCGTGTTTTCCGAGAAAGCATGGACTGAGATTTTTAGGGGGTTGCTTTGACTTGTGCGCGCCCCGCGGACCGTGTCTCATTTTTGGGGGTGTGCGTGTTTGTGGACGCGGTGTCAGGATGGATCGGTGCGCGTCGGAGTGCGAGCGTCTGTTTTGGTCGATACTTTATGTGCAATAACTGTGACCGAAAGAGCGAGTGTCCTTGTCATTCATCCTCGGATGGATGTTCCGACCCAAACATCCCTTACGTAATGACATGTGTGTTGGAGGTGAAAAAAGGCATTTCTGGATGAGTGGTGTGGAGAAATAGGCGACGCCGACGGTCAATGAGCGACCAGGACTCTTATCTACAGCAGACCGGAAAGCCGGTGCCAATATGACCGGCGCTGGAGCGCTGAGGGCGGCTCTGGAGAGGAGAGGGAGGGCCGCGGACGGAGAGCAACCTTTCAAGGACGAGGAAGGAGGAATGATGGAGAAACATCTGTGAGGACAAACGAGACTCTTGAAGTGGGGGTGAAAATGAGGCTGCTGGCGTGACAGTGGGAAGAGTAAAGAATTAAATCATCTCCATTTCCAAGGGCACGGAGGTAAGGATGGCCACATTACCGGAGAGAGGGCGGGGGTGCGAGGAAGCAGCTTCAGGAGAATGAACACAGATTCAGGTTACTTTCCCCCTCATCATCTTTTGTTTTAATAAAAGCGACAGAGACATCTTTACCTATGTAGGACAATCTGAACAGGTGATCACAGCCTACAGGTTATAGCACCATTCTCCCTGAGTGGGGATGGATGGAGTGGCGAGAGGTGTGGGCACTCCTGGCAGCGCTGGGGGCTCTGGGGGTGACACCCTGCCCAGGCGGACTGATGGTGAAGCAAAGCGGCGCAGTAAAGGCAGCCTGCCCTCCCCGGGCTACCGTCTGTCCCAGGCCTCTCTGGAGGGAGAGAAGGGCTCCTTCAGTACAGACAGCTCCTCCATGGGTGGACGAGGCCGCCGCCCCTCCATCATGAGCTCCTCCCCCAGGGACAGCCTCCCCTTTCGGGTGGCAGGTACCCCAACCACCCCGGGGACCCTACCCATGGCACTACCACCTCCAGCGGCATCCTCCTCCTGTGGCTCTACCCATCCTCCTCCTGCTCCACGCTCTGTGGGCTTCGCAGCATCCCGTGCCACCCTGGCCTCCACCTCCTCCACTGGAACCGGGGTCATGGTGGTGGCCACTGGCGCAGAGACAACCACCACAGCCTGTAACACCACCGCAGCGGGGACCCCGGACATGGCATGCCAGTCTGGGCTTGGAGGGTTCGGTATGGGGCTGGACGGAGAGGACTACACCCAGTCCAACCAGAGCACCTTCATCCAAAGACAGTTTGGTGCCATGCTACAGCCTGGAGTCAACAAATTCAGTCTCCGTATGTTCGGGTCCCACAAAGCTGTTGCCATGGAGCAAGAGAGACTAAAATCAGCAGGAGCCTGGATCATCCACCCCTACAGTGACTTCAGGTATGGAGCCACACAGAAAACAATCAGCAAGCAACTGGTAGCAAATGGCACCTGTAGCACATCAAAGACTGATTCTTTTAGGGAGAATTGGTTCAAACAAGTGGAATTGTGATGCATTTTAAAAATCACACTTGAAAGACAATGAAAGACACTCAAGAAGAAACACAGCACAGAAATACTTTGGAGCTTTAAAGAAGGAGAATGATGAGGGAAGAGGGCAGGGCTAAAGGGATAGAGAGAGGATGTGGAGTATTAAAGAACTAGAAAATTTTGGAAGAAATTTAAACGGGGCCTGCCAGGGCGCGCCTGTCGGTCTGGACCCGGAGTTCCGACCCAAAAGTCAGCGTGGACACCACAGGAAGCCGCAGCACGATCGACTGCATGAGGAGACAGTGCTGTGGATAAACCAGTCAAATAAATCAGTGGTCTGGTTATTTTGAAATTCTTGTTAATCTTCATATCAAAGGGCCACACTCATCCAATGTTTAAGAGTCATTGGATTAAATCAGTAATATGCTCATGAAAGCAATTACTTGATGCAAAAATATTCAAGGTAATAGAAAAATAGGTAATAGCTTATTTAAGCTAAAAGGCTAATGCTAATGAACTGCCTTGCTGCACAAGGCAGTTCCCTAACCTGAGAGAAGAATATAAAGCATTCTAATATTATTGCATCGCCTTACGGCGAGTCAGTGCACTGCCACAGGCGGTGCACTGACTCACGTCAGTGCATTCTCAGGTCAGTGCATTCTCAGGTCAGTGCATTCTCAGGTTAGGGAACTGCCATGCTACGCAAGGCAGTTCATTAGCATTAGCCTTTTAGCTTAAATAAGCTATTACCTTTTTTTCTGTAGCTCTAGCCATGTTTAGTATACTGAAACAAGGCAGTTCCCTAACTTGAGAGAAACAGATAATGCAGAATGATATTAGTGTCAGTTAGAACTACAGATATGGTGTTTTTGTAGTCCTATTTCTTATCATTACGTCAAAGGTTAATGTTAATGCCATAACATGAGAGAAAAACATAATACAGGCTAATATTATTGCACCGTCTTATGGCGGTACACTAACCTGACTGAAATGGTGAGGCTTTTATTGGTTTTAACTCAAGTTAATTTAATTTCTTCAGAGTTGTTGTAGGTGGTGATGGCTATCAGCAGTAAAGATCTCTTGTAGCAGTCTGTATCACAGGGAATTTGAAGAAGCCTCTGACTAAAGACACTGTCTGCCTAAGGCAGTCTCTTGAGGAGGATGGTCTGGGTTGTCCATAATTTTCTTGAACTTATATGAAATCCTTCATTACGAAGTGAAAATGCTGAGATGGCACTGTGACCTGGGGGTCACCAAATGCTAATTATTATTATTTTTTAAAATATATATGAAAATAAAAAGCAGACATGAATTTAAAAAATAAAAAGTTTATGTAAATAAGCATCCATGATTACCCATCTCTCCCTCCACATGGCCTCTTTCTGCACGTTACAAATGGCTAACGATGGTTAAGCTTGTGTCTGATTTGTAGTGTAGCGACAAATTAAGGTGACGTTTGAGGAAAATGGGTTTAACTTGACAAAATAGGAACCAGGGGAAAATGCCTGTCCTCTGAACCCACAGTCAGACAGTTTTCTTAATTTAGTTAGTTTTTGTTTGTTCGTTCATTTGTTCCTTTATGCTGGCATTCTTAAATGTTTGTTACACTGATCAGCAGCAGCTAAAAACTGTCTGGGGTTTTCCAATTATGGTATTTATGATGAGCTGAATCCAAAAATTACATTGGTTTTGCTCAATCAGGTCAACTTTCTGAACTATTGTGCAACATGAGCATCAAAATGCAGGACTTGTTCTCACATCTGGATCAGATTCCTGATAATCTGGTATCAATGAGTGACGAGCAGGAGGAGAGAGTCCATTGGGGCATAAAAGAGATAATGACGTAATGTTCAGTTTACATGTACATACCCTTATCAGTGTTTATTTTTCACTTGTGATATTTAATTAATACACTCTGTTAGAAAACATCTTTTCTTTTTCTTCTAAAATCTTTTTTGGTTAAGAAATATAAATGGAAATGAACCAACAATGTCACAAAGTGTAATTTTCTCTAAATCAAATTAGAATAAAAACCTGACCTGATTGGGAAAAATGGATGTCATTTTTGGATTCAGCGGTGCAAAAATAGTCCTAATTCTGTTTAAATACATAGACAACTTCCAAAAATACATTTTATTGGAACTCAGTGTTGCTTATGGTACTTTCTATTTGTGCCTGGGAGTTCCCAGTAGTAAGTACTACTGGGAGAGTGCCCCCTTTGGTGAGGACCTTGTCTTTGGTTGTGTTTTGGGAGACGCACCATGGAAGAACTGCTGCTCCTGTGATGCTTAGCAACCAGTTGCTACATGACATATTTCTGGTTTTATGCAAGTGAGACTTTAAATCTGACTAGATTTAAAGTCTCTATTAGTTCTATTGGTTCTGTTAGCATGCATTTTCCTAAATCAGGCAATAACTTGTGTCATAAATATGTTTTTAATTCTATCATGTGGGCAACAAGGTAGATGCTCACTGGAGGCGTTAATCCAGGCTCGTTTAGTAGCATTTCTCACTATAATCTCTAGAACTGTGCAGGTGGACAGTGGAGGGACTGACAGCTTTCTTAATCTCCAGACACACTGCAGGAACAATGGATGACTTGATCCCCAAGGCTCCTGGCCCACTTTGAGTCATTAGGCACACACAGACTGAGTAATTTTTTGTGTATTGTCTGTCAATGCGATGATCGCCCTAAAGCTGTGAGAGGGATGGGCGTTGTCGCAGGTGAGATGATGTACGAGGCTCATGAGGAAGCGAGCAGCAGAATGACAGAGGGGTGTGGAGAGGCTGATAGTGTTGTCGCAAGAAGAAAATTTAGGATTTTTGACTTATACTTACTGTAAATTATGCAGACTGGGCATGCATTATGCATAATTCACTCATATAACTTTGCAAGTACTCGTAGTCTGGAGCGACACCTGAAGAATTATGCATGGCCAAGTGGCAGAAAAGAGGAAGTAAATTACAGCTAAAACAACCTCATTTGAATCATCCTTGTGCGAAAGTGTCTGTCAGGATATGTGTAGGAATGGGCCTGCATGTAGGGGTATCATTACTGAGTCTGATGATAAGCTCCCCTCTTCCCACATAAAGAGACAAGCTACTCCTGCTTCACTTCTAAGAATATATCAAGTGAATGAGAATTAATCTATGTTTGTGCACAGCTTTCATACAGATGATGGGTGATGGTGGACAGATGCAAGCATGGAGACAATCACAGGTTCCTCAGGAGACACTTGGTCTCAATTACAGTAAAAATTAGTGTTCAGTTTTACAACAGCTGAGCAGGTAGATGCAGGTCAGGGGTCGTCCAGCACCCGTTTGTATTCAGAGAGGGAATGCTGATGAGGCAGCAGACACCATCTTTGATTGCATTTGCAATTCCTATTTTTGTGGAGTTCAATTGAACACGACGAGTACAGAGACATACAGGTATGTTTGCTTGAATCGAGGATACAATCCATAAAATGAGGTCAGTGGAGATCAGAAATATAATTTATAAGGTTTTGGTTTTTAGTTTTAGTACAAGAGAGAAATAATAAAACATTGGTATCAAAGGGAACTCAACAGATACCCCCAAAACTTTTAAAAGCATTTTTTTAAATCAATAATTACAGTGAAAGATTGGTAGGTATAAATAATTTGCCTATCATGTTGATATTTCAAATAAGTTGGAAAATGTTTTTTTACAGGATGCAAACAGTTGAAGCAGACCAGAAGAAATTCCCCAAGTTACTAAATATATATGCACACAGAATCATTAATTGATTATCTAGGGATAGTATGATCAAACCCTTATTTAAATGCAACAATTCTTCAGAAGTTGTTTAAAGAAACGTAAATCCAATTAATAAAAGTAGAACAGGCAGCTCCTGTAAATAAATAGTAAATATCCTTCTTCCACACTCTGACTGACCAGAGATTTGTAATTAAAACCAGGGTTCATGAATTTTCCCCAAAGAAAAGAAAAGTGTTAGATTTGCAGCTGTTAAACACTGCAAGATGCTTGATTCATAGGTATTATAATATTTAAAATTAAGCTGTTCTTTATATGTGAGTTAATAAATAATGCCTCTGGATTCTCCATTGGAAAAACAACAATGAAAGGAGACTTAAGCCAAGCATGCAAATTAAATTTATTCAGTTTGTTGTCCATCCATACATCCATCAATCATTCATTTTTTCACATTTCTTTACACAAACAACTAGACATAATGTAGCATGCATGCACTATTTTTGATTGAAATGCTTCTGGGTTTTTGTTGTTGTTTATTGCCAAAAAAAAAAACAATAAATAAAACCAGTAATTTTTACTGTTTATTTTGTAAAAAAACAACAAAAGAAAACTTAATCACAAAACTAGTGCAGCTGAATCTCTTTAATGCTTGCTGCAAAGCCGCAACAGAAAATGTCCACGAGTGTTTTTCATCTAACCTGTGGACTGGCTTAAAATGTAAAGGGACACATTTTGACCAAGTTATATTCCTGGAAACATGCAGGATGTTATTCGTCTATAAATAGCACCGACATGAACAACCAGTACGTGATTCACAGATTTATTGAGCTCTAATCAAAGTTAACAAGGTGTGAGCTTGAGGTCAGGAATAGCGCTCCATCTTTGCTGCAGGAAGCCTTGTTTGCGTTGCTGTGAATAATCCCTGTGTTTATCGCCAGTGATTACGAAGCGATGCATCTGTCAGTGTAAATGACAAACTTTGAATGGGGAGTGTGAGCAGAAGCAGAAAAATGACTCATGCAAACCTAATCTTCATCAGTATTGGTGGTAGCCTCGCGCCATGAGGTCTTTATTTGACTGAATTAAGGATCAGTATCAATCGAGTGCAGAGCTCCAGTGCATTTTCTCAGGGAGAAATGAGTCTGTGTTTGAGAAGAAGTGAATCAAAGTAATGGATGAAGGGATTAGAAGAAAGGGAGACGGGAAAATGACAAGGACTGTCTCCAGATGATTGGATCGACTCTTCTTTCATACTTTCATACATCACTTTTGACATCCAAATGACATGATTTATTTACTGAATTTATATCAGAGAGCTTAAATACGTCACTGAGAAATGTTCTCAAGCATGAAATGCAGACTGATGAGACCTCCCAAGGTTATTTTTCTTTCATTTCATTCCTCTCTCTTTGTCCCCTATTCCCGACTCAGTCAAGGATCTCTTTTGTTAGTAAAGATGAAAAGATCGATTTATAATGTGTGTGCAGGGACTCCTCCTTATTCATCACTGTAAAACTCTACATTTATTGACTCCCCTCTTATTACAGGAGCATAAGCTCTGTCCATTTTAGAAAATTAAATTCTAAACTTAGAAAATTAAATTTGAACAACTTTATTCAGCAGGGAAAGATTACCTGTTTAGGAAACAGTTGTTTCAAAGAAATCCATCTGTGAGTACCAGGGACTTTTGATTAGTTATCCAAGACCACAGCACAAAAATAGATATTTTGAGAATTTTTAATGACCTTTTCTAACCTCTAACTTGTCACCATTCTACAGTATATTACATAATAAATCACGACTAGAGTGTGTCATCTTGATTCTTACTGGACAATATTATATCAGTCTATTATATCAGTCCTTTTGACATGTGGTTGTACGAAAAGCAGAGGTATTACTAAAAATATCTGTGTTCCTGTTGGTTACAAAAGAGCAAATCTATACTAATGTCATTTTATATTCTTATAATAATCTACTGGCTGAAACGTGGACACCATTTGGACAAAATCTTACTGCTGTTTGACTGTGCTGTCAGAGCACATTATCCTTACAAAAAGCAGCAGTGGAAACAGAGTGACTTGACACAGCTGGAAAATATGTTGTGCATGTTAAACAGATTTAATGGAGTAGAACTATTGTGTTTGGATTTTGCACACAGGGATTTGTGTGACAGGGTGCAATGTCACTCCAATTTTATCAACACATCTATTTTTAAATTATTTTATTTACATATATATTTTTCTACTTCTGAAAAAAAAATTCTACCTATTCTAGAAACTACAATATTAGTATTGTAGTTTCTAGAATATAAAAATGCCTAATCTGGACTGTAATTTAATGCAGAGATATGGGAAGGTTTGATCGAGATCTTCCTTCTGTATGTTTTACTTTGACAATTAAAAAAAAAAACATTTTAAAGTTGGAATAACAGAGAATATCATAGATTAAAATACCTTTTATTGTCCCAAATGTTGAAATTCAGGTGTAACAGCAGCAAATTGACAGCAGATCAAAGCATGTAGATTCAGCCTATATATATATAAGAAAAAAAAAATAATAATATAATGTACAAAACAGTCAAAATTACAGCATAATATACTGTGAAGTTATAAAAAAAATAAAATCTATCAATGATTGGTAGTTTTTCAAGATTTCTGTAATCTTTCAAAAACAAAAATAATGCAATATTTTTTTTTATTTATTCTGCAGTTTACTGACATTTAAATTGAAGTTAAATTGAACGGCCATCAGGAGAAATCTGGGCTGAATGGCCACTTAGAGAGGAAAAACCCATTACAGTAAACCAGACACACTGGAAAAACTTTAGTTTGATTTAATATCAGACAGTGAGGAAAAGAAGGTTTTCTGTCTTTATTTGGTTTCTGCTGTAGTTACGACCACAACACTTAGCAACTCTTACAGTTTTTAACCTTCAACTAGAACAAGATCATTCCCAGATCAGCAAGTGTCAAATATTACAAAAATTATAAATACACCAGGGATGACTGAAGACAATTTCACCATCATGCAAATTGTTGGTTGATAACAATCAGTGATCATACCTCCTTCAGAAAAATACTTTCGTCTTCTTCATCTTTACGTCTGTGTTGATGACACATCTTTGAACTTTAGTTAAAAATGGAGGTTTGTGGTTTTCTATCTTCCAGATTCTACTGGGACCTGCTGATGTTACTGCTGATGATGGGGAACCTGATCATCCTGCCGGTGGGCATCACGTTCTTTCGGGACGAGAACACCCCTTCATGGATAATCTTCAACGTGGTTTCTGACACTCTCTTCATGGCTGACCTGGTTCTGAACTTCAGGACCGGCATCATGAAGGAAGACAGCACCGAGATCCTCCTTGACCCAAGGTCAGTTTGAGCATATGGGAGTATATTTTTCTTTATTTTTTCATAAAGTATAGTATCAGTAGATCCAACCTGTTTCCTTGGATACCAGGATGAGGTAACGGTTCAGACACATTTGTATGCATGAGGGGAAAGATGGTTCAGCCAGGCTTTGTTCAAGTTCCAGTGTACTCCTGATGAATACTGAGTCCAGCAAACACCGGACTCACTTCCACAAACCCGCCCAGCCAGATGAGGCCTGCCTCTTCTCCTCCATTTCTCTCCACCTCAGGGCAATCCGCCAGAAGTACCTGAAGACCTGGTTCCTCGTGGACTTTGTGTCGTCCATCCCTGTGGACTACATCTTCCTGATGGTGGACAGTTTGGACTCGGAGGTCTACAGGACGGCCCGGGCGCTGCGGATAGTCCGCTTCACCAAAATCCTCAGCCTGCTCCGTCTGCTGCGTCTGTCCAGGCTCATCCGCTACATCCACCAGTGGGAGGAGGTGAGTGGCGGACGCCATGGACGAAGAGGACACTTTCTTTGACAATTACGTCGTGTTGTTTTTTTGTAAACTCAGGTTAAATCCTGGAAATGATCAAAGTCCAAGTCGAAGCTGTTAATTCACCCTATTCTTAATTTTTCCCTCAGATCTTCCACATGACCTATGACCTTGCTAGTGCCATGGTGAGGATTGTAAACCTGATCGGTATGATGCTGCTTTTGTGCCACTGGGATGGCTGTCTCCAGTTTCTGGTCCCCATGCTGCAGGATTTCCCTTCTGACTGCTGGGTTTCTAAGAACCTGATGGTGGTGAGTCTCCACCCAGGTCCAATGTTTTTTAGATTTAACTTGTTGATTTCACAATAAACAGCATAGAAAGTCCAAGTTGAACTTAGTAAAACCCCGAAGTGAAGCTCTGATTTCTTTTTGTGGTATTTTAGGTGACAGAATAACACGACATAGTGGATGCTTGTGAATTAGAAGAAAATGGTTTATTTCTTACCACTCTTCCCTATAATTCCCGATTTGTGGAATGGACATCTAATAATTATCCAGTCAACAGATGATCCTATCAGGCTTGTGGATCTCTGGAGCTTCTCCAGAGCTGCTATGAGCCTCTTGGCTGCTGCTCTGATTATCATCTCTTTGAATGACCGTGTCTCGGAAAGTTTGCAGCTGTGCCCTGAACTGAGGTCTGTGAGATGTTAAAAGACACGAGGGCACTGTTTAATTACCTCAACCTGGCATAAACATTGTTACATTTTATTCTCTCTGACCTGTGTTGTTCTCCATGACACTAATGTTCTCTAACAAAACTCTTTGCTACATTTATACTAAGTTTAAATATTTATTCTAACTCTCTGAAGACAAGGAGGTGCAATAGATTTATTTAGAAGTATTAGATGTCGCACTTTTAGATTTTTGTTTGTCTAAATGTGAAGAGCTATGAGTCCCTTAATTTCCACTTCACTTTTTTTCTCTAGTTTGTGTTGCTCTAGCAGATATAATCCCAATAAAAGAAATTAAGTTTTTCCAGCTGTAACTTGACAAAATGTTTAAAAGTTCAGTTTGAATTCCTTACCATTTGCACTTTGTCTGAGCATGTTTGTGAACAGTATTTGTTTCAGATGAAGGCAGAGGAGCTGATGTGTACACAGTGAAGCTGTTTATCAGATGTGACACAGTTTCCTCTTTGTCTTCGTTAATTGGCACATGCAGCATCACATCCTGCTGGAACAAGATCGGCTATAATCATTAGGTAGAAAAACGAATAATGTTTAATTAAAAATCTCAGCAGACATCCTGTAAATGTGGCGGTGCATACCAACAACAGAGACCCACAGGCTTGCTGCAGTCGATTTGTAATTGTATGAACAGCTGACTCACGTCTCAGCGGTTGCCATGAGTAAAGGTTGCTAAGCAGGCTGATGTTCGGATTCTCCCCAGAGAAAGTTCCCACATCCTCTGGACCATTAATGTCACTTTATAATTGGACTCAAACAGGAGGTGCACACACACACACACACACACACGCACACACACACACGCACACACACACACACGCACACACACACACACACACGCACGCCCACGCACACACACACACACACACACACACACACATAGAAACAACTCTTCCCTCCTTTCCTTTTGTTGTTCATTTCCAATCTTTGGTAATCTGAGGAAGGATTGGTGCTTTGTTTGCCTTTTGATGTTATGATCTCATCCAGGCTTTCTGAGGTGAACAGAGAAAAGATTCATCTGTATTTTCACAAAATTGAGAATCCTTCTTGGCACCAATTCCTTAAAACATAGGTGTCAAACTCGAGATTCGTGGGCCAAATCCGGCCCGCCATAGTTTTTTATGAGCCCCTCTAGATTCTAGACTAAACACTAAAATAGTCTAGGCTCTAGACTATCTTAGTCCAGATTTCATCTGTTTACTGCCAAATTATATCAGTCAGTCCCCACAGTTTCTTGAAAATTATTGTGAAAATTCACGCAAAATCAAGAACTTGTGCTAACAATCTTGAGTTTATTGCAGATTTTTTTCAAAATTTGTCAAAAACTTTTTTTAGTTGTACTAAATAGCTGCCTCAGCCTGTCAGAAAACGGATGTCAGATTATGGTCCATGATCTATACAACGATTAATAAAAAGTTGCATGTACCGTCACAAATATTTCCAAATTAGTACCACAAACACTTACTGCAAAGAAAATCACAAAAAGAATCACAAAATCCTGGAGGGACTGAAAAGATGTTCAATAATGTTTAATTTTAAGGATTCATTGATATTTTTAACAGTTTGTGAACAGCTTTTATCAATACATTCTGTCAAAATCGGCCCTTTAAGAGCATTCAGGATCTGGATTTGGCCCAAAACAAAAATGAGTTTGACACCTCTGCCTCAGAATAATAAACTTATTGCGATTGTGTCCCCTCCTTTGTCTCAGAACGACACATGGGGTGTGCAGTACTCCTACGCTCTGTTCAAAGCCATGAGCCACATGTTGTGTATCGGGTATGGCGCCCAGGCTCCCGAGGGGATGACTGATGTGTGGCTCACCATGCTCAGTATGATCGTCGGCGCCACCTGCTACGCCATGTTTATCGGCCACGCCACCGCCCTCATACAGTCGCTGGACTCGTCTCGGCGACAGTATCAGGAGAAGGTGAAACATGACTGTCATCCATCTGCTGCTACACACCTGTTTAAATATTTATGAAATATATTTAGCGCGATCTGCTCAGTCTGCTTCTCTGCAACTGACCCTGAATTGCATTTTTAGGCTATCATGTGCGGCATAATTTGCTTAACCCTAATCATAACAAAGAGAATGTTGTATTTTGCTCATTTTTATTTCAGGAAGAAATTGAAATATTTCAATTTGAATATAAATCTACTTTTTTCAGAATTTAAATTGTTTAAACTTTATTCTAGTGGCTGCTGCGCTGTTTCCTGTCTGTAAGAAAAATGTTCACTGACAAAAGATTGAGTGTAAAATCTTATTACACAATTCATTTCTTCTCTTTAATCATTAACAATTTGTAAAATGCTGAATGTTCATGTAGTTTATTATCCCTCTGGGAATATTTGAAGCCCATAATTTATGAGAATATGTAGTTTTTTTATGTTTATTATTCTACAGTTTGAATGGAAACTAAGTGAATTCAGAATTTACTTTCTAATTTCCACAGTTGGTTATGTATTATTTGGGAAGATATACGGCCAAAAGTCACAGATTTACACTCATCAGCGTTTCATAACAGAGAGGTAACAGTGGTGGCTTTCATTTGCTTGATTGAAAAGCAAGTGGAGCTTTATTATTGCATCGTAAATTCAGATATGCTTTTTGAATCTGGCAAATCTTATGTTGCTTAACAGAAAAAGTCAAAACGTTTGACTTTTTCGATGCTTGCTTTTTGCATCTTTTCATTCCATGTGCAGCAACAATAATGTTTAAAATTGTTGCTATTGGGTCCAAGTTAATTCCTCCACTTAGTTAATTAAAGTTTTAGCAAAAGGCTCAAGTTTAAATGTCAAATAGGCCTGTCATAATAATCAATAAATCAATTAATCACATGATATATAAAAACTAGATGATAAAGTCTTTAGTTTAGTGCTTTGGTCTCAACTCAACAATTTTGTTTATTAAACCTTCAAAATTCATTTTATTTGTTGTTTTGTTTATTTATCTTGGATATTTAAAATGTACTTTGCTCATAGAAACCGATGCAAAAATGCATCAAATGGGATTTATTTCCAAATTTAGTCAATTTCATGTCAATTGCTTTCCAGTTTGGTTTATAACTGCAAATAAGTTCAGTACATTTGCCTTTTCCTCTACAGCCTCCTGCTTTGGTATGAGAGTTCCAGTTTGGCCTCATCGGCTTACAGAAACAAAGACTTACTATGAATTTATTCTTTTTAGCCTCCACTTATTAGACCCTCCAGATTCATCTACATCATTATAGTTTCCTCTCTAAATTTCAACTAAACCAGTGAACCCACAATCTCAAGGTGTGGTGGTGTGTCATTTAATTAAAGTGATAAAGGGACTTCATGATTAGTTGTTTAGTTTTGAGGAGCTCAATAAAGCGGCCAATTTCACTCTATGAGCAGTTAAAAAAAATGAACAAAGTGAAAATTACCTCTCAAAGTGAAGGTTTTTCTTTTGTAACTGCAGTACAAGCAGGTGGAGCAGTACATGTCCTTCCACAAGCTTCCTGCCGATCTGCGACAAAAGATTCACGAGTATTACGAGCATCGCTTCCAGGGTAAAATGTTCGATGAGGAGAACATTCTGGGAGAGCTCAGTGAGCCACTGAAAGAGGTGATGAATTCATGAACGCCCACTTTATTTGTTCCTGCCTCCAGCGCATCGTGTTGACTTTCAATCTCTTCTTATTTTCATTTAGGAGATTGTCGGCTTTAACTGCAGGAGCCTGGTGGCAAACATGCCGCTGTTTGCCAACGCTGATCCCAACTTTGTGACCGCAGTGTTGATCAAGCTCCGATTTGAGGTGTTTCAGCCAGCTGACTTCATCATTCGTGAAGGAACCGTTGGTCGTAAGATGTACTTCATTCAGCATGGACGGGTCAGCGTACTGACCAGAGGCAACAAGGAAACCAAACTGAGTGATGGGTCCTACTTTGGGGGTGAGGACTTAGTTTTTGTGCAAAATAAAATGCTTAATTTAACTGTTTTATGAATTCACTTGTGTTCCTTTCTTCTTCAGAGATCTGCTTGCTTACTCGTGGACGAAGAACAGCCAGCGTGCGCGCAGACACATACTGCCGCTTGTACTCTCTCAGTGTGGACAGCTTTAACGAGGTTCTGGAGGAACACCCAATGATGCGGCGAGCCTTTGAAACGGTCGCTGTTGACCGTTTGGACCGCATCGGTAATTTCTGGATTTTTCTAACTCTGTATTGTGCAGCTGGTTGCTGTTTCTCAGTTAGCCACAACTCTTCTAAATAATGCAATTATCAATCTGTGTTCCTGAATTTACCAGGCTCTTTCATGATTGACATCAAATGGGTTAAAAAGAAGGATCACTGAAGACAAAAGCAAATTAGCTTGTTCACCTTGGATCTCTCTATTAGAGAAGTCCATACCCTGTTTAATTTCAATAGCACCTTTTTCAACTGTGAGGAATAGCAATTATATAGAGCACAAAAGCCTGCAGAGCCTCCAGAGGCAAAAGAAATGCTGGAAAAAGTTTGTGTCCCTGTCATTAATGGGTTAAAGTAATGTTTTTGTGCTTTTACTCCTCTACAGGTAGGAAGAACTCTATGCTCCTGCGAAAGTCATCCCAGGGTGGTTCTCTCGGTGGGAGTATGGGTCGTGGCGGAGGCCGCGGTGGAGGCGGTCCTGGAGCTGGCCTTGCAGCGAGTGGTCTGGGCTCCTGCGACAGCATGCTGGTGCAGCAGATTGTCAAGCATGACAGCATGCCAGCCATGCAGGACACCATCGCAGCTGCTGCTGCAGGAAGGAGCGGGATAATTGGAGGAAGTGGCTCGGTGTCCCCTCGTCCCCGCCCTGTCATCTGGGCACCACTTGTCCATGCTCCCCTGCAGACGGCTGCTGCGACCAGTAATGTAGCCATCGCTCTTACGCACCAGCAGCAACAGCAGCAGCTCCAGCAGCTGCAGCAGCACGCTCTTGGAGCCGGTTTCTTCTTGCCGTCTCCTATGATTTCTCCTTCACCCTCATCCACTTTTCCTCTTTCTCCTCCTCGCGCTCCTGTGCTGCAGCCCCTTCGCCCTTCAGTGAGCTCTCTTATTGGGATGATGACAATGGGAGGAATGAGTGGTTTGTCCCCAAGAGGATTTCCGCTGTCACCCTCATCTATGGGCCCTCCAGGTGGGGTAACATCCCCTCCAGTTGCTAAAACACCACCCACTTCAGCTTCTTCTGGACCAACTTCTGTCCAGCAAGGACGGACTATTATCTATGGTCCCTGTTTTCAGGCTGATCACCCCTCAATGACAGCTGGGGCACTTGTAACCCCACCAGCAGGAGGGCCAGGCTCACCACTGCACAAGGTACCACCCACCAACCCACCCGCGTCCTCCAGTGGCCCATCAGATGGAATCAGCTGTCAGCAAGGTGCCAAAGAGGCTCTTCTACGTCATGGGGTGAACAGTTGTCAGGGTCTGCCAGCACTGGGGAGGTTAACCCAAGAGGCCAGGCTCCTGTCGGCCTCGCAGCCCACTCTTCCTCACCGCTCCTGGGCCGCTGTGCAACCTCATCCTCCTCTCCATCGGAAGGCCTCTGGTGGGAATTTGTTGGCGGCTCCTTTCCTGGCAGGACAGTTGGCAAGAGGTGGCAGTGCAGGCATGTTGACCAATAACCCTACACTACAGCTGGTGACAAACATACCATTGAATGCACAAGTACAGGCCACAGGTCCTATTCAGCCGGCTATGCCACAGGCAATCCCTGCAAACACAGCCTCTGTGCCCACAGCTGCACACATCCCCTCTACACCTTTCTTGCCGTCTTCTTCCCCTCCGAAGCAGACCTCCCTCTCCTCTGTTACCCCGTCACCTACTCCTTCTTCTCCGACAACTATTCTTACCCAAACACCTCGACCAAAGCCGATTCCTTCGACATTGTCCTGCTGCTCCTCCCCACCCTCAGCAAGTCCGTTGTCCACACCCCGTCCCAAACCGATTCCTACACCTTCTCCCCATTCTTCCTCTCCCTCTCCATCCTCCACACCTCCTCCCTCAGCTGTTTCTACCCCAGTTCCTCTGGCTCAACCTTACGGGCCCAGATCATCACTTACATCTTCATCTCCCCCATCCTCTGTGCTTTCCTCTTCTCCGCCACATCCCCAGAGCCCAAGAGCCAAAGCATCCAACACACCTCCTTCTGCCTCTCCGCTCTCTGGCCACAGCCCTACCTTGACCCCAACTGTGTCACCAATACCCACTCCAACTCAGACAACCCGCACCCGACCTTCTACTCCTACTCAGACACTTACTCCTACATCATCCCCGTCTCCTTCTGGGCCCTCCTTTAGTAAATCCCAGAGCCCCACACCTTGCCTCCAGCCCTCTGTCTCTGGCTCACCCAGAGTTTCAGCCTCAAGCAAGACCCCAAAGCAGACTTCCCCTTTTAACCCCATTCAGTTGTCAGCCCCAGCCTCAACACCTCTTAGCACAAACTCTCCAACAAAAATCACTTTCTCAGTTCATCCTGTGAAGCAAACCTCTCCTGTCCTTTCTCATAGTCCTATTTCTGGCTCCAGCCTTTCTACCAAACAAAGCCCTTCAACGGCATCATCCGCAGCAACTTCATGTCCCAGCCAAAGCTCCTCAAACCCTTCCTCCATTTCTACCAGTTCCTCCACCACCACAGCCTCTCATCAACAAGCTTCCACCGCTGCAGCCAACCAGACAGCACACACTCCCTCCTCTGCCAAGTCCACCTCGCCAAAAGGGGGGAAGAAAGACCCTCAGCTGGCAGTCACCAGAACAGACTCGGAGGGACTAAGGCACAAACTGCCTGCTAACATGTAAGAGGAGGAAGAATATTTCATTGACCTTATGTGCTTCAACCAGTGCTAAATACCAGAGCCATGGATGTGCAGACTTGAGTCAAACTTGCCACCAGGTAGCCCATGATCTCACATGAACAGTTCATACATGTTGAATTTACTCTAGGATGTGGTTGACTTAGAATATAAGGTCTTCATGGGACTTTCAGCAAAGCCATTGATTGAAAAGGACTTCATGGGAGTGACCAGTGGGTCTTACTTGCTAAAAGGAGCGTCTATTGAACATCCAAATGTATCGTGTCTGTGTTAGTGATTGTTGGAGCAAGCAGGTAATCTGAAGTGGAAATATGCTGCACTGTATTTACAGAGTGGTTGGGAGTAGGCATGGGCAGGTTACAGTGTCAGAGTACCCTGAGGTTTTAATCAGGCGTTTCTTAAAAAATTATTTGAAGTTATTTTAATGAAAAACCACAGAAACATCAGGATGGCCAGGAGATGTACTGGAACAAACGTATCACAGTTTTGCCCCTCGACCAGCTGTTGCTGCTGATCAGCTGGCTGAAAGAAAGCTGCTGCACCTTTTTTTTATACCAAGAAAGGTAAAAGCTGTTGATTAAAAATGAAAGAGGTACCATCTAACACTCTTATTCAGGTAACTGTTTAATAACAATAGTTGGTATGCTACATGCTAATCAACTGCAGGTCCTATCTAAACAAATAGCTTGATTAATCGATCAGCTAATATCATATATGCACCACATATATGATACATACCACAATTATTTATATACCTCTGGCAGATTTAGCTTTAAAGTAATCATTTGACTTTATCAAAAATACCAGTGGAAATGTGTAGAAAGTTGGTCAGCAGTTACAAGAAATATTTGATGGCTGCAATACCTATACAGGCCTTTCCATTCGTTATTGACAAAGGTTAGAATCATTTTTCAATATCCCGTTTTTGATCAAATGAAAATATAAACAGAAATATTGTCTTTTTTGATAATTATACCCTTTTAATATTTTGTCATGTTCCCTATCAAAAATAAACTTCTTGTTTGAAGAAAAATTACCGTAAACCTAAAGAGTAAAAAGCGGAGAATGAACTCGGGCTAAACTATATGTTTGTCTACAGAGAAAAATAAATAAATGGAAAACAATTACATTTACTTAACAACTAACAATAAATTAAATTGTTTTTATTATACAATTTTACTTTGGTGTTTCAAAATTAATATAATGCCTAGTAAATGTTACAAAAATCTGTGTTATAAATCAATATTTTGTATTGTTTTGTTATTATTATTTGTATTTTATTATATTTATTTAAATGAAAGCAATTGGATCATGGGGGGCAAATTAAATTTTTTAAAAAGTGGTATTTTTACACAAATTTTTCATATAAATCTCAAACCAGCCCATGCCTACACAGCAGGGTTATTTACAGCAATATTTATTAACAGTTCCACTCATTGGTGACAAGAAATCACCTTTGCAGGGATTGTAAATGTGAGAAAATGATCATTTTATTGCTGTTGGGGTGAAAGGTCACTGTGATAGAGCAGCAGACACTTCCTGCTTTTCAGCTCCAACTCCCTCTTGCTTCCCATTCTCCACCAAAATGTAATATTTTCTCATCAGAATAAAAACAATAATTATATTGAAACTCACTGTAAACTTGATGCTCATATGAATTTGAGTAATTAGGATCAGTACACTGGTAGTTTTGTTGTCCCTGGTGTGTGTGGTGTTTAGTTTTTGAACAATGCGAAATCCTAAAAACCTACATGTTCACGCTGACAGCTTCTGTGAAACTGTGCTTTTCTATGTGCGCGACTCAACGCTGCTCTGCTGTGCACCGAGGCTCACATGATTTTGTTCCAACCGGCTTCCTGTAGGCTAGTGTGCGCTTCCTCACCGTCGGCGCCTTTGTCTTTCATCTTCTGTCTGTCTAGCTGCCTTTCATCTGATTTTACAGCTCTGGTTGCTAGCAGTTCCTTTGACGCTCGCAGACTCCCTCTCCCTTTTTCTCTCGGTTTGCCCAACACTTTGCTCGCCGCTGCCGTCAGCCTCGTCTTCAGTTAGCGGCGTCCTCCTTATGTCGCCGTGTGACGCTGTTTCAGCACCGTTTCCAGTGATGTTTGATGTTTTCTGTGGGTAGCAACAAGACATTTCAATCTTGACCCTTGATACCATGTTGCCTAGACTATATATGTATATATATATTTAAGGACCAAATGTTTTATTTTTATTTATCACAGCTTTAGCTTTTGAAAAGAAAAAGTAGCAAATGATGCTGCCAAATGAACATGTTGAGTGTGGCACTAAGGATGGTGGTAATGTGTGTAATGATGATGATGAGAAGTTGCTGCTGGTGTACATCTGGATGTAAGAATAAAACAGATTTAGTATCAACTTGTGTTTGGCCGTATTCTCATTCCCAAGCTCAGAACCATTTAGATTTTCAAACTAAACATTCAGTTTTTTTTTACCACAAACAAATAAAAAAGGGCAGAACATAAAACAATGAACACATATTGTATATTGTCATGAGTTTGGAAAAGGAAATGTATTTGAAAAGCTGATTTTTGCATTGGAATGTTTCAGCTGAGATGTTTCAATTTGCTAAATTTTATATACATTTCTTCAGTACGCCGTATTCCAAATTATTATGCAAATTGGATTTAAATGTAATAAAGATTAAATTTGTTGTTGTGCTATTAAATTTATAGATGATATTGTGTGTCAGGCCTCTTTGAATCACTATAATTAATTTCAGAGTGCTGGTTGCTTAGTTTGTCTGATGAGATCAATTAAAGAAAATCTATTTCAGAAGGATGTTCCACATTATTAAGCAGGCCACAGGTTTCAAGCAATATGGAAAAGAGAAAGGATCTCTGCTGACGAAAATCATCAGATAGTTTGGTGCCGTATGACAAGATATGAAAACATTAGATATTTAACAAAAACTGAATCGTTATTGTACTGTGAAGAGATTTGTGGCTGATTCAGAACAAAGATGGGTTTGTGCAGATAAAGGCAGAATGAGGAAGGTTTCTGTGAGACAAATTCATCAGATTAAGAGAGCGGCTGCAAAAATGCCCTTACAAAGCAGCAAACAGTTGTTTGTAGCTGCTGAGGGTGGGATGCAGTTCATACCAAACAGCAGCTCTGGGAAGGTTTTCTGACCTCCTGCAAAGAAATTCAAGCAGAAACTCCACAAACTCACAAGTTCAATGGATCAAAAATTGTGCTGTGATATCAAAGAAGGTTCCTATATTAACATGTTCAGATGTTTTTGATTGAAATAGCTTTTGATTTTAGTACATGTGCCCACTTAATGCTGCACATTCAAAGAATGAAAGTTTGCAATTCTTTATAATCTATAAAATGTTTAGAAAATCTGCTGTGCATAATAATTTGGAACAGTGCATTTTGAATTTTTTATTTGTGAAAAAATACTGTTCTCATGGGGAGCTTTGTTCAGTAAAATTTGATTTATACTTTAATAGTTCAGGACTTGAAATTATACTGACCATTATTTGCATCGACCATTTAAGAAAATCTGAGAAAATATCCCTTACATAATAATTTGGAACATGGTGTATTTGTCAGAATTGCCCGCTAGCTGTAAAAGTCGGGTGAAACATTTCCAATGTCCTTTCTATAGTTTCTCACAATAATTTATTGTGATTTTGGACCCATTCCTCCTCACAGAACCAGTGAAACCGAGTCAGATTTGGAGGTTTTCTTTATAATCCTGCCCACAGATTTTTTTAAGGCTCAAGGTTTCCACTCATAAACATTAAGTCTGTTATGCTTAAGCCACTTTTTAAATTTATTTATTTTTTATTTTTTTAATTGGCTTTACACTTCAATGGCGGCTCCATTCCAGATGCAACAACAACCTCCAGATAGCGGTTGACTCTTTTGTTTTTCTTTATTTTAAATCTTAATAAAACAATTTATCAGACTGATCAACATTGTTTAAAATTGCAAACTGCAGTCAGAGTTGCTCTATTTGTTGCAGGAAAGTGTTTAGTTGTTTGATCTTGTTTCAGATTAATTTGTCAATCTTGGATATTTAAGTATTTTTAAAATGGTTGTTTTTGATGAGCTAAAAGAGTTTTAGTTTAACTTCAGATAAATAAATTCCTTAAAATAAAAAAGCCTAATACACTGGAAGAGTGCGTTCTTCACTCAGGCTAAAGGGTGAAAGCAAAGAACAGAAATGACCATAAGCAGAGGTGAAAACAAGGTATCAGCTGTTCTTCCTGCGAATTCACAAGCTTTCACTTCCACTGTAGCACAGGTGTCTGCTACAGGAAGTTAGAGAGGGAGAAACTCAAAACTATGAAAAGCTCTAAAAGTCCAGTTTGAGGAAATTTATAGTTGCAAGCACCATCATTACCCCATTCAACTTATACTAACCGTTTTCTGGTTCATATAGGAACATATTTGCTCTCATGCCGTCCCCATAACCCTAATTAATCTTGACAGGATACAGGCAACATTTCCAGGTGTTAGTTTTTGCTTTGTACATGTGTGAAATGGAATGGCCTGGCAGTGTTTAATGATAATCCTGTAAATCAGCATCCATAAGCAGCTGTTTTGACACATAATCAATACAGTGAGTAGTTTTCGGTACGGGTGTTGCTGAGGATGTGGCTTTAATTTTAACATTATTTGTCAGCATGGCAAAGGTTACTTCAACCGTGACTCATATGCAGCTGAAAAAGTCATTTGATATTACTCACCCATAAAGTAAAGGCTAGGTTATCACACTTATCTATATTAACAATCCCCAGTCTTTTCAGTAAAACACAATATAGAGTTATATTTCTAAGGGAGCAAGGTAAGGGTTTAATAAAAAAATACTGGTGATTTGTGCATTTCCAAGGACGCTGTGAAAAACATACTGCTTTATATCTGCACAACTCAAGGATATCTGATCTGAAACCAAACAAGCACCTTCTTAGATTCTCCATATTTCAGATTCTGTTCAGTTAGAGTTTCTAAATATTTCATTGAATCTCCTGTATGCTGCAACAGAGAAAAATATAAAATACAACCCGCCCTCTGCCACAAAACCTCCATTTAAAGGAATCAAAATAACACAAAAAAATTCAGGGATTTCATTGGGTGAAGATTTCAACTCAAGTATACATTTGAATGAAAACTACCCGTCACCACGACCTTTGATTTCCCTAAAATTACCCAAAGATTACACATTTTCCCTTCATTTTCTTTGCGTCATCAGGGTAGATTCACATGGAGTACCACTTCAAACTTGAATGTGACCCTGGTGACTCAGTCTCCGACGAGAGCTTTAATTAACTGAAGCTCTGTGACTCAACCTCACCATTGTGCAATAAAACAACTTCCAGTTTGTATTAACAAAAACCACCCGCAGATTGTCCTGATGCTCTTTCTCCTGGATTCACAACCTTCTCCTCCCAGCAAAGACCAGACTCATTCAGATTCAAGGTTAAATTCGGGAACCTTGAAGTCGCTGCTGCTGCTGAATGAAACAATTTGAAATCCAACCTTCGATTTGTAGACACACACCTGCTTCTCCACTGTTTCACATTTTTTGTTCTCTCTCTGCTCTCATTAGTAGTCAGGTAGTCTGCAGCAGCTTCTCATGCTTGAAACTACCGATTACAAATTCATGTACAGTAAAGTAGCTGTAGAATAAATAGTTGCATGAACACCACTGCAGTTTAATTACAGACAGGCGAATCTGTGATGCTGAATTTTCCTTCAGAAACCCTCAGCTAATCTCGCTTTGAATGCCTTTAATATATGGAAAACCAATAAAATTGCAGATAGTGCAGGCAGATTTGTTGGTATGAAGTGTAATAACTTCTTTAATTTCAGATGTATGAGAAAATCAATGCAGGGCAAATAGAAAGTACAGCATTGTGAGACAGTAGATCTGAATTTCATAAAGTAAGAGGTTTATTCTGAAACTGCTGAAGTTACAGGCAAAAATTAATGGGATGTTTTTATTTTCTTCTTGGATCTGGAAAATATTAACATGAAATTTCTTCCCACTTTTCCAGGCACAATAAAATCCGGTGAAGCACAGAAATCACTTGTTCCTTCAAAAGGCACTGCCTACAAAATGCTACGTTAAGGCCACAATCATTTGTGTCCATACATTGTTTCAATAATTCACCTGAATTAAATAAACCAAATTGTAATTGATCTTAAATTTGGAACAGTCATGGATGCTGTTAAACGTTTGTAAATTGAGTGTAGATGTTAATATTTATGTTTTTTGTTTATTTTGGGGGGTTTTACCTTCAGGAAAATCTGAGTTGTAGATTTCACAGTGACCACTAGATGGCGGAAGTGCTTTAAAAATAATTTACACACGACAGGAAGGAGAAAGATGCGTCGAAAGTGCCGTTTTATTGCTTTAAACTAACTTTATCGTAACAGCAGAGAAAACAAATACTTTTAGAGAAATTCTACTTTGTGAACTGAATATTAGAGGCCGCCGTGAAGCCCAAATAGTGCTCTGCAGAAGTTAATGATGCCAGAAGTAGCTTGGATCTGCAGCCATGAATAGAGCTGGTGCGCAGAAAAACAGGCCTTGTAATTGCTGCCTGTCACTTTGGCTCTGAAATAGACTCAAAGGGAAGTCTTTATCCTCTGGAAACAAACTAGACCACCAGACAGAAGACAAATAATAACTGTTTTCATCCTTTGTTATACCACAGTGTTGTAATATAACATTTATATATATATAGAGAGAGAGCGTAAAAGCAGCAGTCAATCCACAAACAGACGGCGGGATCCTTCCTGCTCTGCTTTAAAACAGGTTGCATTTGCTGCTGCAAGTTCAACCACAGACTGAGGGTAACTCCTCCGTCTGAGAGGCTTTACAGGAGGTAACACAAATTTCACAACAGATCAGGTGTCACAACACAGAATAAGGGTTAAAACATTTAATTAAGGAACATATTCATGTTTTTTGTGTTACAAATTGCATTTATTTCTAAATGAAAATTAAATTAATTGAGAAATGAAGCTTAGATAAAGATTCTTGAGGTTAACTGTTCCACCACTTTGTTGAATTGAGGACAATAAACCTTTCTTTTTCAGTTGTGGGTTTGTAAATTGGTGCATTGCTCTCAATAAAATCAAATTTGGGAAGCAGGTAAATAACGTCTTTAGCTCTGGGTTAAAACTACGAAATAATAATTTAATTTATGGATTTTCAATAGCTTTTCAGCATCTGTTAGATTTGTAATTTGTCCACTTGTCACTTTCATTGCCCCATTAGAAGTAATATAGAGATAAATAATTAAATTTGTTTCTGTTGTACAGCAAACCAGCATAGATAGACAGTGAGATCACTGCTTTAATAAATTGTTATAACGTATTAGTATTATCACTGTGGAGATTGTATATGTCATTTACATGTACAGTCTAATAAATAATAATAAATAATAGAAATCAACCCCTTTTTGAATAATTGAGGATTTGAGTGGCGATAAAACAAAGTGAAAACACACATTAGTGCAGTTTTTATTATTTTAAATCACTGTGATTAGTGAGCTACTGTCCTTCTAAGAGTCCTGACCCCTGCTGTGCACCTCACTGGAAAAAATGTACATCGATGACGCATACTGTTCACATGTGCCGTGTAACTTTTTGTTCTGGTAGCACAACCGCAAGCACAGATTTAGGGTTTGGGGGGGTGGTAATACAGGTGGGCTGTCTGAGTTCACCGCAAAATTATATTTAGACTTCCTGCACCCTCCATACAAAACCCACCAACTCACACACACACACACACACACACACACACTACAGGAGCGACATTACAGCAGATGAGAATGAGATTCAGGCTTTGAGAAAGCAAGGTGATTCCCATCCCCATAACCACTTCAAAAACGAGCGACTCTTCAAAGTTTTTCAGCAGGGGAACGAAGCTGCTCTTTAGTTACATTTAAAGACCAAACAGAGGCGTCTGGGGAGGCAGTGTGGGAAGGCGGCGCTACCGCCGGTTTGGTACGAAATTTTAAAAGACAGTTTTTAAAATATCTTAAAAATCAAGGCAAAACCTTTATCCTTGTAGGGTCGCAAAGGGGCTTGAGTCTGTCTCCATGGTGATTTGTGGAGAGGCGGTGAAAACCCTGGATGGGCTGCTAGTCCACACACACACACCAATTTACAGAGATCAATTAAGAGAGAAGTCACGCATGCAAATGGAGCAGACTTGAAACTAGTTACATTTACTTAAGTAATTCAGAAAAAAGTGCTTCTGGAAGTAGATTTATTGCGTCATATTTTACTTGTACTATAGAAATATTACTTTGAAGTAACTCTACTCTGACGCTTTGGCCCCTGTGACAAGGAGAACAGGCAAACTGCATGCAGAAAGGAGTCACAATGGAACCCTGCAAAACTTTTCTATTTTTATATAAGTGGTAAGCATCCGTGAACGCATACTGATCATGTTTTATAGCTAATTCAATGACAGTACATGGTAGAAACCGCTCAGGTAGACAATGAAACACACTGAATCACAGGATCGAAACAGAACTCACTGAAGAAATTTACCAATTTACAGCAGGTTATCCTCTTGAATTATTGCTTCAGTCAGAATAATTAAGGTTACTCAAACAAGAAAGTCTTCTGCTGAAATGTTTTTGACAAGGAAATTATGAAATAATGTGCATCTTGCACCAAGTTTATTTAGAAATGGATGTCCATATTTTTTTATATAAATAAAAATCTGAAAACTGTAGTGTTCATTTTTTGTCAACCCCTTTTATTCAAATATCCTTAAATAAAATGCAGTGTAGCCAATTATCTTCAAAAGTAGCCTAATTAGAACGTGGAAACCTTGCACACCTGCTCCGTGAAAGCAAACGGTGTTTGTCAGAGAACAATAGTTCACTGTGACGAAACATCCCAGGTACAATCTGTCCTCAAGACCAGGACGAGTTACGCTCTCCACAGATCTTAACTTTATGAATAGAAAGTAATTCCTGAAAATACGTAATTTTCCACGAGCTATGCAGGCGACACAGCAAAACTGAACTTATTAACCTATGTGCAAAACAAACTACACTACACCCTAAACACACAACGCTTTTCAAGACAGTGAAGCTGACTGGAGATGAATGGAGGTAAATAAAGAACAATCCTGGAAAACACTCAGGCTAATATCACTCTGGAAAAAAATTAAAAGAACATTTTAAATGATCAGTTTCTCTGATTTTACTCTTTATAGGTAAATGTCTGAGTAAAATGAACATTGTTCTTTTATTCTACGAACTAATCAATCAATCAATCAATCAATCAAACTTTATTTGTATAGCACATTTCAGCAGCAAGGCATTTCAAAGTGCTTTACATCAAATCAAACACAAAAATACAATGCAACATAGAATCAACAATAAAAACACAACATAGTCAGATTCCGTCAATAAATTTGCAATTGACGCTAATGACATATCTCTGAAATTTCAAGCAAAAATTTAGTATTTATTTGCTTAAAATGAGAAATGGTGAAAATAACAAAAAAAGATGCAGTGCTTTCAGACCTCAAATAAAGCAAAGAAAAAAGATTTACATTCATTTAGAAACAACAATACTAATGTTTTAACTCAACAAGAAATTAGAAATCAATACTTGGTGGAATAACCAGGAGGTTTATGATGGGGCTCTTAAGTTTTTTCAGACTTATATATATATATAAAGTGTATATCGAGTGTATAAACCATATTTAGGTGTTGAGCTTTGTGTACTTTTTTCTGTGAGCTTCTCTTGCTATATGCAAATGAGGAGTCTAAATTTTATGCAAATGTAATGAACAATAAAACATCTTGTAATAGATGTGACTCTCTCAGCACTCTGTTGTTTCCTTTTTTTAAGTGATTCATAAAAAAGTAATTCTAAAAAAGTCCCTACTGTTGCCCTTTGAGCCTCCACACTGGATATGATACATCCTCTGTGTGAGTTTCATTTATCACGGTACAGTTTCCTTTTTACTTGACTGATCTGCAAGGCGCATGGCTCTGGAGCTCTAACTCTCTATCCATGGTCACCGCCAGATGGTTTCTGGGTCGGGAAACAGCTGAGTCATGAGTTTATTAATTCTGTTTCGACTGAAAATGCTTTTGCATCTGACAGGTAAGCTGGTGGCAGATATCCCTCAATCCGCTTTCACTGCCCACCTCTGCGCAGATATGCCCAGAGGAGGAGGAGGAGGAGGAGCCCACCTCTCTCCGACAGGCACTGCTTCGGTCCTATCGGACCTCGGCCGGACCCCTCCCCGTGTGCCCTGCCCACCCCGGCGGTCTCTTCTCCCAGCCCTGCCAGAGCCAATCCGGCGACCGGGTGTAATAAGTAGGACAAGCCGCTTCCTGGTTCTCAGAAAGGAGGAGCTGGGAGACGGAGTGGGCGAGCGGAGGCAGAGCACCGTGGGGGGGTCAGAGCGCCAGAGAGCCGGCGGTCCGCAGAGACAGCAGGACGGGAGGCAAGAGAGAGGACATTTGGCGAGGAATAAAGCCCCAACCGTGCGTTAAAGTGAGGACGGAGTCTACATTTAAGAAGACAAGCGCTGGGAGGATTTAAAAAAGGGGAATTTAAAGCTCTTAGAAGTCGTCAGGGTGGGACGGAATAATCCAGGAAGTGTCTGTCAGGTGGGAGGCGACGAGTTGGGGACAGGTGACACACCGGCACTCAGGTAACCGCTTCTCCTGGTTCCTCTCAAAATGACACAAAACTACAAAATATTATCATTAAAAATTAGTCCGCTTCAGTCGTAGCGATAATAAACCTTCCTCCCCACTTCTTCTTTAGCAGGGTGACAGAAGTGACTGTCCTTCTCACTGATAAATTCCGTCGACATCATTTGGTCTTTTTCACCTTTTAAACTAAAGGAAATGAAATATTTCTACTGGTGAGGCTGTGAGAGATGAGCGCTTCGCGTTCAGGTGAGACAGGAGAGGAGCGGGGTCGGCGGGTACATTTCTGAACACCGGGCTGCTAATTATAGCCGAGAACACCGGCTGACATCCAAAACCTAACCTGCTCTCACGCACATCCACCTGGACGTGCGCAGTCAACCAGATATGTATGGCAAGCCATTAGTGGCAAATTTTGGCACTTTTCCAACAAGGAAAATTATGCAAAAATATATTTTAAAACCTATTCTTTATAACATTTTGATGTTTTTTTTAAACCCTGTCATTGAATGACTTTTTAAACCTCAGCTTACACCACTTTACATGCTCTTTCTGAACTGTGGAAAAGTGGTATTCAATAATGAATTTGAACAACTTGCTGTAATAGTTGATGGATTTCCCACCTTTCAACCTTCTGGGAATGCCCTGTTTTTTGGGGGGGATGTTTTCCAGCAAATGATGTTTTGAACACTTCTTATGACTGGCAAAAGACATGTTTTATATGGTCATTCAATTCCTGCTCATAAGCCAATTGTTGATTAAGTCTAGATGGTTTAAAAGTCATCAGAGATCTCATCTGAAGAGTTGGGATGCCATAAAAATTGGTGGGAAAACTCTCTGGGATGCGGCATTTTGTGCCAGTGAATGTTGTTTTCTAACACCTGTTTATGAGCGGTAAAGTAACTTGATGTTTTATTTGATCACTGAGGTTTGATTTTCCACCGAGCAATAGTTGGGGGTTTTTCTGAACGGTGTTCAGTGAACACAAACATGAAGTTATTTCATATAGTGCATGCAGCTGGAGACCCAGCCTAACTCTTTCCAGGTTGTACATAATGTTCTTTCTGGTTGGTTCATTCACAAACCTTTCCAGTTCTCTTCCAGTTTGTAAGAAGAATATATAACTTAGTGTAGTTTGTGTTTAAGGTGGAGTAAACTTTAGAAGTTAGTAGTTATGAAAAGAAAGAAAACTAAGAATGCTGGCGTCTAAGTAAATTGCTAACTTTGATTGCTAACTTTGCATCCAGGTTCCTGCTTCCCTATCAGGAAACTTGACCTGAAAACCTGTGTGTGCTGAATTTTATCATCTGCACCTGCCCTTTGCAGTAGACCAGGGTTTAATGTGAGCACCACAACAAGACTCCCATTCAAAGGGTGGTGCCAGAGACATTGCCCTTAAAGAAAACCGTGAGTCAGATCATTGGCATTTGAAGAAAAAGATTATGATTTCTGTTTTGTAAGAAAGTTATCTCTCAGGGATTTTCTGTCAAAAAATTAGTTTATTCCTGTTTTTCTGATCACTTCTTTTTCACTACTGGACAATATACAAATCATCAGAATTGTGTATCTCCTAGCGAAGCGCTGTTTTAACTCTTCCAGAATTAGTGGAACAGACGTGTGTCTATCTTTGTCCCTGTTGTTTAAATTCATTTATTTAATAACAACCTTTACATAATTTCTTTAGCTGACAGGTTGGCTAATATTTGTCGGTGTTGGCTTGCCATAGGATGTGCTGGATTTAGCATTCTGTGCCAATAAAAGATCTCCCAACAGTGGTCTGTTAATCATCATCATCATCATCATCATTATCATCATCATCCCCAAGGCGCACCCAGTGTTTTATTTTAATCCTGACCCAATCCTGTGTTACAGCAGGATACATGCTCAGGCTGTAATGTTAGGTTAAGGCTTCTGCCTGCCACACTGGGTGGGGAGATGACTGTCAAGCCAGTGGGCTTGTGCGTGTGTGTGCGTGTGTGTTCATTATAGAGGTAGATGTGTTGCTGACTCGCCCCTTTGACAGACCGGCCTGACTAGCTCAACTCGTTTGGGTTTGGTTTCCTCATCTTGGCCGCAGCCTGTTGTTTAAATCTCTTGGTCTTCACGCTGGGAAATTATCGCTTCCACTTGTGAGTAAAACTGAAATTTGGAAAGGGGAAAAAAAAAAAAAGAAATCATCATTCATCGTAATGTGGCAGGACTTTTCAGAACTGACACACGCTCCGGATTTTCCAACAAATTCTTAACACCAGCTTTGCTAACCCAGCAGACATTTATGTGCAACCCAACTAGACGGTTGTGTTTCGTCCCTCACCTCCGGTGTCCTGAAAGGACTCCGTCACGCTTTGCTGTCTGCAGGCCTCTTTGCTTCACACATTTATTTACACTTCATCTGCATTAGGCACTGGCCAGAATGAGACTCTCACAATATGAAAACCTGGAGATAAAAATTAAAGATTCTCTGATCTGATTGTTGTTGATCTGCATGTCAAATACTGAAAAATCAGACTTTTTTTTTGCTGTTCATTAAATGCATTGAAACTAAAAAACACCAACAAAAGTGAATGAAACATTATCTAGTTTGATAAAAGCAGCTCAAGTTTCAATGCATAAACAACATTACTTCATTTTCTGTTGGATTTTAAACTACTGCCTCTAAGAAAATAGCTGCAGCAAAGTTTTTCCTCTTTCTATATGATATAGCCTTGAGGAAATCTGAGTTGTCAGATCAGACTGTAAAAAGAAAAAGTTGCCATCAGCCAGGAAAAACTCGTTCCTTGCATCAGCCAGTAAAATAAAAATACATTTAATTTTACAACAACTGCACAATTGTGAGGAAAGGCTGATGTGCACCTGCAGCAGACATTAGGTTGTACAGGTGTATACATAAGAACAGCATTATTCATGCTGCTAAAATAAATTATTGATAATTGCGGTTGTATGAATGTTATCTTTGACGTTTATTGTTATTTTAGTTTTGCGACATAGAATTGAACAGAAATGTAGACTAAATAACCAATGAACTCAGCAGAAATAAGTAAAAAGGTTTAAGGCAAAATATAATCTTCCTTTTTTTTAGCAATAAAAGTTTAGCAAGAGGATATTAAATTAAATTAAATAGACAAAGTGTTTGCTTAGGCAACTAGCCTGCAGTTGGCCACTTATATTCAAATATCTCACCTCCTTTTTTCCAACTACTACAGTCAATTTACAAAACTCTTAATTTGCACTTTGACCCATCATGCTTCACCGTGCCTGTAAAAGCTAATCTCCTCTTTAGTGGAAGCTAAAAACTCTTGGAATAAAAAAGCATTCTGAATTCTAGTTGTTTTGTTTTGCTTTGTTTTTTTACAAAAACAAACAGAATTACTGTAATTTGAGTGAAGCTCCTTTAGTTTCCACACAATGACGTTCTGTCTTGTTCCAAGCAGCTGAATTCGTCGTTTTTTTGTGAGTGAGAGAAGAGTGCAGCGCCCCTCTTCAGGCAGTTAATTGACAATAACAGGTGAGGGAGGAGCAACATTGCCGTACTGTATGCTCTGATAGCCAAACAAAACCCTTATTCTGCCTTTTCTCAGTTTTGACACCATATCTTTTTAGGTCAGAACCCTGTAAGTCTTGATACCAGTAACTGGTATGTGCCTAATCTGTATAATCTTGCTCGTCTTTCATTTTGATGGGGTTTTTTTTTCCTGAGATTTGTAAACATCAGGAAAATACAAATGCTGACCACAGGCTAGCAGCTCGGTGTGGTGTGTAATAATCATGTTCATCTGTGAGACGTGTGTCTGTGTGGGCTTTCCTGACCCAACCTGCTGCAGGAGGGCTTCTTAGAGAAAGAAGTCAAAAGAGGAAGCAGCTGGTTTCTATCACTTTTTTTCTGTTCTTTGAGAACCACCCTTCATGCTCCAGATTAATGTGATATATCATATGATAGTGTGTGGGTGTGCATGTGAATCTATTTGCATCTTTGCAAACTTCAACATGTTTCATTTCTAGTTTTTATGACATTATGTCTCTGATAGGAAAGACACTCAATTTGCACCAGTTCTGGATAATCAACAGTTATTATTTTTACTTTATTCCTTTTGCTTCCCTTTAGGTTTATGATCTCTGGCCTCTCAGTAAAGGACAAAGGAGGAAGGGACAGCAGTGTGACAGACTGACAGCAGGCAGCATCGTCTCCTGGGTTTATGGACTGGAGGTAAGAATGTTTTCATGGATTTAAATTCTGCCTTTTTGGCCGTTTTTGTAAAACTCTTCGTCTTTGATGAGTTTTGGGGATGTTTAATGGGGTAAATATTACCTCCCCCCCCCCCCCCGACCTTGAACAAAATGTCATACTCATGTTTATAGCCTTTTTGACATGACTGCATGGTGGTTTTGTGGCCACATGACACATCAGGAGTGAAATAAGCACTGAACTTGTGAAATGTCATGGGAGTTAATTTTTCCCAGCAGAAAAAGCTTAATTACAACTTGTGTCCACTTTATCTCCATCTGCTTTCTTAAGATAAAAATGAAGGATACAATAATTGAGGATGTTTTGTGTTTTTTCTCTATGGGGGAAGAAAAATTGCCTGATGATTCAAATCCAAAAAGCCAAATTCCAGGAAACCTGCCTCCTCCACTGAGGCAGGACTTTTTAAATAATAGGGAACTCTGGTCATTTCCCGTTTCTTCTTTTCTTTTCCTTGGAACCAGTTTCTAGTTGATGCTCATACAGTTTAGTATAACTGGACTTGAAATGCAGGGATAAATTGTTAAATTTGCGGCTAAATAGAGCTTTCAGTGCTTTTTTTTGGTCACTTGTGGAAAGCCATTACGATCTTTTATGAGCTCGATCTCCACTCACTCGTCCAAAGTTTAATGTTGTAGTTTTGTGGTTATGTCAAATGTACTATGAATTGTAAACAGTCCAAATATAAAGAAAACTCGGTAGTCTCACGCAGAGTCTCATCAAAACCAGCATGATTCTGGTATGACTGCTGCTGACGGTCTTACTGGGGTGGTTTCTTTGGCTTCACCTTTTAATTAAACATTTATCGTCACTTATGGTCTGCCTGCACATTCATAAAGTTTTGATTGAAAGCTGAGTGTCGCGGTCGACCGTCTGAGAAAATTATCATAGCTGAATAAACAGCATGAACAAGCTGACAAAAAAAAACAAAACAAAACAAAAAAAAACACCCAGATGGATGGATGTAAAGGAACTTTTCAACTGAGGGTATTTAATTTTTGACATTTAAACATTACATGAAGCTTAAGTTTTAAAGCTGTTGTAGTCTAAAATTGACTTTTCTATAGTTAAATGCTTGTTTTAGATGGTATCCTTCTGATGGTGCTTTCTATACTGACTGAAAAGTCAGAATATTCATATTTGTAGTTCAGAAAAAAATCAACTGGATCATCTCCTAAGGCTAGAAAACCAACTTCAAAAATCAAAGGTTGCTTAGCAAGCCTAAAATCGAAATCCAATATGGCTTCTCCTTGTACAAATTTAGAAATAAATGCACTGATATTGAACTGTAGCTTATTCAATCACTGTCTGATTGTTAACATGTTGAGTTTGGATTCGCAAAAAGCAGAGAAAAACATTATTTGAACATAACGATTAACAAGTCCAATCAGTTCCCACCAGCCCCGGCTCCAAACCAGTTTAACGGGGTGGGTGGGGTGGGGGGACATCGACTTATTTTTTTTTGGGGGGGGGGGCTAAATGAATCTACGTAGTTGAACATAAACAACAACATTGGTAGCCTGCAGGCTACTTGTTAACAAGCTTAACTTGATATATTGGTATTAGCTAGTCATCTTTTAGCTAACATAACCTGCAACCAGCCGCATTACTCAACTCAGTCGGTTAGTTTGGGGGGGAAACTGTGCAAAGGTCTTTGCATTTTGCTGGTTTGCTGCCATGATTCTAACACACACCTGAGTGGCTCTGCACAGCAGCAGCAGATCTCCAGGACAGGTGTAACCGAGGACTAGCATCTTAGCGCTCATGTTGCGTTTAAAGGCGGCTCGGAAAAACAGGTTAACAATGGATCCAGTGCGTCTCAATTCCAGTCCTCAGGCGCCTCTATTCTGCATGTTTTAGATGTGCCCCTATTTCAGAGCAGCTGATCCAAACGATTGCATTACCTGTTCTGCAGGCATCAAGTACTGCAGAAGCCTGTTAATCACTCATAGATTCAATCCAGGTGTGTAGCAGCAGGGAAACACCGAAAACACGCAGGGCAGTAGGACAGGAGGGCCTGAGGACTGGAATTGAGAAGCAACTGCTGAAAAAAAAGTGACAGAAGACATGGGAAGTGCAGAAGCCCCTATTGTATCAAATCAATATAGGAATAACGGAGAGTTGGCCATATTTTTCAGAGTTATTGTCCAAAAGATTTTCTGGGGGAAAGTTTTTGGAGTCTAATTATGACGTTGCACTAGAACCGTATCACTTTTTATCATGTGGGAAAAATTAAGTTAATAAATTAAAAATGGAAAACTAATTTTATTGTAATTTTTCTGTCATGAGCTCCTCAAAAATATCAGCACATAATATTTTACTAAAGTTAAAGCATCTAGATTTAGAAGAAAAATGAGTTGTAAAACAGTCCAAAATATGTTTGCCTTTTTAAAAGAAAGACAATTAGATAATTCTACTTTTCAATATTCTTAGTTTATTAAACATATTTTAGATTGTTGTGATCCTGTTCACTATCAGAAAAGCAAAGAATATGTTAAATAAACTGCAGATATTTAGTGGATTTAGTTTTGCATTTTCCCTTTTTAAGATTTGCAGTTATTAAAAATCCTGCCATGGATAATAATAAATAAAAAAATTGAGATTGGAGACGTTTTTGAGCTTTACATTCTGCACATACCTGATGTTGGTTCATATCAGGAAGTGATGATAAATGTTCAACTTTAAGCACAAAATCAGCAAACACTAAGACACCTGGCAGGTTTAGTAGCTTTTTCTACTTCTTGGTCTTACATTGTCACATAGTAGCACCATTTCAACAAATTTAATGATCCTTCAGCATAAATATAAATCTGATAACACTTAATTAAAAAATGTAAGCAGCCCTAGCCTTCTTTTCCTCTCCATCCATTCTGGTTTTCATGCCTCCAGTTGCAAACAGACGGAGATAATCTGAAATCCATTTGCGCTCGTTTATCAGGGGGAACACTTAGTTCCACCAACTTCCCTGATATTGACTTTATTATCGAGGTCGTTGCACATTCTTTGCTTCTCTGGCATCGTTTACACCACAAACACTTTGTGGTGGTCAAACTTTGATAAACGCCGGGAGGGAGGAGTTTCCTGGAGACATCGCCGTCCTTGGAACAAAATATGAGCTGAATAAAGTGGTCAAGCAGTTGAATATTTTATAGGCAACCTGGAAGTTAACTCCTCTGTGGTTTGCTGGCTGCAGTCGCTCTATAACTCCAGAAGAAGAAGAAGAAGAAGAAGAAGAAGAGCAAAGAACAGGAAACATTTTTACAATTTCATTTTTTGTTGTTTAAGGAACTTATTAGGGATTTTGATGTCCTGTGTTGTAGATCGTAATATAAATACATAAGGACATAATCTAATGGATGAGCTAATGAATTACATTTTTTTTGACATATTATCTTTTATTTATACAAACAAATATTTTAACTATGATATTTTCTAAGCCCTGGAAACAAAACTCAATTCCTAGAAAATAAATTTTACTGAGGGGTGTTTGAATTATACTGTTATTCTTTAATTGTTTACTTAGTCTTTTTGTTCCTCCGTGACAGCGGGAACCACGTCTCTTAAACACTCCTCAAAATAGGAAAGACTAGAAAACATGGCATTGAAATAAAGTAGTGTGAGATTATTCTTCTGGAATAAAACAACTGATTATCAGAGAAAAGAATTACGACAAACATGCAAATTATTTAATAATTATATAAATTCCTCCTAAAAATCTTTATGTAGATGCCTGAATTTTAATATTTTTGTGATAAATTTCAAAGAGAAAATTTTACTTTTAATTAAAATTTAGGAATGTATGGAGTTTTATGGATAATATATAGCAGTTTTACATTTAGTAGTTTGTTAAATTGTTTCTAATTCTAAGTCATGTGCATTAAGAAAACAATGTTAAAGACGGTTTTCTTTTTAAAATATCATCTTTTCAGCTGGTGCAACTTGTTTTTGGGTTTCTCTTTACGGAGCAGAAAAGCAAAAATATTCTGTGCAATAAGCAATTAGAAACTATCAATACATTTACGTGGAGTTAATTTTATACTTTCATTCTATTGAGATTAAACTAATAAACATGCATAACATCATTGTAGTTGTATTTAGCTATAATATATCAGCAACTTTTGCTATTTGTTTTGAATATAAAGCAACTAATCATGTTGTTTAACATTTTTAATCGTAAAAATTTGAGTGTAATTCCTTGATACTCTGATATAGTAATTTGTTTTGAGACTCTTTCAGGATAAATCTCTAATAGATGCGGGTTTATTTTGGTATAAACCCGTTTTAACTCAGCAGGTTTAGTTGTGTCGACCTGATCTGTAAGGATTCAAGTCCAGATTCAAGTCCAGGATCTGTTTTGTTCCAGCGTTTCCTAAGATCTTCATTCAGGTTTGATTTCTTTCGTTTGTGCCTGTCGTGGGCAAACTTGCGTGACGGCTCATGTGACCGTGGCCTTGCTGCACTGGTGACAGCCATGTGTCCGTGAACTGGTGGATAGAGGGAAGTGACATATTGAGTGGTCTGTCAGGCAAGGAGCACACGCGCAGCTGTGCATGTGCGCACACACATCCACACATGCATACATGCACACGGTTCCAGGAACTGCTTTAATTAGGGCATGTAAGGCCTTATAAATTCCCCCTTTTCAGACCTGGGTCTTTCAGTTTCGCATGAACCAAGTGAGTGGGAGGAAGGTGGGGAGAGACAAGAGAGAGGAGGAGGAGAATGGGAGTTTTTTTTTTGTTGTTTCTCCCGTGATGTTTGAAGGTGTCTCATTGTCTTGTGTTATAGTTGCTCCTGTCGTTCTGAGAATATCTTTAGTATTACTCTCAACTGTATTCATGTGAAAATAATGAGAAATTACACCCCGGTGCTCAGACCGATGCGTCATCGTTTGCATGAGGGTCACGGCGGTTCGTTGGTGGTTTGATGTGATGGCACCTTCCCTATTAGGCCGCTGCAGGAACTTCTCATGTCTTTCCCGCCTTCGTTTAAACCATGTTAATAAGTCAAGGCCTGGATTTCTGAACAACTTCGCCACCCTTGCCGGTTGTTTCTCCACCCTGAAACTGTAATAAGTCAGGGATGACTACACGCTGTCCGTACTCAAGGCTGCTGCTGTTGTCGTCGAGTCTTGGCCCTACTCGTTCTGTGTCAATAGAGGAAGTTCTGTATCTGCCATTTCCTCTTTTCAGTCATGAGTTTCTGTAACATTCGACAGCCCTCCCTTGCTCTCGACCACCAGCCTCGCAGCCCACGCCAGCGAAGGGTTAACCAACAAGGCAGGTGGCCTCGGCTCTCTGTCATCGTCTTCTTCTTCTCCTTCTTCTTCTTCTGCTTGCAGAGAAGTGGAGCCTCGAGAAAACGGCTACACAGGCTGAAGGAGTGGCAGTGATTCAGCTTTTCTAGTAATGCTGCAATTGTTTCTGTACACACTGAGCGGGCGGTTATCATAAATAGGTACAGTGAGACAACACTTCAGGGAAAGTGAGAATAAACACCCAAACATGAGCAGGCAAAAGGGACTCGGCGCTGCTGAAAGTGACCCCTTTCATGTGTGTCGCTCAGAGGGGAACTCCAGCAGCAAATGGAGGCCTGTATTCCAGAGGGGCTGCTTGTTATCCCTTCATGGAAAAAAAATCGAATCATCTTTGTTAATGTTTGAAAACAAATCAATTATTTATGTGAAATAACATGCAACCTATTTGTTTGCTTCTTGAAAAAATACGGTTGAAGCCAGACATCTATGTAGCCCGTGCAAAAAGACCCAGGAGCTTTGCATAGTCTCACCGTCAGCTAGAATTAACAAAATTATTTGAATTTGTCTAAATAATAAGGCAAGTGTCGAGATTATTTTTCAAATATTTTGGTTTGTATACACAAATATGTTTATGCCTTTGGAAGATGTCATGACTCGAAAAGTAAGATAAAAAATATTAGTTTCCAAATTCACTCCAGGCCAAAAGCCTTACATTTTGAAGAACTGAGCTGCTGTATTGTAAAACTTAAATTAAAGTGTTTGCTTATAAAGATCATCGCTACATTTGGAGGAAAAAGTGTGAAGCAAGTCAAAGAACACCATCTGAACTGGGAAGCAAGGGGATTAAAGCATCATGTTGTGATCATTCTTCACCGCAGGAGAGACTAATACACTTTACTAAACTCAGGTTATGATAACGACCTTTAACATGCAGCTAAATTTAATATGCATGAGAAAGTTAATATCTTAACCCGTTATGAAGTTTCTGATTAGAGCTAAAAAGTAAGGCGGCCTGCAGATGTGACCCAGTTACACCAGTTCTGTCGGGAGGAATGGGCCAAAATCCCAGCAACATTTGACTCAAGTCATATAATATAAGCTGCAATCCTTCCAAATATTTAGGAAATGAAGGTAACCTTTTGGATTTGTAGGTTGTAAACATAAAATCTCAAGTTTCTCAATTATTTTTGTGTTTAGCGAATTCAAATAATCTTTGTAAACCCAGCTGACCTGAAGCAGGAAACCTTTAGTTTGATTTATGGTCAGGCAGGAATAAAAAATGATTGTTTTTGTATCTGACATCTGGTTTCAACTTTACATGCTTCTGCCGTTTTAAAGGAGGAAAAACAGAACAATAAACAGTTTTGATTTGTCCAGCCCTTCCACTGAGATTAATGCTGGTGCTTTACCAGCAGCGTGACTCTAAAACCTCTTCCTAGATTTGCTCTGATGCGTTTAGTTGCCTGTAAGTGAAGTAGAAACGGACACACTCCTCCACTTCTCATTCTGCGCAGCTGATTTGTCAGGAAGTTGACACATCTTTCCCTCATCTCCTCTGGTTACATTCTTCTCTCTCTCTCCTTTCTGTTTCTACCTGTCGGGAAGGGATTGTTGTTATTCTGCTTTAACTCCCCTCCCCGGCCTCCCCCGAAACGTTTCTGCGTGTCATTCGCTTTAATCTTTCCATCTGCTCTCGTGGCCGACCATCTTCACTGAGCACAGGAAGAGGAAACCGATCAGGATCAGTTAGTTTTGCGACACTGCTGTGTGTTTCTGTGTGTGTCCAGTACTTTTGCAAGATCTTCCTTTTTAAAGCGAGAGGCTGTTTGTGCAGGAGTACTGCTGCTGTTCAGATCCTCCCTTTGATGTGGCAACTCTAAATACAGGATGCACACTTATAAACTCGCGCTTTATGCTTTTGTTCTTGTCGTCTGCCCTGAACAGTAAAGGTTTGTTGAAGACATGTTTTCCACCCAGGAAAACCGGCATAAAAGGAGCAACAAAGCACAGAAAAATCACTTAATTCGTCTTATTTTACAAATCATTGTTGTAAATAAATATATTGCTCAAATCGTACACTTGAATTGCTTATGCACCTTTCATGTTGCCTTCATAAAACCCCCCACATGTTCTTCAACGCCCACTCTACCTGAACTTCATAACACACACAGGGATCGACACTCATCTCTACTCTCAGTACTGAGAAAAAAGCACCAAAATAACTCTTTATACTAACTTTCTGAAGATATCATCAAAAAGGTTTTCATTTTGGCTTGGAAATTATTTTGCAGTTACAATTTGTTGTGCTGCAGTCTGACTGCAGAGCATTCAGACTGCTACACTAACATTTTGAACAGTCTAGCAAATATAAATAAAGCTACAACATTCAGTCACATTCGACACGTTTTCTGGAAGGATCTTGAAAAATACAAGAAAGTGATTCATCTAATCTCTTTTATTGTGACTTTACAGTTTTGTTTTGTTCAGTCATGGACACAAACAAAACCTCTGTGTAATAAAGCAGTACTAAACAACACTTTGAGAAAAGTGGATAAAATTTAATAAATCTGACCAGAAACGGTCTCTTCTTTTAAAGGTTCATCAGCACTACTAATACAAATTATTGTTTGTATACGACAAAAAAATATTTTTAGATTGTAACATTTAACTGGGGTTGATGTACAAACATCTTTATTTTTTTTAACTATAAACTTAATACTTGAATTCCAACTTACATGGTATATTAATCATGTTTTGCATATATAGTAATTACACTTGAGAGCCCACACTGTATGGGGCTCTGATGTATTCATGTTGAATAAATATAAAAAATTTTTATTTTAAGCTCATCCGAGTGTCAAAGAACCTTTTAATTAAAAATGTGTGACTTTATATTTAGACGCAGAGGTCTAAATATAATACTACAGAAGTCCATTAATCTTTGTCAGGATTCAAAATAGCAAAGACATGAGAACTTTCTATTGTGTTTGTTTATTTTCAGGAGTTGAGTATGTCTGTAGAGCACATTTCATCAACAAGGCGGTTCAAAATGCTTTAAATAATAAAAACGTAACACAATAACCAGTTATGAAACAATATCACATTTTGTCAAATGCCATAAACAAGAATAATCAAATGCCTCAAATCAGTGTTTTTGTTAATCAAAGGCGACTCTAAACTGTTTTGGTTTAAAGGCACTCGGTGTTCTGCAACCCCAGAACCAGGAGACCCGAGTGGTCCGATGAGTGATTTATAAACTAACAAAAGTATCTTAAAGTTTAAACGAACCACTTCTATTCCAGAAATGGTCACGAAAGTATAGCTACTTACCAAAACGTTCCCATATCGACGTCAGAGTTTGTACAACTTTGAGGAAGTTGAATGTTAAAAATGTTGCTAAAAACTGAACCAGCAACTTAAGTTTTATTTAAGCAAATTTAATAATTGTGCCATCAAATCTGAGTTTTCTGGCATTTGTAGACCCAGATCACCTACCTTTGACACAGACAGTATGGACCAATAAATACCCTGCAGGAACAGATAATTTGTTAATTTATCCAAGGCTGCAAGAACATTTCGTACTTCACAAGAACTCATGCGAAAAGCTCATAGCAAGTCCTCAGAGGTCTCTCACACTGCAGCACGCAAGAAAAAATAAGTTCTGCTCACAATGAGCTTCAAGATTATGCTGCAAGGACTCCAAAGGAGACGGAGCAAATGTATCTGTCCTTGGAGAGTATGAATAGGTCTAAAATATTAAGCTTCATAAGTTACTGATGATTCAAACCTCTTTAAACTCATGTTCAAAAACATTCAGATTTAAATAGCATAAACGTTCAGTGAGCCGTTTCCAGGAGCTGGATTGTTTTGCAGGTTTGTGGCTGAAAGCTGAATGTCTAAACTTCTTTCAATGAGGCTTATTGCTTCAAAGAGCTTGTAGTTTTTGTCACACCTTTTCACACAGAACTACACAAATCTCACTGAAATAAATTACAAATTTAAGATGAACTTAAATATAATTCATGAAAATCGTCTTGAAAATCACGGCGCATTTAAAATTAAGTTTATTATTTAGACATTTTCCATGGTTTTACAAGATCTTAATAATGGATCTATGAAGTCTTTCTATCATAGGTATTGAATTACAGTTAGTTATGTCTTAATTTTGTTTATCCATTCATTCAGTCATTTCTTCTTCTGCAGGTAGATCTGCTGCAGAGAGTTGCATCTTGGCGTCACAAAGTTTCCATAACAGTTTACTTGAATGCTTTGGCCTACATTTACTGGGGTGCTAAAACACTTTGGAAATCTTTGGATGCTTTCTGATAACTCTGCTGGAAATGATGCAATAAAAAACATCAGTTTAATCAGCTGAAAAGGCAACAAGAAACTCCTAAAATTACAGATTTTACTAAATAACCATTCCTTCTGCAAGCTTTGTTTTTCTGCAAAGGAGTGTGAAAATGAACCAAGTTTGTATTATGAGTTTCTTGGTCCACAGTTACACCCCCACAGTTCCCTGTTTGTACCACAGCCCGACCTGCTAAAACACCCCCACTCAATTACTGCAACTGTGCTTATAAATTACTCATGTTTGACCGTAACGAAGCTTAAAACCTCGACTTTCGTTGATTCTTTTTGGGCGTTCACACGTACTCTTAGCGGCGTTACAAAAGAATCGAGTTCAATGCAGTGAATGGTTCGCCTACACACACCTTGATGCCCCGGCGTTCTTACACAGCTGTGAAGAGCTGAGGGGTAGAAACTGCTGACCAGATAAGGAGCTAGAAGAAAACGGGGGGAAGCAAAGTGTGAAACCACGCCGTCAGCAGGCTTTCTCTCTCACATCTGTGCTTGTTCTCCATCTAATGGTGAAACTCCCTTTTGGTGATGCTAATGATAGAGGTGGCTGCTACCACATCGCTCCCTCAGACATCTGCCTACACACACACACACACACACACACACATGCATACACCTGCGAGGACTCTTGCTACTTCCTGTGGCTGCGTGCATGTGTTCACCTCTTGCTCGATCGTTGTGTTTATCTCCCAGCCGTCATGTCACGGCTTCTCTCCCTTCTGTCTCTCTCTCTTTTCTCTCTATCTCTTTTTCTCTCTCTCTCTCTCTCTCCCCCTTCCTCTCCCCTAGTAACTCAACTCTGTCGACTCTTGTTTCACGTCTCGTTGCCAACACAGATTGTTCGAGGCCGGGACTAGATTTTCCTGTCTTAACCTCCCCTCTTCTTCACTTTATCTGTTGGAGTATCTCTACACCCACTCCCCATTCTCTCACTCTCATGTGTTTCTCCTCCCCCATAACCTCCTTATTTTTGTGATTTCTAAGAATATGTGTGTTTTTAGAAGACGTTCCTCCCTCGTGTTCCTTTGTTACCTCTGTCGTATCGTCTCAAATCTCAGACCATTTTTCCTCTTTCCAACCTCAGATTGATTTCCTTTCCTGCTGCTGCTTCCCTCAGTGTTTCACCGTAAGAAGCTGAGCGGAAATGTTTTTGTGTACAGTGATTTTAAAAAGAAACACAGCGAGAGCTAAAACAGGTTTTCTTGACTTGCTGCAGCAAATAACTTTCAAAGTTAGGTTTTTCTGACCAGAGTCTATAAGAGGAATAATTTGTCACATTTTAGACTTTTATGTGAAGCATAAAATAAATTTACCACCATAAGAGACATGAAAAGACAAACTGAAAAACAAAATAAAACACAGTAAAAATCTGAAAATACAGCAGTTTGAAAAAAGTCTTTGTCTCAAACTCGCAGAAAATTTTTGTGTTTGTAACAAACTGAAAATTAAGCTTAAATACAATCTTTAGTAATGCTAAAGTTGCACAAAATTATTAAAACAATCTTTTCTAAAATGTTATATTTATCGCAGTTTTAGACATAAAAATGTGTCGGCTCCAGAAAGTACTTCAGTCGCTGAAGTAAATAAACGTTTTTGACTGAGTGGTAAAAAAAAACTTAAAATACAAATCACTGATGCTGTTTTATAATACACTAATGGTCCAATATACCTCAGTTTAATGGTATTTACATGGACAAAAGCATTCATGATTGAATTGCAGGTATATTTTCTTTCCTATTTATTATTTTTGATTCATATATGATACAGAATAAACAGCTGATAAGTTTTACACCTCTGGAGTTGAGAGCACAAGATGCTAATTTATCAGATTAAATAGTTGGTCTGTTGGCCGCAGTTTTAAAACACTGTTGTCGTAGTGAGTGCAGTAGATGGTAATGCTATAGTTTCCAAAATATCAGTTTTCACACCACACGAAATATTTGCAAATATCCAAATTTTTCTTCACTGGAGGTGAGGAAAACTTTTAATAGCCTTCTGTAAACCAGCTACGGGGGATGACACTGTTGCTTTAAATTCTGCTTGATTTTTTTTTGTTTTGCAAGAATAAAATGGATGCAATTTAAAAATCTAAAATATTTGCAATGTCAGTATTAAGTTATTAAAAACTGATGTAGCTGCTGCATCCTTGTAAAGCAATATTCTTGCTAATAATGTTGGGAAAATCTATAAAATAAAATAAAAATAACATTTTTAATTATTTATGTTCAATATAGAAAATATAATCCCAGCCAACAGTCCACTGGATTGGGTCCTAAAGTTAATCCACACCTCATGTCAATCTCTCTTATTATATATTAACTATTCCAGGAATTAATAATAACATTTAAACTAAAGATCAGGGTGATGGGAAAATGCCTTCAAAGTCGTGGAGCTCATTGATCAGAAATTACCAGCAGGAACTTTCAAAAAGCTCTTCAACCGTCATAAGGAGGTTTTGATTGCTCCAAATCTAAATCAGTCTGGCGTGTGAATAATTTTTGGATCAATTTCAGGTGATCTACACCTGAAATTGATTAAAATACCCATCATACCATGAATTATCATTTATCCCTAATTGTACATGTGCTCGTTGTTTAAATACACTATTCTATACAGCATCTGGTTCTAAAAACTTCATTATACCTTGAGTTCAGGTTAGAAGTCGTCTGGTGTTATTAAAGGACAGAGCATATATATATGTGCACCCAAATGTCTTGCCCCATGTGCTGATAAGCTGATAATCCTCCTGCAGATTCGCATGGTGTCCAGGTCTGGCATGCAAACTGGCTGCTGCTGTTGCAGCGTGCAGCCGAGTGCTTTGGTGTGGGAGGGCGAGGGGATAAGGGCCTCTGCTCTGCCAGCCAAATGAATAATGTAATGTGTTTCTGGAACGAAGACCACACCGCGCGCATGCGTCAAACTTCTCACACGCACACAGAAAGAGACACCATAATGCCCCAGTTGCAGTAAGAAAGGAGGAGGGCTCGCTTCTCGCAGGGGCTTTCTTGAAATATAACCTAAAAAAAAAGAACATTTGCTGAGTAACATCTGCTCAGCAGACTTCTCTTTTTTGAGTTCTGTCATCACAGGGGACAGTCAGTGTAATTATCACGATGCTGTCTCAAGTCTTGTCTTTGACAAATTCAAATGGTGATTCAAATTCTGCCTGGTTGGGTCTGCTTTTTATATCTGCTGGTGGGATGCAAATGTGCAGTCTGGAGGGAGATGTTGGGACACACAGCAGGTGGACTTTGTGTTTTATCTCCCCGCAGAAACGAGCTGCGTGTTTCAGCTCCGTTTAGAGATGTTAAGGTGAATTTTAGTTTTGGTTTGGCAGGCATACGTGCTCTCATCCTCTCTTCTCATCCCCCAGTTTCCTCCTCCTCCCCTGCTCTTCCTCACTGAAGGTGTCCCGCTGCTTTACTCTCTACTCTTAAATGAGTGAAGTGCAAAGTTTTCTCTTTTTATCGTAAGCACTAAACTGAAGGAAAGTGGTGTGAGGAAGACGAGAGTGAGGAGGAGAAACGGTATGAGCTTGAATTTTTACTTTCCGTGCTTTTGATGTTTTTTGGGGGCAGTGGATGCTGCGTGTTGCCCTGATGTGTTATGTTGTGGTTAGGAATAACGGATGAGAATCACTATGAGAAGGATGTTAGTCACCGGGTGTTTCGATTGACAAATGGACGCAAACAAGAACTGTTTCTGTTCTTTTCTGATTAATACGTTTTATAAGGGTAACAGAGCAGCGTAAGTGTGTTCATGGTTCCCTAAAGGACTTCTTAACTTCTGCAAAAATATATTTCTGCTGTAAAGATCTCAGACAGTTTGTATGAACTAAAATTAAAAAAAAGAATCTAATTTAGTTAGTGGGGTTTGGATGAGGAAGCCTTCAACCAACCATGTGTGCTGCACACACATACAAAAGGCCTCTTTGGAAAACATCTGACATCAGAATTTATAAGAGTTTTTCTCCATCTCCCGCTCAGACTGGGTTTTTTGTGTGAAAAGCATAAAGTCATATTTTCCCCCCTTTAGAGCTGGAGCTCGATATAATTGAGGTGGACTGGGAAAACTTACAGCCTTAAATGGAAAATAGCAGCCATAAAAGTTATACCAACAGTCCCAGTTGTGTGTGAGGTTGAGCTTTGTTTTTTAAGCTATATGCTTTGTGTTTGTATTCAGGCCCACATGCAAATGCGTCCCCTTTTTCTCTCGGGTCATTTACGGTGCTTTTTTCTCTTTAAGTTTCCATTTCCCCTCGAGTTACACGTCTGCATCTTCCAAACACGTCGGGATTTTCTAGCCTTGCACTTATATTTGGCATCAACACAACCTAAATGCAATTTTCGATCTCTGTCAGCGTCAGATCCTCACAAGAGATGCACAATTTTGGGTGTTAAGAGAGAAAGGAAGAGGGTTCGCATAACGAAAGCATGGGGTGAAGGCAGCGTAAAGGTGCAGGGCTGATTAATTCCTCTGCCGTCGACAAAACGAGTGGGAGGATGAGTGCAAAAACACAAAGACAGAGGTAATTGTTGGAAAGATGGCATCGGAAGCATTGAAATGAATATACAGCAGAATCATTTTAGGCTATTTAAAAACATGTTGAGTAATTTATAGAAAAACAGATAAAATTTTAAACCTACCCAGCCTCGTTAACGAGAGCAAATTTGAAAAATGTGGTAATTTCATTCGCCATGAGTGTTTGTAACATCTTCTTGAGGGCCGTTTCTGACTTACTTGCCATGTGTTGCAAGATTCTGCCTCTCATGCAGACATGTCCTTGGCGAGCAACAGAAACAAAGTGACGAAGGAAGGAGTCAGTAGGGGATACGAACGCTGTCACTGTACACTTTTGTCTGCATTGAGTGACTCACAGGCAGACAGAAAACTGATGGGAATCACTGCATCTTTTTTTTTTAAAGTTTGTTTTGTAATTTTCCGAACACGTCGGAGTTCTAAGGAATAGCCTAAAATAACGAGCTCGAACCACCAACTACCCATGATGTGTGTGTGTTGTGTTTTTTTTTTTTTTCTTCCCCAGAGCCGGAAACTTAATGTGCATTGTTGTGTGCTCCTCCTAAAACCCCTTTTGTCTCTTGCTGCTCTGCACTGCTTCATTTTCTAAAATTCGTTTCACGCTTTGAGATTAATTTCATAAACTTGGACCTCCTGTTTTAAATCATCCTGATACCATAGATGCATTTAGCAGACAGTAATTATCGTAATGTTGGCTATTATCATGCAGGACACAGTGTACCCATGCAAGGTCAGGTCAAGTATTTGCACTCTGCCCTACAGAGATTTAAGCACCAAGTTGTCTCTTGGATTTACCTCTGCTTGTTTTTCTTCCAGTTTTTTTTTACTAGGCTAATATATAAGGCTGAAGCAAATAACAATTTTGGTACTTGATTTTTATTTTAACTGAAATTTTATGTCCATGGTGATAAAGTTTAACTTTTCAAGGGCAGTGTGACATCTCCACAAAAAGCTAAAGATAACACTGTGCAGAGTACAACACAAGAAATCCTCACATTTTGTTTTCTAAATCCTCCAATTCGGACGATTTATTCAAGGCCAAATCTGCTGGGAATTAGAGAAACGGCGAGTGAGCAATCAAATGGACTTCCTCACTTTTCTGCCTCGGTTGTTCGCTGTTGTCGCCTCACATTGAAGAGAAAAAAGCCTTAAAACTGACTTTCAGTTAGAAAATGGCTGTAAATATTTGCTTTACTGGCTTGGTTTTGTCGTCGGAGGAGCAGACGTTTGGTTTCAAAGGAAGAGCTCCGTGCAGCAGGTCGTCTCCGGGGTGAGGTATAATATGGGTTAACTCTCATATTGCACCTACCTGAATGTTTGATTGGGGAGCAAAATGACTCAGAATGGCAATATGATTTCTGTTCTTACTTAGTTTTTGTTGGGGTTTTTTCAGCTTCGACATTATTTGCCTGGAAATTATTTTTAATGTGCTTTTGGCTGCGTTTGCGGGTTTCCTTCCTGCTAAACCCGTTAAACTCATGTTTGGGTCTTAACCCCAAAGGTTGTTTCAACCGAGATCCCCGCTTTACCTTCTTCTGCGCCGCCATCCGTCAACCTGTTGGGTCCCCTCTGCTCCGGGGAAGGAAAGGAGACGGTGTTTATCGGAAAGTATTCGGAAAATGGGCCGTTGGGTTTTGGAGAGAGGGGGCGCGTAGGCGACGATCATTGGGGGGGGAGGGGTATCTCTAGATCTCTCCGTCAGTCAGCGTGCACCCTCTTTTGATACAACAGGAAGGAGAGTCAGTGACAGAATGCTCGAGAGCGGTAGACATCCCCAAGGACGAGCACTTGTCCTCGACCTTTGACAACCAGATCAAACCTTCAACCTGCGCCCCTGTGAGGAAACAGGTGGTTTTGAAAGGCAGCGAGAAAACGAGCAAAGAGTGAAGACGTAAAAATGGATACCACGAGACAGAGGCTGCTTCGTCTCCAAGGGACTGTGCCCATAAAGATGGGCAAGGTAGGACTGACATTTCAAACCTTTGAGTTGGACTTCATATGGAAAAGATATTCTAGATAAGTTGTCTGGGTTGGGAAGGGTTTCTAAAAGCGTGTTTGAAGAACCAATGTCAAGTTCTTTTAATTGTAAGGGTGGGGTGCCAGCTTTTTTTTATTTCTCTTTTATTTTATAAATAGTCGGTTGTTAAGTTCGTCACCAGTTACGACGAACAATGGTGGGTGGGGGGAGCCACCGACTTGCATGGAAGAGTATGCGTGCATGTGTTCAGTACATGTGTATGCGTGTGTGTGTTTAATAAGGTGTGTTTTGGAGCAGGTTATTCAGGTGGGTGTGCTGTTGTTGTGCGGAGCCCTCTGGGCACGGCGTGAGCGCTGTCATTGGACGGCCTGGGGGGGGCTGCCGGTTGCTATGGGTGGGAGGCAGAGAGCGGAGGGGAGTGGAGGATGAGTTGTTTGTGGAAAATCTGGTCTGCTCAGGTGTGTGGGAGATGTAGCATCAGCCAGGTACAATGCGGACGGGGCGCAGTGCGTGCCTGGAGATCTAAAGCAGGGAGTAGTTGGGCCTCATTTCTGCCAGGACTCTTTAGGAGGAAATAAACTTATTGTCCCTGCTCGGCTTTCATTTCTGGAGTTTGTCACCAGCCCATCACTCATGATGCATGTTGAAAAACCGGCTTTTGAAAGGTCCTCATTAGATCAAAACAAAGTCACTAAAGAGACCTACCATGCTTTTGAATATCTGAGCGGCGGACATTTATATGAGGCCTCCTCTTGCTGTTTTCCTTCCTCATTCTTTCACTGGTTCCCCCCCTTTCACCCACTCTACTCTGCTACTTCCTCCCTCTCCCCTGCTTGCTTTTCGTCTCTTCCTCCTCTAATAGCCCTTTGCAAGTTCTTCTCCAGGTATTTTAATCAGTTGGCTAATGCTATAAAGGTTTCACACACGAATTAACCTACTGCCCCTTGGCTACAGCGCCCACAGGGCATTGCACAACCCTCTATCCTTTCCACATCACCGCCAGTCATCTGGCTTTATATCACGCTCTGTCTCAAGAATTGCTTCTACTTTTTTTTTTTTTTTTTCTCTTGCTTTAATGTTTCGCCCCGCTCCCTCGTCCGCTCCGTTCTTCTTCCGCTCACCCAGCCCCCTCCTGATGGGCTGAAATCGCTTCCTCCTGATTTGGTAATCTGGATGGCAAATACAGGATGATCATGGGGGGCAGACTGGTTGCTAAGCCCTGTTTAAATTGTCCCTCATGTGAAGGAGAACTCCTCATGTCAGTCACGCTAATAAAGATTTACTTTTAGAACGGGTTAAGCAGAGGTCTGGGTAAGCTCTCCCTCTTAGAAACTGCAAAGAAATAAGTAATATTCAACGTCACCGTCCCAATAACTTTTCCACATTTTGTCATGTTTCAACTAGGGATGGCCATTTGTTGTATTGATTATCATTTATGGTAAAAACATTTCTAACAAGATTCATCAATAAACTTGATAAATTACAATTAATGACATTAAATGCAAAACAAAAATGTTTTCACATTTTCTCTTCTGTTCGTTCGACAAGAGTATTAATAAATATCAGTAAACTCTAAAAAATGATTAAATCTGGTTACAAATATAAATCACATTTCTTTCAGCAACAAATATCCTGAAGAAACGCATCTCAAATGGGAATGTTTTTCAAGAACAATATCATAAAATTACCTAAAAAATAAGTAAAAAATAGCTTTGATCATATTTTTTTTATTGTTTTCACAATAGTACTGCAAAATATTGCGATAAAATTTGAAGTCGATATTGCCCACCCTTAGTTATAGCCTCAAACTTAAATATATTCTAATCTTATTTCTAATTACAGTCAAACACAAATTGATGCATAATTGGAAAGAAAATTGATAAGTAAACATTGTCAATAAAAATCATCTTGAGATCAAAATTGTTTCATCTTTGCAAAATAGCTCAGGCTGAGTCTGTCTTTATACATGCTCTCAGTTGGATTTAGATCTGACTTTGACTAGACCATTCTTACACGATTATGTGTTGATCTAAAAATTCTTATTACAGTTTCTTTTTATGGTTTTTGCTCTACTGGAAGGTGAAATTCAACTTCAATCTCAAGAGTTTTTCTAACGAGTTTTCTTTCAGGATCATCAACATGGAACTAAGATTTTATCACAATCTGTTGTAGTACTATTGTGATAACAGTTAACGTGTCAATGAGAAGTATTTATTACTCTTTTTAGGTAACTGAATGTTTGTGACTCTGTTAAAGCACACAAAGTTCCACAAATACTGCTCTTAACAGAACCTACCCGTTGTGACTTGTGTCATTAAACTGCAAACAGTGACTGCTTTTAGTCATATTTTCAAACTTATTGATATTTATTGATGCTTTCATTGAACAAATAGTGGAGAAAATAGTAAAAATGACAATCCTGGAAATACGGACAGACTTGGAAATTATTAAACATTGTTTATTGGAATTCAGCTGGAAAAATGTACATCAAAATTTATCATGATGAATAAAAAGCGATATGATAAATGTCCACACATTCTCCATCCATCTTCTCATTGGTTTTGCAGCCTCTCTGCTCCTGCTGAAGAAAATAATCCCCACACAATAATGCTGCCAACACCGTGTTTCACAGCAGGGATGGTGTGTTCAGGATGATGTGCAGTATTATTCTCCACTACATATATATATATATATATATATATATATATATATATATATATATATATATATATATATATTACTAGTGTATAGACCAAATATTTAAAACAATGCTGTTCCTCTGGATCTCTGCAACTCCTCCAGATTTAATCTCCTTCTCTGATTAACATTGTTATTCCTTACAAAACACTATTAAATATAGTGGTGGGTATTTATCAGAGTGCTTATTATTTATCGTGAGACATTTCTAATCCAATTAAGAATCTTGATTTGTCGTCAAGATAAATTTCAGTTATTAATTGTTAAAAAAAATACTGAATCATGACCAATGACACTGTAATGAAAAATAACATTTCACCGGAAATTTTATTTTTGCTACATTTTCCACTCCTTTTCCACAAGAGCGTCAATATCAGTAAGTCTTAAAAAAACAATTAAATTTGCATTTTAGTAATAGAAATAACATGTAAGTGGCGACCTGGATAAGTCTTTCAAATGTGAATGCTTATGAATGTTGTGCCATGCATTCATAGCCATACAGTTACTTAAAAATTAAGTAATCATAATCTTCATTGTACCACAAAATATCGTAATAAAATTCTAAGTCCATGTTGCCCCACCATAATTAAATATTTAGTTCAAGGTGTAGAAATACCTTTGCTAAATACTTGTTATAAAACTGCATACCATTTTTTTACTGACCTCCCTCAGTTCTTTTGCTTACTTAATTTTCCCTTCCTGTGCTGTAGGTGGCGATGTCTCCAGGAGAGGACGGCCTGATTGGGATCCCCTTCCCGGAGCACAGCAATGAGCTCTTGTCCCACCTCAATGACCAGCGCAGGACGGGACTCCTATGTGACCTCACCCTTACCTCTCACGGGGCTCGCTACCCAACACATCGCTCCGTCATGGCAGCCGTCAGCCTCTACTTCCGCCGGCTGTTTGGAGCGGAGGAAGGCGGCGGCGGGGGGTTCAGTGTTTGCCAGCTGGACTGCGTGGCTCCTGACGCCTTGGACGCCCTGCTGGAGTTCGCCTACACTGCCACGCTTACCATCCCCAGCTCCGGGATGAGAGACGTGCTGCGAGGCGCTCAACTTCTGGGCATCCAGTGCGTGGCCGACGCCTGCAGAGACATTCTCGGAGAGACGGCGGAGGCCGAGGGGGAGACGGCGGGGGAGCAGCGACCTCCGCAGATGACTAGTGAGAGGACGGTAGAGATAGCAAATGTTGTAGAGAAAATATCCAGAAGAAAAACGGACAGAAAGAAGGTGAAAAAAGTTGGCTTACCTCACAACTTCTCACCTTTGAACCCGCTGCCCGCCTCTCCTGCCTCCCACCCTTCACCAGCATCCGACAGCTTTCGCTCCCTGCCGCCCACCCAGCCACCCAGCCCCGAACCAGAGGAGCTTCACCCCAAACTTGGGCAAAACGGGGATCCAAGAGCCATCCGAGAACCTGGGAGAGGGGCCACACTAAACGGAGGGCTCCTCCACTGGGCACAAGAGCGACCTCTCATAGCCCACCAGCCCCCGACCCAGAACGACAAGCTGTCTGAGGACGACGACATGGAGGGCTTGGGCGACGACATGATGAGATCTGGCTCCTTCCCCAGCTCTGTAGCAGATCGAGGTGCCGCCACGTCAGTAGCAGGAGGCGGGAGGAAGAGGAAGTCTCAAACCCCACAGCAGTGTCCAGTCTGTCAGAAGATTATTCACGGAGCCGGGAAGCTGCCACGCCACATGAGGACGCACACCGGGGAGAAACCCTTCCAGTGCTCCGCCTGTGGAGTTCGCTTCACACGGTATGACAAGTTCATACAAATGTGTCGTGTCATTTCACCTCTTCTCTTTATGCCTTCTGATCATTAATTTCCTCTTGTTTAGCAATGACAAGTTGAAGATCCACATGAGGAAACACACCGGGGAGCGCCCTTACACCTGTTCCCACTGCCCTGCACGGTTTCTCCACTCATATGACCTCAAAAACCACCTGTCGCTCCACAGCGGGGCGCGGCCCTTCGAGTGCCCGCTCTGCCACAAGGCCTTCGCCCGAGAGGACCACCTTCAGCGCCACCGCAAGGGACACAGCTGCTTGGAGCTGCGCACTCGTCGGCCCAGGCGGGGCCCTGAGCTGGGCGAGGACGGCGGTGAGAAAGAAGGCAGCCCTCTGTCTCTACAGGCGCATCCCTCCGTGTTTCACCCTCGCTCAGTTCTAGAAGGCGGCGGCGGGAGCGGCTCCATCGGCGGACCTTCGCTGATATTCCCAGGCGGCATCGACAGGGAAAGGTCGCTGGCCCTCCAGGCTCTGACCCAACTCACCCCGCAGAGGCTGGCCGGCTACCCCGAGCTTTTTCTGCGAGGTCTTGACATGCAAGGTGGAAGAGATTCGGAGAGGGAAGATCCTGGAGGAACTCGCTTGCCGGCGCTGCAGCATGACAGATGGGCTGATGAAGTGGAAGACGAAGAAGTAGAAGAAGGGGAATAGTAGAAAAAAACTTTATGTGGTAAATATCCACAATAAAAAATAAATAAATATAATTATCTCAGGTAGCTGGACAAATGACCTGCTGCTCCATACAGAGAGCACTTAAAACTTATCAAAATACATTTTAAAAAAAGGAAAATCGGGTTTTCTGAGATATTCTTAATGTTGGTCTTCTGATTTTTGGCATTTTATTGACTTATTTGTCTGTTTATGTTTGCTGTTCAAGTATTTTAGGTTTGACTTGTCTCTAATACTTCTTTTCTTGCTGGTGTTTGTTGAATATCTGCTCACCAGGACGCTTCTCACTATGCAAACTAAAATCCAGGGCTTCAGAATGGAGAAATATTTAAAGATGTGTATTTTTTTTGATTCAGATGCAGTTTGAAATTCATATCGCCTATAAGATCACAGTAAGGTTTGTGTGTCCGCTGTCCTCTGGTGGCTGTCGGTGGAAATACAGAGTCATTTAATCAAGCTCATTCCTTGGGTTAAAAGCAATAATTTTGTTTTTGTTAGTGGTTTGATCTATGCTTTATTTTGGTGCTGAAACCAAAGATCTGCTGGGTTTTTTTTTTCCTTGTTTTGCAGAAAAAGAGAGAGTGGATGAGTTGTAGCCAATGTTGGGTTTGAAGAGAAGATTCTTCCCAACTCTTTTGAAAAGCCATGAGAAAGACTCTACTTAGTTTTTCAGAGCCAAAGTGCTCTGAGCTAAATGCCTGACCAAAAACAAAATGACAAAGTCTGGATCAGTGGGTTGATTCTGGTAAAACATGCAGCTTATATCAGTCTTCATCTGCTCTCATTTATGTTCTTAAAACAAATAAGTGTGGCAAAATTTTGGGATTACTGAGACAATATACACCCCTTCTGTGTATTTATTTATTTATTGCTATTTATTATGGCCGTCTTAAGACCACATCCATCCTGAACCCAGAACAGAGAAAAACCTACGAGAAGCCGCACTGATGATTTTTGCTCAGCAACCCCCATGTCCTCAAATGCCTTGTTTTTTAAAAGGCTGATTGTCTTTTTCTAAGCCATTTTTCCTCAAACGCATTCTTTGCACATTTCAGGTTCTGCAGTAAAACCGGCACATTCCTCCCTTCAGAAGGTAACACAGTGGACCAGAGCAAAGACATCGGAGGTGGGCGGCGGGGTTAAAAACTCCTGGAACTTGAACACAGATTGATTTTCCTGTCGGTAACTAAGTGTGGACAATATGCATCACACACATTGCAGTTCTTGTAGTTTGGCTGTGACTAAAAGGGGCCATTACCTTTTTGAGTTTATTCATCTCTGACCAAAAACTTTATGCTTTCCATGGCTGTCTTGCCTCATGTTGTGCAAACATTAATGGCTTCTTTTTTTTTTCCTGTTATTCTCAATAAAATCCATCATGTAGCATATGTGCTCTTCTGGCCTTGGGTGCACTATACCCTGTCTTTGCTGTTTTGGAGCTCCCCGTTTCCATTTTATTTGCACTATGAGATTGGAGAGCTTCGAGCTTTTTGACCAGCTTTCAACATCTTATCCTTTAACTCTCTCCTCACTATTTAAAATTCTAATTAAGTAGACAGTACTTCTGTAAAGCCCTCATACATACTTCATGACATTAGTGGAGTTATATACACACAAATATATGCATATAGATATATTTTTGGGATGAAGTTGCCTTAGGGTTTTTTTGTGCTGCAACTATTCTCAGGAAATCTTGAGCAATGCACTAAGTGATTATACAAAATGTCAAATGGGAAGCAAGCGGTGCTTTAGGAGGATTGATACTCTTCATGCAAGTGGGATTCCAGTAGTTTGAAATATTTTTTTTTGTCTTGTAGATTTTGTAATGAAGGAAATCTTATGTACAGATAAAGGTAATGAAAGTAAACTCCTGGCCTTGCTGGAACCTGTCCTACTGGAATGGCAGTATGACGGTTGATCCTGTGCATGAAGGGTGTTGGTGCTCCCAACGAAAAGCTTTGTGAATGAATGACGGTTAAACTGATGTCAGCTGTGAAGTGTGTGTTTATATGTGAGCTGTTTGTTGTTGTTTTTTTTTCTTGGCTTCGGTGAGGGGACTTTAAGGGGTACGGTCTGAATAGAGACCCCGCTATCAGGGATGCTTTTTTTTTGTTGTTTCAGTTTTTAGAGGACTCCTTCTCCGAGATGCAAATTCATTTCCCCGTGATTTGTTTCAGATGATGTAAAGAAAATAAAGTTATCTAAGCTTGACTTTTTGTGTGTAGTTTTCATCTTACTCCTCAAAAGTGTGACATTAGTCAGGTTTGCACCCTCTGGTGAGCAAACTTTGCAACTGTTTAACATGTTTGTATTACTATAAAACATGCCACAAAATGATTATTGTAAAAAACACAAAGAGTATTTTTTCAAACAAAACTTAATCATTTTCAGATGAGCTCTTCGACCTTTTTTCCAGCTCAGTTTCCTGTGATTTCACACTGTGGCATACACACATATGTCACTTGCTAAATGAAAGTTATTTCTGGGTGTTAATAAAAATTTATTTGCATAAGCGCAGCAGCTCACACATATTATGTTCACCTCACCACTGTTACACTTCTGATGCAATAGGAACTCAAATGTCAGTGTGATTTCCCAATAACATTTCAGAATTTCACTATGCTGAGCTCACCTCTGGATGCTTGAAAGTGAAAATGGCATCACCTACTGTCTGATTAATTTGACTAATTATCGGCTCATTTGAGGGAACTCGACTGCTGGAACTGTATTCCCAGACAGCTTATTTTATTTTTTCTTAATATAAAAAAAATAAAATAAGATAATGTCATGAAAAAACAGTGTATCCAGTTAACATGCAGCTGAACACTACACATCACTGATCCCAGTATACAGTCTCTATTCAAAATGGGAGCACATGAAAAGGAAGCCACACTGTAAAGATGTGACTTCACAAAATCTCCAAAGTTGGGCCGATATTATAGTTGGAACCAGAAGTTTACATGCACTATAAAAAAATAGACATAATTTTGTTTGCACTGTCTGATGTGAAATCAGAATAAACTTTTTCTGTTTTAAATCGGTCAGGAATACCAAATGTTTTCCTTTTTGCTTAACACCAGAATAATGAGAGAAAACATTTCTTTAAGGCAATTTTTACCCTATAAATTCAGAATATGTCAGAATGATCAGTCAGTCAGTAGCATTTATTAATAAAACTATTGATTAAAATGTGTTTGCAGTTTCCCACTCGCCATGTCCTGAACACAACAAACATGTGGAAGAAGGTTACACTGGTTAGTTGGGACAAATGTTAAACTTTCTGGCTCACCTGTAAAACTATCAAACAAAAGCATGTGAGCTTGATGAAACTAAATTCAGGCCAATCCTAAAAGAAAACATATTAGAGTCTGAAAGAGATTTGTGACTAAGGTGGAGATTCACCGTCCAGCTGACAAGTGACATATAAACATTAAAAATTTTATTATTAAGAACAAAAAGTAGTTGAGAATCTACAGGACCTGATCATTTATATTTACAGATGCTCTTCAACGTCTGTCTGTCTCTATTTTTGCAAAGTCAGTGTAAAATGTGAAAAACCTGTCCTCATTTCCCATCAGTTTCACTAAAATGAACTACTTTACGGTGTCACCGCACAAAACCAAATTGAAATACATTCACATTTGTGACTGTTAAGTAAAATGCAAAACATGTTGAATATGGAAGTTAGATTTTATGATATTCGCCTTTGGAAAAGTGAAAATCAGTAACATCTGTGCTTCTCTAAAATGTTAAAGTAATATTTTAAAAATAGTTTTTGTAAATGGGATTAAGTGAGTCGCATGTATTTTTACATTTCATTGTTCCTGAAAACCATAATATTGTTAATGAGCCTTTAGTTGCGTGGGCTGCAATTTAAGTGCCTAATTCAAACTTATACGTCTGCTGCTGCCTGAATGCTGACTTAGAACAGGATGTGACGTAGGTGGTTTCCTAATCTTCTTAGTTTAATTAATCTGGACCAGGAGGGCCGGAGCTCCGCTTCTTCAGCCGCAGCAGGTTTAAAAGTGGATTTGACCTGCATGGGGAGAAACCTGGAAGCCTAAGAGGAGCAGCAGTCGGAGCTTCAACAGGTTGGAGTGATCTGAAAGCGGTCGTCTCCCCGCAGGATGCTGCTGCCGCTGCTGCTGCCTCCGCGGATGTTGCGGGGCGCTGCGGCGCGACAGGTCGCTCAGAGGCTCACATACTGCTCAGCGGCGCATGCGCAGGTAAGGTCTGCTCTCCTGCACTGCGCAGAGGAGCGACAAAGTGTCTTTCGACTTTGGTCTTTATTCTTCACAGCGGATGAGTCAAAGAAACAGTTGTTAAAAGTGCTATTGCGAACTTCAATATAATTGTTTCCACTTTATAAGAAAGTCATAATATTAAGGTTTTTATTGCTGGAGTTTTGTATCGCACACTTTGAAAAAGCGAAAGCATTTATGTGCATAAACAAAAGGTGTATGCGGCGAATTTATAAAGTTTGTTTAGTTTTTTTTTTTTTAGAAAGCATTACGAAATCAACACAAAATCGAAAAGGCTACTGTAAAGCAAAAATGTTGCTGTTGTACATTTCAGAAAACAATTACTAAACATGTTAATGAAAAATATTTGTTTAGTTTTTTTTTTAAATAAACCTTTGGTCAGTTTATTTGTAATTGGTGCGAACAAAAATCTTTAAATGTTGCATAAAAAAGTATAAGCCTGCTAAACAGTTAACTTGGTAAAGTGCCACTGCACAAACCAGTTGAATATTTTAAAACAAGGTTCAAATAAGGTGAAAGACTGCAGCTTATGGGCTAACAGCAGCAATTTCCCACTGTTAATCCATATTAAAGCATACAACGAAAAAATAATCAGTTTATTTACGTGCTTTGTAAGTAAAGGTTTAGTTGCAGTCTATCTGAAATTCAAACGATGCATAGCTAAATTACTTCAATAGTTACAAAGTTCAACCAGATGCTAGATTTAATGCAACATGGTCTAATTCAGATCATGATGCCAAGAGGTCAAATAATATTTAAGAAAGCCCGATATATTTACTCTGAGGTGTTGAAAATGACCTGTTGATCTTGGAAAGCAGGAGGAAACCTAATGGACTCGCACTCAGGGTAAACATCTTTCTGCTGCCATTGATCGGCATTTAGAAAAGACAGAAATAACACAAAGCATCAGCTCAGCTGTACTTTGTGGGAGAAAACATCTGAAAACATAACAACAATGGCAGCAGCAGCAGCTTTCTTTTTCTTTTGCTCTGGCATACTGAAGCACATTCCATTCCAGCTCCTTGATGCCATGGGGTCTGGAAGATAACCTGACAACCAGCCCAAAATGTAAATGTTCTGTTGAGCCACATAGTTAACACTTTGATCTTATGACCGGCTCTCTGCAGACCAATGCTGGCCCTTTCTGCTGAGTGTCAGAATGGTTTTGAAGTTTTTCTTGGACAGTAGGGGCTTATTTGTTTCCCTTCTCGAGGCTGGAGAGCAGAAACACGTTCAGCAAGCTCTGCCCTGGTGGCAATGTGATCTCTTCATCTTGTTTTTAAAAGACGCCCAGGTCCCTGTTTGACTTTTTGGGACACTAAATGTTTCTCATAGCAGTTGAGCCTCTGCATGAGGTTCTTGATACTTCAATAAATTAATTTTGGTGCAGTGTTGCCAGCAACAATATCCTTAGCTATAAAGTTATTTTGATGCCATGTTTCTTTTACCAAAAAGTGGCTTCAAGAACAATTTCCTTAAAGTCATCCATTCTGCAAAAATTGTAGCTTGGAGTGGTGAAGGTTAAAGTTTATTTTATAAAATGACATGAGTACATGCAGTTCTTGTAGCTTAGACATTTGTAGCTCTCTTTCTATCTCTTTCACAGATGAAACCCAAAAAGACAAAGTTTGGTCCTCTGAGCGATCAGGACCGGATCTTTACTAACCTTTATGGCCGGCATGACTGGAGGTTAGCAAACATTCATGCTCAGCTCATCCTCAGTCACATAAAGAACCAAAACACAGTACAAAATAGGTTGATTTCAATTTGTTTTTATTCGTTTTAGACTCAAAGGAGCGCTCAAAAGAGGAGACTGGTACAAGACCAAAGAGATAATCCTGAAAGGACCCGAGTGGATCCTCAACGAGGTGAAGATCTCAGGCCTCAGAGGCAGAGGGGGTGCAGGATTCCCCACTGGGATGAAGTGGAGCTTCATGAACAAACCCAGTGACGGCAGGTATAAGGGACATCTTTCACCACATACAACCTTGATTCCCCACCCCAACATTCAAGTGGATTTCCTTCCTTCCCCTGTCCAGGCCCAAGTACCTGGTAGTGAATGCAGATGAGGGGGAACCTGGGACGTGTAAAGACCGAGAGATTCTGCGTCACGACCCCCATAAGCTCATTGAGGGCTGCCTCATTGCTGGAAGAGCCATGGGGGCTCGGGCGGCTTACATCTACATCAGAGGAGAGTTTTACAATGAATCATCAAATCTGCAGGTAGGAATACAAACACTTGATTAAAAAAAACTTGGAAAAATTAGAACTGTTCCTATTTTCACTACAGAATCATAACCAAATGCAAAAAGAAGAATGCAGGAGGCAATTTTTTGGAAATGTAATTTAAACACCAACAGTGGTTTGGTTACTCTACTTTGCATTGATCCGCTAGAGCAAAATTCAAAACATGTGACCTCTTGCCCAGCCCTTACATTTTAAAGAAAGGTTACAGTGTTACCTTTCTTTTTCTTTCATAAAGGTGGCTATTAATGAGGCATACAAGGCCAGGCTGATCGGGAAGAATGCCTGTGGTTCAGGGTATGACTTGGATGTGTTTGTGATGCGCGGGGCCGGCGCCTACATCTGCGGAGAGGAGACGGCACTCATTGAGTCTCTTGAGGGCAAGCAAGGCAAACCTCGTCTGAAGCCACCTTTCCCTGCAGATGTAGGTGAGGTAAATGCTCCACAGCCTCTAATCACTTCCATTAATGACTGAAGAAACAGCAAACTGGGTAAAACTATAAAACTGTGGCTGCTACATCTCTCGTGTTTCACATTAAGGCGTCTTTGGATGCCCAACAACAGTGGCCAACGTGGAGACCGTCGCTGTGGCGCCTGCGATCTGTCGCCGTGGCGGAGCTTGGTTTGCCAGCTTTGGGAGGGAGAGGAACTCTGGGACGAAGCTGTTCAACATCTCGGGTCACGTGAACTTCCCGTGCACCGTGGAGGAAGAGATGTCGATTCCTTTGAGGGAGCTCATCGAGAGACATGCAGGTGTGTGTTCAGTTAAGATCTCTGTCGATGTCTGCTCTACTGAGCTTCAAAATGATTTTGTGCTTGATGCAGGAGGAGTGAGGGGAGGCTGGGGCAATCTATTAGGAGTGATTCCAGGAGGGTCCTCCACTCCCATCATCCCTCAGCACGTATGTAACGACGTTCTGATGGATTTTGATGACCTGGTCCGCGCGCAGACGGCATTGGGAACTGCAGCGGTTATAGTCATGGACAAATCAGTAAACAGACTGAATGATCTCACACTAACCACACTGTAAGTGCTAACAGAGAGTCTAGTTTGTTTCTTTTTACTTCTTGCAGACAGATGTGATTCGAGCTATTGCACGTTTGGTTGAGTTTTATAAGCACGAGAGCTGTGGCCAGTGCACCCCCTGCAGGGAAGGTAAGGAACTGCAATTTGATGTTGCGTTTATTGTCATGATACGTAGCTCATTGCAGGAGTGCTACAGATTATAATTTTCTCAAAATGAAAAGCACAAAACATAATTTATTTATTTTTTGCTTTCAGTTTAAATTTTATACTTAATAAGACAAACATCCAGTGACTTCTACCCAAAACCAGGCTTGGGAAACTCAAATGTGTGCAGTTAATCTCTTTCAAGGAACAACTTATGCAGGAACAGAACAATGCAAAACATGTTATATCTTGATTTGTGTAAAGCTTTAATTTCTAATATTCAGTTACTTCTCAATGATTTGCTTTCACTGCCCTCCTTCAGGAGTGGACTGGATGGATAAAATGATGTGGCGGTTTGTGCGAGGAGACGCAGCCGTGTCAGAAATCGACATGATCTGGGAGCTCAGCAAACAGATCGAGGGTCACACTATTTGTGCCCTGGGAGACGGAGCGGCTTGGCCTGTTCAGGTGACGCATCGAGTGCTTATGATTAAATAAATTCAACACGGGACAAATTAACTTTTTTTTTTTACTGAATCCCCACATCTTTAGGGTCTAATACGCCACTTTCGGACGGACATGGAGAACCGCATTGCTCAGCATAAAGAGAAAAATCCTCCAAGGAAGCAGGAGAGTGAGATGATCTGAACTGGGAAGTTTCCTGCATTTTATCCAACACAATAATAAAACATCTAAGTTATAAATGATTTTTGAAGCTAAAAGCTTTAGGAAACTATTGAATTCAGCCATTTTCTGAAACTTATGGCATTTAGTTCCTGATCTGTCTGCAACGAGCTTAGTTGAAATCCAATAAACACCAGACTCAATCACCCCAATAAATTAGGTTTATTTCATAAAAGGATGAAATTTTGTAGGTGTACCACATGTAACTCCTGTATGACCTGTACAAAAGAGGAATTAGGAAAGAAAACCAACAAACAAACAGGGAGACAGAAAAGGGCCAAACAGTAGGAAAAACTACTCTAAAATTAAATGGTCATTGATGTATAACATCAAACTGATATTTTTTATAGCTTTAGACCATTTTTTTTTTAATCTGCTGCTGTTCTGATTGAATTCAAAGTAAAATGTGAGGCAGACGGCCTCTCATCTGAGCCTCTAATACATCCAAAAAGAAAAGGAAGTCGTGCAAACGTTCATCTTCAACCTATAATGTATACAAAACATTAGTACGTCCACTTGTTTCCAAGAGCTGAATAAATTGTTCAAAACAGAGACAACAGCTGTCAAGAAGCTGTCCTCCATCAGAGAGACAAGTGGTGAGAAAAAAAATGAGGTCCTGTAGGATTGAAGAAAGCACTGAGAGACATTTCAGCTTCATGGCGCCATCCAGAAAGGAATGGACTGCTGCTGTGGCTGCATTTTGGCACGAGTCGGCAGAGGCGGAGGGCCGCGGTAGCCCTGAGCCCAGCTTGAAGCAGTAGAGGTGGGTGGGTGGTTACCTGCCCCGTGGTTACCAAGCCACGAAGCTTTGGACGAAGGGTGGTCTTCCTCTTCGTCAGAGGAGTCGCCGGAGTACGCAACTAAACCGGATCTTAGTCTTTTCACTGGCGGCTCTGCAGGAAGGAGGAGAGCAACAACAAGAGACACAAGCAGCGCGACGTGGAGGAGAGAGGAGAAAACGACAACAGATTTCAAAAGTGGCGAGTTAATCATTTCAAACACATTTTGGAGGAACAATAGACAAGTTAATGTTTATGTCGGAAGAGCAGAGGATGGGGGCACCCCGTCCGTTCGAGTAGCGGGACGGCACCAGAGGACCCCCAATCAGCGTCCAGCATCGCCACAGAGACACATGGAAGAGAAGAAGAACACAGAGAAAAAGAGAAGAACACAAAAACAGGAGAGGTTCTTGTTAGCGAGGAGAGAAGAAAAACTACAAACAGTCCAGACTGATGATGTCATCAGAATGCAACGTTACAGTTGCATTATAGTTTTAAACAAATGACTCACAAATGCTTAAAAGTAGAGCGTTTGTCATTACTGATCTGTTTCTGAGTCCTCCATAGTCCTCAAATAAAGTTGGTAAAATCCGCTGCATCAAACCCTTTGCCATATTTAAGCCCTCTGCGTGTGCACTAGTGACAGCTTTCCTGAAAAGTCCACTTTTTGTTTGTTTCTATGGAGTACATACTCCTTTAACTTGAATGCTCACAGAAAGTTAAAGGTAAAAAAGCAGATTAATTTTATAAAATGATCTTTTAAACAGAAAACAGCAAATAATAACGGTCCTAAAAATGTGTCTGTATTTTACAGAGCAACGCATATAATGTTTTATAGTGGACTCCATGATTTAATTTGCACAAAATAAAAACTGCAATATATTCATAACTTAATTTAGGTTTTAACATACTGGAAGATTTTATTCTTAATTTGACATGAATATTTATTACAAATTGTCAATAAATTATTTATTAATGTGTTAATGTAACAAGGATCTAATAAACGACTCTGTTTCTAAAATAAAATGAAGAATTTTGTTTGACTGATATTTTTTAAAATCAGCTTTTAAAGGCCTCATTTGAACCCAAAATGCTGATCTTTTTAGTAGTCAGTGAACGCACCACACTTGAGTGCTGTGAGGCTAATCTGGCACTTTTACTGAATCAGTAATACTCAAAGTTAGCTGGTGTAGCTGTCAAACGAAGCACAATAAGAAGCCATTATTTCCTATAATGTGTGACATCACTCAGGTGGCAGGAGAGCGAGAGACTTCAGCAGATAACAGGAAGGCTAAAAGCTTTTCAGTTCGAACGTTTTGACCTTTGAAACTGTCTTGGAAATCTCATCTTATCTCACTAATGGGTTTAAATGACAATTTGTCCCTACTGCAAACATTTTACCTTAGTTTTAAGATAACAGGAAAACTGTTGTTTTTACAGCAGCTTCTCTCATACCCAGAGAAAGGCTGAAAGGAAATAAATTAGATATTTTCTTCTTCTTATAATTCTTAAAGAAAAATCAAAGATAGGCTAAAGTCAGAACCGCAGCTACGTAGGTTGGATTTATGCTTCAAAATCCTGATTGGTGCATCTCTACTCAAGGTACGTCGAGCCGCAACAACATATCTGGAGATTTTGAGTCAAATCAGCAAAATCCTTTAAGGAGCAGCTGGTTTCAGGCTGAATGGGCTAAAATCTTTAACAATTTAGCAACAACATGGATTTGTTTGGTTTCTGTGACCCATCAAGCTCATCAATCTCCAGTAAAACCACAAAAATTTGGACACAAGAGTTTTAGGAAAGGTGACATCATCCTCCTTTTTACCTCTACATAACGGAGGAGAAGAAAATGGGGCCGATCTTATAAAGTTTTACAGTCCGAGTCCTGGGCAGGAATTTGTCAATCCACAGGATAACATTCTTACCCACAAAGGCCTGGTGGAGTCTCCTCTCCTCCATCTGGTGTCTCACTCCGTTCACACGCAGGGATGTTGGTGGAGGCATCATGTGCCGACTGGGGAAAAAAATTAATAAACAAATACAAGATGGCGTTAATAATCTCCACTCTTTGACTTGTGCATATGGAGGACTGATCCTGCCCAAAATTCACACAAAAAAATTAATTAATTGGGAAATAAAATAGAAAAGAGATAGATATATGATTAAACACATTTGAAATTAAATATATTTGGAAGTAAATAAATAAATGTTTATTTATGCCAGGAAGCCAGGAAGCTTCTTGGGACCTGATTGGTTGAGCCGACCAATTGGTAATCTAGAAGCACCTGCCTCTTAATAATGCACTCGTTGGGAAAAAAAAGTTAAAATAAATGAATTACTGAATAAGTGTGATAATGAATAAATGGAAAAAAAATGATTACACCATATACACCTCTGGAAAAAATTAAGAGATATTTTTTTATACTTATATGTTTGAGTAAAATGAACATTGTTCTTTTATTTTATGCCAAACATTTTGTATTTATTTACAGAAAATGAGAAACAATCAAAATAACAAAAAAGATGCAGTGTTTTCAGACCTCATATGATGCAAAGAAAACAAATTAATATTTATTTAGAAACAACAATACTCATGTTTTAACTCAGGAAGAGTTCAGAAATCAATATTTGGTGGAATAACCAGGTTTTCAATGGGTTCAGAGAAGTTGGCTCTTAATTTTCTTCCAGAGCTGTACATTAATTTATTTCAAATTTTATTTATATATTGAATTATTTATTTCTTCTTTCATTTATTTATTGTTTATTTTAGAAGAATCAGACTTCTGGATGTGTACACACTAAAACATAATAAGTAAGGAGTACCTGTCCCTCTCACTCGCCGGGCCAGAGGAACTCTGCTGTGCGGGTCCTGAAGTCTCTGTGCCGCCCACTGAGAAGCCTGCACCTAAATTAGTCATATGAATGGGTCCATGCTATGAGCAGAAAAACACACAGTCACGATTAGCAGACATCCACTAAGCCAGGGGTGGGCAATCCTGGTCCTGGAGGGTCGGTCTCCTGCAACTTTTAGATGTATCTCTACTTCAACACACCTGAGTCAAATAATGAGGTCATTAGCAGGACTCTGGAGAACCTGACTGCACTTGGGAGGCGATTCAGCTGTTGGATTCAGGTGTGTTGGATCAGGGAGACATCTAAGAGTTGCAGGACACCGGCCCTCGAGGAACAGGAGTGCCCACCCCTGCACTAAGCCCTGTCCTGACACTTCATTACTTCACCTATCAGGAGATTTCCCAGAGCCTGATTATTGGTTTTATTTGAACTGATACCTTTGTCTGAAAATCCATACAGTAGAAACTGATGAATAACACTGGAAATGAAGTAAACAGCATGCCGTACCATTTATATCAAGCTACATTAAAGCATCGAAAGGAAGAAAGAATAAAGTGAAAGATTTTACAGATGGGAAGAGGAGCAAGGGAGAGAAGTGTTAAAAATGATGAGATGTAGTTACCTGGTACCCGAGCAGGCCGCTGTCCCTCTCGTCCGGTACTTCCTCTGTGAAGCGTCTCTTCTGAGGCGGGTTGATCGGGGCGGCTTGGAGCTGCAGCTTGGGAGGCGCCGCAGCAGGAGGAGCGAAATGTAGAGGAGGAAGAGTCTGAAGAGGAGGAAAACAAATCCACTGAGAAAAACAACAACAAACCAGTCCTACTTAAATCAAATTACAGTCTTTCCACTTCAAACCAGTTAATTGATCTGGTTTCAGTAAGTCCAATTTAAGATGATTAGAAGTGATGATTGTGATAAAGCTGTAGGTGTTGGATGAGGTGGTATTTACAACCTTTTAAAGAACCCTCATAACACTGTAGCCTTAAGACATCTAACAATGATGAGTTGTATCAAATCAATGATTCATCAAGAACATAATCAGCTGAATTTCTTGTAAATTATTTAAATGATCAGAAATAGCCTACACACCTCCAAACTGCAAACACCAGCAAAGTGTGCATGGTAGAGATACGAGTTGATTAATCCTATTGATTGACTAACAATTAATTGATAAGCAGCCATTTTCTTAAAAACTTAAAAGTTTTCTCTTGTGTGAAAAGGGTCGACCATCTTTCCATAACATAAAGGGCTAAATTTCCTTTAACATAAAAAAATATCAGTTTTGCCTCACTTAAACAGGAAATTATGGTTTTCTCATGTTATTTATGTTATTGAACATATCTATCAATGATAACAAAACAGAAACCTCTTAAGTTGCTGTAAAATAAAACATAAAAAGAATAAAATGTGTGAAACAATTCAGTCCCCATGAACAGAGATGTGTTCATACAGCAGTAGTCTGTGATTGCTCTTGAAGAAATGTTAAATCTTTGCTCCATAAATCGCACTAATTCCCGACAGAACTCAAAATCAATCGTTTTTATTGGCATCAAAGTTTTTTCCAACGTGTTACAATTTTTCTGTGTTGCTCTCCATTTTTCTGTTGCCACGTCCTCGCCTTCAGGTTTCTGCTGCTCCGTCATGCAGCTCAGCTGAATGATCACTGATAAGGTGAAGCTTAAGGAGTTTGTAAAGTGTTTAAATTTCAAAACAGAAACGCATAAAGTGCGCTTTGCATCTCGGCTTGGACCGTTTTTCTTTTCCTTTATAGAATCCCTCCACCACCTTTGTTTCGGTATAAACTGGCTTCCCTTCAGGATGGCCAGCAGTGCCCTCAGATGGACGGAGGCCAAATTACAAAACTAAAAGAAGGTCTAAGAGGTTAATTGATTGGAACAATTTTTGATGTAATAAATCATTCATTGATAATTAGTCATTAATTGCTTGCATCCCTCGTACATGGGCGTCTCTCTGCTGGTTTGAAAGAGACCGAAGAGAGCTGTGACCTTTTCAAGCTGCAGTTTAAATGTGCTCCTACCTGATGCAGAGAGTCTGGAGCTGAAGTGGGAATTGGAGCCAGAGTGGGAGCAGGGATGGAAACGGCAACAGGAGCAGGAATCGGTGCAGGAAGAGGGGCGGAGGTTGGCCGTATGGGGTACTGAGAAGGCACAGTATGACTGGATGACTGCATGACTGGAGGTACAGGAGGTGGGACGGTGTAGGTCGGTGGGACAGGTTGGGGCTGGGGCGGTGGGGCAGGCATGCTGTAGCTCGGCTGGAATCCAGCCGGAGGATAGTAAGGCAGCTGAGGGGGAATCCCGTTCACTACTGGAGGCTGTGAAAACCCTGGTGGAGGAAGAGGAGAGGAACACACCGAGTCAACAGCTTTGACATGATGCACCGAGGATGCTACAGGTGTTAGATTCATGAGCAAACAGTAAACTGGCTTCACAAAATAAATACTGAGTTGAACTGACATTTACAGCAGACCAATACGAATAACTTTAACAAAATGAAAGTCACATACTCTAAATATGAGTTAGGACTTTATGGTGTGCAGAAAAGCTGGAGTACCTTGTTGAGTTGGCATCATTGTGTTCATTTGACTAAGGTAGCGGGAATACTCTGCATGAACCTGCGAGGAAAAAATAGCTTTAAGATTCAAACAACTGGCATTTAAGAGAACCTAGCAGCAACTCACACTTCCTCTAAACCTCTACATTCATGTTGCGTTTTGCAGAAGGCTGTGTTTGCAGAAAATACCTGTGGTTTCAGGCAGAGGAAAGAAAATGCTTCTGTAAATGATGTGTGCAAATTATTATCTCAGTGGAAGATCTGCAGAAGCCACAAGGCCTTTTTTCTTTTTTTAAAAAAAAAAACTTCGTAAGAAACCCTCCAACAGTAGCCACAAATAAGAGTTTAAAACAGTGTTTGAAATGTCAGTGTGGTTATTCAGAGGTAAACTGAGGTTGATAATTGATAAATCCAAAGAAGTAATGCGTAGCAATGTGTTTTTTATTGCTTATAGTTTTTAACTAGGTCTGCCGGGTAATGATTGTCATGTTAGAAATTTCGCTTTGGAGAACCTTCGTGTCGTATTTGGCTTGGTGACGCCTCCTACACAGAGGTAAGAAGAAATGTTCAATTTAGGAAATACACCTCTGTGATTTTTACATCCCATTTTCACGTAAAAGTGTAAACTCGACCTTTCGATGTCGCACTCTAGAATGCGGCGTTACGCACGATGATCGTAAGAAACGTCAAAATTCAGGGAACTGTCCCTTTATCAGTTTGTGAAAATTCACTTTAAGGTAACTTTAGGATCTATTTGTAATCCTTTACCAGTTTTTGACTGTGAAACTTGAAAAACTAGACCCGTCCATTCAAAACATTCTGCTACATTCATGTAACCAGACGCTCCTATCAATTCAATGAATTCACCCAATCAAAGGGCCCCAATTACCCTCTAATTAAGATTTTATTATCACTAAAAACAAGGTAAAGCAAATTATTGACTTAGTGAATCATAGTTACTTGGGAATTGCAAGGTGTAAATGTAACGTACAAAACAACATTTGACAGTGTCAGTAATTACTGTACTCACCGTCAGAAGGAGATTCTCACACAGGGTTTTTGCTGCAGCCAGTCCTTCTGGTTTAGGATGACTGTGGAGGAAAACGTCGACATTTAGTTTCACTGCTAAACGGATGGATAAGTCAACAGTGAAGGCGTGGACAGGAAGGCTCTCAAAGCATCATAAACCTGAGTATAAAATACAAAATAAACATTAAGCTTAAAATAAAAATATAACCTATAACACTGACTAACTGCTTTTATTTAAAGAAGATAAAGTACATGTACACATTATTAGATATAATTAGGTCTTGTAACAAAGATCCAAACAAACCATCTTCTAAATTTAGCAGTAGATGATAATAAATAAACGATGTTGGCATGATGCTTAGGAATGAAAAGACTATAACTCTTATTGATTATTGTGATCATATTTTCATTTTAAAATGAAATTAACATTAAAACTGTCTGGGGTAACTGCAATATTAAAAACAGTGTTGTTGGAATAAATGTAGATGTGGCTGAGCAATGAAGACTTTTTAAAAGCTGTTTTAGACTTTACAGGTTACAGGAGAAACCAACCTGAGTAGTCGACTGATCTGCCACACTAGCTGCTTATTAACCAACAGAAATGTTGATATTTCCAAATATTCTGAATAATTTGTCTTTTAAACTTGTTTCACTTGTTTGTAACTTCTTAGATTTCTTAGACTGCTCCCCAGGACTGTCAAAACGAAGTTTTTTTTTTGTCTGAAGTAGAGATGAATACGGACACAGCAGATGAACTGAGACAGAACTTCCTACAAACCTTTACGATAATCACTTTTGAAGTGTGCTGAACTTCAAAAATGATATTTTCATGCAGGGTAATCTATGCTACAATAGTATCATCTAAAACAGTCTGAATTATCATGCTATTGTCACAGGTGTGTTGCCGATTTGTGAGCAAAGCTGACGTTGCAGATTTTTTATTACACCAGGCTGAATCCTTCAGGATTTAAATCTGTTTCCAGGATGCAGCTTTCCTTGCCAGGTCTCTGCATTTCCATCAGCTGTGTCAAACACACTATGATTGAAGCACATCTAGACTGAGCGGCTTGTGGAGAGAGCAAAGCTCTATTTTCACTTTGCAAGGCAGAACAAACAACTACAGACGCACAGATAATAAAATACAACTGAGCTCTGTGCTGCAGGAAAAAGGAAAACAGTATTGATGACGACAGAGGCAGAGCAGCTTCATGGACTTCAGAGAGATTTTTCAGAGGAAGAACAAACGCGAACAAAAAATCAGCTGCTGCCAAATCAGGAAGAAACAGAAACTCCTCTAAGTTTGAATTAATAACAAAATTAATTCATGTGCATCAGAGCCACTGTGTTTAACTGTTAAGGAGGTTTCAATTTAGTGCATTGTAGTCAAATAATTAGTCCTGCAATATTCATGTTTATGTAAGAATAAAAATGCCGTCTTTAGACTGCAGAATATGGATCCAGAAAGTTTTGAAAGACAGATGAATGGGGGCCAGTGATGATCTTACGGTTTCACTAAGATAAAGAGCCAGACAGAAAGAAGAGCTGGAATACAAAGAGGATGAGGCTAAAACCAAGACACCAGACTCACAACATGTAGGTCAAAGGTTAACATAAATACTTAAATAATTCAGACTAATTTAAGCTCTCTCTTCTTTCTAAAGTTATTATTCATTTAAAAGTATTATTCATATGAGACTCTCTCATCAGGGGGGTTAGTAGATCTAATCTTCTACATTTTTGACGTGTCAAATTTACATCTGCAGACTCATTTAATTATGTGGGCGTTTATGTGACAATGAAGGCGTCTTAATAAATTCAGAGCAGAAGGTGATGGTGCAGGGAGCAACGGGGGATTAAAATCATCAACTAATCATTTAACATTTTGACAGATTTATTGAAAAACAGATAATTATTAGTCCGTGTTTTTTTTTTGTTGTTGTTGTTTTTAACTTAGGTATATCTTGACACCAAGAGCCGACATGTACCTACACGAGAGTGAGATAATTCACAGTTTAATGTTATTTTACTAAACGTTTTGCAATCCAGACAGCGGGACTCACCTAATGTAAATGTACATGGGTTCAAAAGCCTCGCGTCCAGATGCCGGCTCTAAACAGCCTGATCCTTTTCCTCGGAGGAAAACTTTGGCCCCAGTCTCGCCCTGAATGTGCTGCAGATAGGAGCAGGCGGGGCCCTCCACTCGCTCTTTGACCACAAACCCGGGGACGGCGTGCTCCAGGCCCACAAAGATCTTATCCTGAACATAATGCATCTGAAAACAAGAGAGACCGAAAGGCATAGAGGGAATAAAAAAATGAGAGCAAATGTTTACAATGAGTTGTTTCTTTCAGAAGTGCAGAACCTTTAGAAATGGAAGACTTATGTAACAGGATGTTACAACCTCAGGAATGTTAGAGATATATAACACAAGATGATTAATAACTCATTGATTACATTGACAAAATCTAAAACTGTCTCAAGGTAAATGACCTGCCAGCTCAAATTAGATGCTTAAATAAAAATGTTCTCGCTAAGTTTTCTGGCAATAGGCAAATAAAAACGATTTGGATGATGCTATCTGACCTAAAACAAGAAAAGTTTAGTTTGATTAATCTTCAGACAATGAGAAAAAAAATGTATGTCTCTCTTTACTAGGTGTATGAACTCACAGCGGATAAATGTTTTCTAAATTTAAGCTTTTAACCAAACATTTGATTGCACTTTATCGCAAAAGTGTGCAGTTTGAATATCAAGCATTTCAAGGATTTTACACAGAAATCAAGCACCTACCAAACCTTGAAAACACCTCATTGGAATTAAAGCATTTTCAAGGATTTTAAGTCCCCGTATGAAAACAGTCCACCTCCCTTCACTCCCTACCTGCCTATTCGGCCAAAAACCCTCAAAGGAGTTTGATTTTGAAAATAAATACATTTTATAACCAAGCCGGCGTACCAGCAGTTGCAAAGCTGAACTAAAACACGGCCGTCTACTGATAAGCCAACTCACCCCTGACTGAAAGTGAGGTTTGTGGTTCGTCGCCGGGGGCAGCGAGGGTGCAGGTGGGTTGTGTTGTTGGTAGACGGTGACTGAAGCTCCACTGGGGGAGAAAGATGGAGCGGCCGATGAAGCCGTTGCAGCTTTTACGACCCCGTTAGTAATGATTTCCTTGATTCTATTAACTGCTCCTGAAAAATGAGTGCGAAAAAAATCTGAATTATCACCTGAATCTGACATACATTCACAAAATAGGCCACGATGTATTTGTAGAGTACTGACTGTCGACAAGCTCTCTTGTCTGTCCTTGAACATGAAGATACAAAGGTCGGTCCCTGTGGGGAATGTGCAGAAACGCACTGAATGAATAAGCATGGAAAGTGTTAAGTAGTAGTGAAAACAAATGACTAAATTATTCACCCTAACAATGCTTTGTTCTTTTCATCTGCTGTCATGTACCGCCCTCTGGTTGACACTGCAGCGCCGCTCACTTTACTGATCTGCAATCAAGTCACATGGTTGGTACCAACGACGTCAGAGAACAGTCAACTTCAACATGTAAGATTTGCGGCGGACCTCTTCCTGTGTCTGTCCGCGTGTGAGGAGATTTCGACAGGATAGAGGGACGTCGTTGATCTCGACTTCGGCGACCACCAGGTCGTCTTTGGCTTTTGTTGGGGCAGGAGGCTTCCCAGCACCAACAATCTAACAAAGGAAGGATAATGCAAAATATAAAACTGTACTTCTAAGAAATATTTAAAGTATTTATATTCATTTACTTATTTTTAGAGACACTAGTTGTTAATGTCTGAAAGAAGGCAGAAATGACAGGAGAGACCTAACTCTGCATCTCTGGCCTTTAAGCATTTTCTATTAGAAAACTGGTTCCTCCATTTCAAATATTCATGAATATACAAGGTTTCCCCCAGAAAACTTGCGATGCCTGGTGGTTGGGCTCTAGGGCAGTCATTCATCCAGCGCCCCGTCGTGTTTTTGAGTTAAAAAATGTTTCAATTTGACAGGAAATTTTAAAATATCACTTGCTAATTATGTGTCATTGAAAGATTAACACCTGAACACCAACTATAAAATCTTAAAAAATGCAAACATTTTAAAAAGACTTAAATACATAAGCAGTGCTAAGCCTGGTGGCCCGCCAGGCTTACAACCCTGATTATGTATATCATGTTTGTTTATGTATATCTGACCAGATAAATGAGTCAAAGTCCCCCTCTTATGAATTATCCATAATCTTTACATCTGGAGTCATGCACATATTTGTGCATCCAGCCAAAGATCACCAGCTTCTTTAGAATATGCTGCTTTTACATCTCAATCTACTGCATAAGCATCAAAGATGTTCCTCAAAATGAAGTCCAGACAATTTTGTCAGCACCATACAACTGCATCTAGAAACTTCATTCACATATAATACTTTAGCAAACCCAAAGTGGAGGAATTTTTAGAACAAAAGTTTATCATGAATTTGATGATATTTCTACAGTGGTCATTCTTTGCGTGTAGAAGAAAATAAAATAGTATAGATGGCCTAATGAATGGATAATGAACAGAAGGGAGTATGAACGAATTGGTGGATAAACTAAGACACCTTGTGGATGATTGGACTAAAAGGGGGACAAACAAACAGACGGATAGATTACTGCAATAAATGGGCAAACAGATTATTTTCCAGTTCTTCCCTTGTGTTACAAATCTACAAATTGCAGCATTTGTGCAAACAACAGGTCAGGCTTCACTCTCAAACACAAAAAGTCACCAAATAAAATATTTATAGCTAAAGAGCTAAATACATAGATATATATTCCAACGCTTTAATTCCATACTTCTGTGGTTTGCATAGAAACCCTGATTCTATTAACTTTCTGACAATCCCATATCATCAACATCAACCTTAACTTTGACACAGATAATCTATAAGTTATGTGTAGATAGCATATAATACATACTTTAAAACACTTAGTAGTAAATATTAATCAACATTACCAAAGTCAAGTTACAAGGTTATGAGATATTGTTTACATTTTAAAATCAGCATTTCAAAATCTTATCTCAAATGTTGCCAAGTGTTTACTATGATCTAAAATAAATGCAATTCAGTGTAAACAGAAATACAAACCATCTCAAAGTTGTTGTTGTTTTTAAGCAATTTACTCGTTAATTTCCAACAGGCATGTGTTTCTTTACCTTGTCAGATGATAGCGGGGAGCTAATTTGAGACGGTTTGAGTTTCCCTTTGGCCACCAGCATCGCGTTGATCTTGGCAGCCACGGCCGCTGCAGCATCCAGAGCCCCGCAAGGCGCAGCCTCAGCCTCCCTCATCCCGCCGGAGCCTCCAGTCCCAGCGTCGGGCTGGTCCCACTTGCTGCGGCGCCTGAGAAAGCAGAAAGGGGGGAAAAATCATTTGAAGGAACAGCTGTAACTTTCCTATGCTAGCATTAGCTCTTGCTAATAACTAAAACGGTAAATCGATATTAGTATTGGTGTAAAAACTGGTCTAAAATGACCTTTAAATTAATCACAATGGCGTTAGTTTTATTGTTATTCAAGGCACCCTAACGTGAATCACAACAGAAGTCAGACAGAACACCGACATGATTACATAAGAAGGCTAACATTAGCAGGTTAGCCGCGGCTAACTGAAGGCATTTAAATTTCATGTAATATTCCACAGGAAAACACATAAACAGTTAGCTTTTACACCTACCCGCTGTTTTGGGTTCCACAAAAGGACATTAATGTCACGTCAAACCCTAATTAGTCTCACAATGCAAACAAAAATGTATGCTTGGAACCTCCTTCGGGTTCTGAACGGTTCCTTCAGCTGGCAGTGGCTGCTTGCTCTCCGCTGCTTCCCCCCCCCCAGTTTCCGCCTCCGGTGTTGTTCCAGATTGACGCAGTTCCCAAATAATTCCACTAGATGGCGCCAAACGGAAGCAAAAAGTCCTCGACGTTCGAGTAGGCTGCGACTGCCACTGCTACTTCTGACCCGCTTCTCATCGCTTTTGGGTCACACTTGGCGAGGTGAAATAAAAGCCTGTTGTGCAAAAAAAGGGAAGGATTTCGTTGTCGGACTTGCTTCAGGAATAAGGTAAGTTTTGCCACTTGCTACATCTTTAAGTGTCTTTCAAAATGCATGCAACTTTAGTTTGCTTTTTTTCCCCTAAATTATGACGAAGTTTAATCTTAAAATCTAAAAATCAACTCAATTTTAAGTGCCTTGTTCCTACTTGATTTGTATTTTTATTGTTTTGCTAAAATATTTACCATAAAGATGACTTATAAAGGTTTTAATTCGAATTTGTTTTTTAAGAACAGAGCTAAATCTTTTGCCAGAACGTAAAAGTGATCAACTGCTTCCTTATTAGAAAAAATATTTTTTAAATATTATTTTCACTTGTATCTGATTAAGCTTGGAAACTTGTTACATTTGATGAAAAGTAAAACAGGAGTATTCAGAAATTGGCTACATCATTTTAAGAATTTAGTAATTTTTATTACGTTGTCTTTGCAGTTATTTAGTAAAATCATAACTAAAATGCAAATTCAAGATGCAGTTGCTGGCCGTCTCTTCCTGACGGCTGTCACTAACATCCAGCCAGTTCAGGGTCACAGGCCGCAGCATCATGCTTGCACATTTTAAGATTGCGCAGGTTGCTTGTTTATGCAAAGTCATCCTGGCTGGTGTGCGATTACTGGCCACCCAGGAACTCAGAGAAAGGTCCAAGTTACCCTGGAAAGTGAGAGCACTGTATAGGGGGGAGTGACATGATTGAACAACCTGCAGCTCTGGGTATCTGTTATATGCCTTAGAATAATAAGGCTTATTCTCTAAATTTACCACCACAAGTCATCTAATATTAACTTTCCTTTCAGTTCTGTGCTTAAAGTACTAGGATATTTTTAAAATAACTTCATGCAACAGCAAATTAACATTTTATTGACATGCATTTTTATCAGTTCCAGCTTAACTCAACTAGTTCATTCAGTGTGTAAACTCCTCATAGCTTATGACCAGAGCGTCTACTGCAGCGATGAGCCATGGAGATTATAGGAGTCCCTCCTGCCTGGGGCAACAGTTAGCGGGTTGGTTCAGTTACTTGGCCACCTGAGCTGCGAGTTCAGTCACAGACAGAAGAAGAACTTGTTGAGTAACATACTGTACATGCTGTGCAGACATTTGAAGGCAAATCATTTATTTGGGATTTGGGATGCATAGTTGCATTGCAACCTTATTTGTAAACACTTTGACCCAAAGTTATTTTAGACTTTGTGAGACGACAAAGTGTGTTACTTATAGGAGTAGAAACAGTGCCTGATAGTTCCCACAGTCACTACAAATGACAAAGAGGCACAAACGTGACAACAGTTGAACATTTTTTTCAGTCTGATGCTCATTCTCATCAGCATAAAAACACAGCAACAGTGATGACAAATTAAATAGGTTGGTTTTGCAGTAATCTGCAGGAACTGCATCAGCTGAAAAAATAATAAACATTGTGAAATATTATGCATTGCTCTCTGTACCGCTTGCAAAAACTGATCAGGATGCTCTTTAAATATTTAGTCCTAATTCTTTTCTTGTGTTACAAATCTACCTAAATTACTGCTTTTGTGCAGACAACTGGCCGGTCTTCACTGTCAAACACATACAGTCAAAAAATATATATTACAGAAGGACAGACAGACAGACAGACAGACAGCTAATATGATAACAGCAGATTTTATACAAAGACCATTTATGTCTTTAAAAATCCTTAAAAAGACATTAAAATTCTTAAAATCCTTTTTAAATGCTTCTTGTCACAAAATGCTGGTCTGGTTTGAAATGTGCTGTACATTTCAGAGGGTGTTCTCCATCACCTTTGTTCTCCCCCCATAGAGTTTGATTTGCAGTCTGAAGACGTTTCTCTGGTGTTTTGTAAGCTCCTCCTCTAAGTTAGTCATCCAGGCATTGATACATTTAGGTAAAATTTCAATGGAAATAGCTACTACTGGTCAGTTTTTTTTTTGTCTCAGATCTCTGGTCTAGCAGTGAAACCCTGAGGTTCATGTGGGGTCAGAGGTCAGCAGACCCTTGAAGCCTGCTTTGACAGAAGTGACAACTTGCAGGAGGTACGTTGCGAGAGTAAAAAGCTCAAAGCTGAGAGGGAGACTGTGTAAGAGAGGCATTCTGTGGTAGGAGCAGGAGTGCGAACTGTAACTTGTGTGTTGGTTAATGTAACCCCTGACCTCTGGAGGGGTCCGCCTGATCCCGGCGGCTGACACCGGGGTGCGAGATCAGGGGACGTGACGGGAGGAGGGCGCCTCTCGGAGGCGTTGGACAAAGAAACAGTGTAAGAACCTGGTTTTCACTGTTTGCTGTTAGGCTGGTAATTGCAAACTGTTTTTTCTTTAATGTGGGTGTGTGTTTCACACCAGAGGCTGGCTGCTTTTCCTGGAACTGATTTACAAGACTGTGAAGAATTATTCATACCTCTTCCTCATTTCCTCATTTTGTCGCATTAGACAACAATGCCAGTGTACTTTACTGGAATCTTATGTCATATAGACCAACAAAATGGTGAATAATTGTGAAGTTGAAGAAAAATAAATGGTTTTCAATTTTATTAATGCGTGAAAATCTGAAAAGTGTGGTGTGCTGGAGATGTTTTCCAGCTTTGCACATCTAGAGATTTACATTTTTGTCAAAGTTTCTTTGTAAAATACATCAAGCTCAGACACATAGAGAACATTGGTAGCAAGTCATTTCCAAGTCTTAACAAAGATTCGCAAATTGGATTTAGATTTGAACTTTTTTGGTCTGGCTTCTCAGACTTCATGTTTAAAGGTCCATATTGTTTGAGATTTATTTAAGGTCAAATGTCTGCTACTGAGCAAATCACTTTTATTTAATCTGTTTGCAATTTGCAAACAGAAAAACTTCGGATTTTACCTACAAAAGTTTGTCTTTGACCTAAAGCCACTTTAATTGTTGACAGTAGAAAGTAACAAGCACACTTTTTGCCCAAACTGGATCAGCAAGGGACTTTCAATTGAAATAAGGTGCACCAATTATATAAATTAACACTGGACAAATAAAATATGGTAAGTTTTTTTTGTCATTTGGCTTTAAAGTATGTTATTTTTTTTGCTTCAGAAATGTTTAATTCCTGTTTGGGATAATGGACGGTACTATATTGAATCCTTGTAGTGGTTGAATCTATTCCTTAAAACAAAGTAAGAAGTAAAATAGACGTTCTTTAAGTAACAAGTTTTATATTGTAGGTACTTTTAAAAGTACCTACAGAGACAAGCTGAAACTTGTCTTATGTTTACTAAGATTGTTCAAAGCTTATGAAATTACTTTAAATTTTTCCACATTTTTCTACCTGACCTGTTTGCTGCATTGCTTGGTGTCCATGATGCTGCTTGTTCTCTAACAAACTTCACAGAACAGCTGGATTTATGATGAGTTTAAATTGTTCACTGTTACTAAATATGTGACCTCTGACAATGGAATCCAATTGGTTACACTTGATTTTACTTGCAGGTAAAGGGGGTCAGATTAAAATTGATTTTATTTGTAAAAAAAAAAAAAAAAAAAAAAAAAAAAAAGAAGAAGAAAAGAAATCCTTGTATTATTTCCCTTCCACCTAGTCACGAGTGGCCATGTGTTGGTCATAAAATGTTCCAATAAAATGCAACGGAAAAAGTTAAAGAGGTGTGAATACTTTTCCAAGTTAAGGCAAGATGCAAAGTTGTGCGTCTTTAAATCCCACTGTGACCATCTGAACTGTCATCTTTGTACCAAAGGAGTTGGTGCAGAAAAGACGAAAAACAGATGAGGGGGGATTGAATTTGCCAGAGGGGAATCTTTTCTGTGTATGTCTAGAGTAGGAGCCTCTTCTGCACCTCACAGCATGAATTTGGCCCGGGCTTTGGCCTTGTCTCGCCTGCGCAGCGGGGTGCTTTCCTGACCGGGCCGCCCAGGGGAGGGGCACCTGCAGCCGCCTCCGATACTGGCCAGGAGGGAGAGCCTGGTGGGCGGGATGGGACGAAGCTGGAATGGAAAGAGGCTCGGTGGTTCCAGGAACTGACATGTGCTGGAGTTATGAAATCTTCAGGTAGAACACAGTAATGTCGTTCTGAAAGAAAATATTTGCTCTTGCGTTTCCCAGCGGCCAGGAGAGGAAGACGCTGCTTTCAGTCTCAGGGTGAAATCAAAAGCTTCTGTTCCAGGGGAGGACGAAAGTTATTATTGGAGCAGGTCAGCTGGCGCTGGCAACGTATGAACCAAGAACAACACCAAGTTTATGGATCAGGCGGTCTCCTCACTAATATTTTCCATCCATTGTGTTGGGTTGACCAAACATCATGTATTCAAAGTTTATCAAACACTCAGTCATCCCTGCAGACCTGAAGGGAGTTTAATCACATGATATATGGAGTTCTGCCCAAAAACCTGTCCTGTGTGCAGACTCAGAGAAATTAAACCACTCTGTGTGCTTTAATATCTGCAAACTATGATTTTTGGAAGCATTTCACCATTACATGAGGTGGAAGCCTCCATCTTCTGTCATTGTGGTATGACCCAAAGGTCCAAGAATCACAAGAAGCTCGTGATTTCAAATGAAGTTGGCTCTTCGTCTGCGAGAAATTCCATTCAAATGGACAAATGTGCTGTGCAAGTTTCAGCTGTCTGCTAAAGGTGAATGTATTTCGCATTAACTTCACAACAGAAGCGCCCCCTGTGGCGTGCCTGCACATGGCTGTGGAGAATATAAATGCATCTGGAACGTTATGTTCAGGGGTAACCGGACTGCGTAACTGGAAACACATGGCACACTGGAATAACGGCCTCTGTAGCTTCTCCTGGTGCCATGATTTATCATGTAATGCTCTTATTCAAATGTAAGTGCAACAAATATACATGCATGACATTAATGATCTATTTGAACTGTCAAGTTCTTCACTTTGATTCATTTTTAAATCAAAAATACAAATGCATTTGAATTTATTGTACATTTCTTCCTAATCTATAAATGATGAAAAATTTACAACAGTTTACATATTAACTTAAACCACATTTAGTTGTCATCAAAGTCTGCAACACAAATTTTGCCCAGATACTTGTAAATAAATAACTTTTATGTGTTTTGGACGTAACTGTCTTATTGAAGCTCCAACCATTTGTGGATTTAAGGTGAGGTTAAAGAACTTGGAGGTAATTCTTCATTTTAAACCAATTTTGATGGAATAATCAACCTATTGAGAATTAAAATTTAAAAAGTAAACAAGACCCTAATAAAGATGGCACCACCGGGCCTGACTATAATTCAAACACGGGTCTTAGACAAAATCCTCCATAAATTACATCTTATTCACTCAATTCTTGTTTTAAAGAGTCATTTTAGTTCTTCTTACTTGTATAATTATCTCACTGTAGAAAAACCATCTGACTGAATCCAACATTAAATGCCCACAGACAGGAGTTTTGTCTGTAAATTTTAGACAAAACTCCTGGAGGCTGTTTAATGTCGACACTCACCTGAACCCTACTAGTAGATCAAAATGTTTATTCTCAGTCACTTCTTTTGGATTAGTAAAGAAAAATTCAGGCTATTTAAAGCCCAGACATTATGATTAATTGTTTATTTCACTTTTTTCCCTCCAAATACTGCAAATATGCAGATTTGAACAACACCTTTACCCTAATTACTATTTAAAAATTAGCAGTATTCAGATTATTTTAAAAGAATTGTGTAATGAACATTTTTTGGTGTGAGGTTTTCTTCTAATATTTAGCTTAGAGCTACAATAAAAGATACAGTTTTTCATCAAAACCTTTTAGTAAATGTCTACCATTAAGTGTAGCAAATACTGTATTTAACGTCATAGGACAAATTTTTTTCTTTTGTTTTTTGTCAGACTGACTCAGAGTTTTAAAGGTACATTTTTGGGGAGGCAATTAATTATCTTGTGTGTTTTTTCTATCCTAAAAGTTCTCAGAGGTATGCAGCAGTCCAGTGTGGGAGACGAATATGAGTCGTAAATATATCAAACCAGCGAACATCTCATCCCACGGTCAATTTCTTAAACCCCAAGACGTCTCCTCCCAGACACCATCCATCCAAACATTTTGCGTATCTGACTGTGCAAGTGCGACGCCACTATCCCATTTGTCCTAGCATTCCCCTCCCCACCCCATCCTTTCTGCTTGCTGTCAAACAACAGTATTTGCTCATCTGTGTCAAAGAGCAGCGGGATCTGCAATGCAGCCTTTGAGTCAGACAGACAGCTTTGGGTTTTGCCCTTACAGGAAAAGTAAAAAGAAACAGGGCAACTAAAAAACAAACTTTCCATTTTTCTCTTTTTCCTCCCTTGTTGTTTCTGTTACTGTGATGGATAGCCTTGACCACTCTTTTGGTTACCTTTTGTGTCATGGCGTATTGTTTGCTAGAGATCCAAAACTGGAAAATAACTACTGTATTAAAGAGGAAATGACTGTATGAAATATAGAGAGCAAATCTTTTATTCAGGAATATATGCAACAATAAAAACCTAATTCAGCATCAATAGCAGGAAAGGCCATGCAGCACATTGTGTGATTAATAAGTACATTTTTGCCCAAACCCAAACATGCAGGTCAAGAATACAGAAAATTCATTTTTTAAAGATATGTCAAAGTTCAGGAGCAGAAAACAAAAACTCTGCAGACATGCTCAAACATAATTTATTATGTCAACAAACAATGTCTCAGAAAAATATCTCCTTCAGTTCCTGGCCAGACACAACCAGTTGTCTAAAAATACACATTTTCATTGAGTTTTTTCTAAAAACAAGCAGAAATGTGTCAGAGGCTTCACTGGAAATGCAACACATTTGCAACATATGATATCTGGTCTGCAGTCTTAAAATTATTGTTTTTATTTGCATACGAAACAAGTTGACTTCATTTCTTTGTACATGTAATTTCTGTAGATATTAATTATTGCTATGTTAAATACTGAACAAATTAAAAATATATAAGCCACTCCATCCACTGAGATAAATTTGTGCCTTTCAATAATATTCACACCATGAACTTTTTCACATTTTTATTGTTAAAATCACAAACCTCTGTGTGTTTTATTTGAACTTTTTGTTACTGACCAACACAAATTTGTGCATAATTGCAAATTGGAAGGAAAATGGTACATGACTCTCAAAACGTCTTGCAAATAAAACTCCATAAGTTGTAGTCTTTATATTTGTTCAGCCCCTTTCCAATAATCTGAAATAAAATTCAATGCAACCAAGTGCCTTTTGAAATCTTTAGTGAACAGAACCCAACAGTTTGTGGCTTTTTCTCAATCTAAATCCATCTGTTCTGTGAAGTCTTAAGAGCACTGGACAATAAACAGCATCAAGATGACCTAGAAACACAGCAGAGACAACGTTATAAACTTTCTCCCTGAGCTCTGATCATCTGTTCAATCCATCTTCTAAGAATGGAAATGCCACAGATGCAAACCTATCAGGGAAAGACCGTCCACCTAAACAGAGAATGAGAGCTTTATTTAGACTCTATGCGCAGCACAAAAAGCAATGCATCCACCATTTAAATGGCAGTGGCAGTGTAATGCTGTGGAACCTGGAAGTTGGTCAGAGTCTGTGGGAAGACGGATGTAACTAAATACAGGGTAGAAAACCTGTTAGAGGCTGCAAAAGATTTCAGATTGTGTTGAATGTTCACCTTCAAGCAGGACAATGACAATTAAAAAGGTTTAGATCAAAGCATGTTGAAATCTTGGAATGGATTAGACCTAAATCTTATTGATAATTGTTAGAAAGCATTAAAAATGATTGAAAACCTTCAATAATTTGGCTCTGAATTCAAATGAATGGCACACTTTTCTTCTAGTTCACAACTTAGCCCTGATTTTTCACACATCATCCCAATAGCATACACTGACGTCTGTGGTTCTGCAAAGAAAGTGGAAAAGTTCCTTTTGCAAGGCGGTGTATCATTTAATTTAATTTATAATTTTTGAGAAACATTTCCATCTTTCTCAGGTAAAATTCAATATCAACTATTTTCTCTCATAAACCAAACATTGTCCTTTCATAAGGTTTTCGTACAAAGTGCTATCCTTTCTTCAAAATCCTCATTGCTTCCGTCTTTGGTAGCCAGTACTGGAACTTCTGGTGTGTCCTTATGCCTTTTTAGAACTGCACGTTAGTGCACTCCACCTTTCTCAAATGAAACAAACTTGGTGTCAAACTTGGGGCAGCAAACATTTTTTTTGTGGTGGTATCATTTTAAAGATATTAATGAAAGTTTCCAGAGGTCAACGAGCCTCCTACCCCCCCATACAAAATCAGACAAATTTGATGTCAATTAACTGCTTCAAAAATGTGCTACAAAAAGCACAATTGATTGAGAGCAAAATAGTTTGATTTTGTAATTGTGGGGAGCTGTTTGACCTTTGATGACCTCTGGAAACATTTATTAATATCTTTAAAATTATAGCAAAGCAAATGAAGATTTTTGCTGCACAAACATTTGACACCAATGTAGTTTGATCTGAAGACAGTGGAGGGTCAACTCAGGATGTTGGTGAGGATGTGACATCACTGCAGGGGGCTGCCCTTGCAGCAGAGCTGATTGGGTGATGCAAGCACCTGCCTGTTTGGTTTCCGCTTCCCAGTCAGTAACGTGTAGAAGAAGGGATTGACACAGGAGTTTCCATAAGTGAGACCTGTTAGGATGCGGTTCACCGTCACCTGGGTCCCCACCGGTAAAGTCCGAAGCATGTCGGGCTGGTAGAGGGGGAGCAGCTGCCAGATCCAGAAGGGGAGGAAACAGGCCCAAAAGGCCAGGACGATACCCAGGATGAGAAGCAGAACTTTGGGTTTTGGTGCTCGGGGAGAGCAAGCTGCTCCGGTTCCGTTTGCCCAGGCTGGTTGGGTCTGTGAAACCCAGTAGAGCCGGCCCAGAGTAGCGTAAAGTCCTCCGATGGCCAGCCCAGGGCCGAGGATGCTGGTGCAGAAAAGCACGCTCAGATACGCCTTGGAGCTCTGCTCGTCCCACGCTGGGACACACAGCTGTCCCTCGCCGTCCTCCCCGTCCTCCAGGTGCAAGGTGATCATCATGGGCAGGCTAAGAGCCACCGCCAGACCCCACGCCAGGGTGACCCGCAGCAGGTTGGAGGAGCTGGAAGAGGAGGTGCGCAGGGGATGGGCTACAGCTCTGTAGCGATCCATGCTCATGGCAGTGAGGGTGAAGATGGAGGCGTGCATGGTGAGGAGGTCCAGACTCAGTAGGAGGCGGCAGCCCAGCTCCCCGAAGGCCCATCCGGACGCCAGGCTGTCATACACGATGAAGGGAGCGGTGAAAAGGTAGAGCAGATCGGCAAGCGCCAGGCTCAGCACCTGGAGGTGAAGAGAGGTGGAAGAGGCCGAGGAGGAGGGGGAGGAAGGAGAGGCAGAGTTTGCAAGACAGGAAGGGACGGGTATTCTTGTTAGGCAGCAGGCCAGTCCAGCTCCACGTCTTCTCCTAACTCTGCTGCGCCTCAGAAGGAGAACCAAAGTGTAAAGGTTTCCCGTGATGCCCAGCAGGGAGAGGAGCGAGAGGAGGGAGCAGAAGAGAGCGGTGGAGGCAAAGCTGGGCGATGGAGAGATGGAGGGAGAGGAGGAGGGTGCTGAGAGGTTCTGGATGGGAGTGAGGGTATAGAGAGCTGTGGGAGCTAAAGACGGGTCCATTATGCTAAAAGGTTAGCAGGTTAGGGGGAAACGTCAGACTGCTGTGTAGGAGAGGAAGAAAGACAAACAGGTGATGTGGTGCAAATCAAAATGTAAAAGCAGATGTAGAGAAGAACATGACATGAGTTATTTTCTGTAGATTCTAGAGAAATTAAAAGTGCCTATATTGTACTTGTTGTTTTTTATGTTACAGCCACACACTTCAAGGTATTTTAATTTTATTTTATACAGTGGATTCAAAATCATGCTTAATTGTGAAATGGAGGACAAAGTAATGAATTTTCACGATTTTTATGAATACAAATCAGAGTCCTATTCAGTTCATTACCTGATTATAGAAGGAGTATAAAGCACAAGTACAAGCCACCGAGAACATGGCTGTCCACATAGACCAGGGGTCTGCAACTTTTACAATCCAAAGATACGTTTTCAACCTCCATCCAGTGAAATAAAACCTGCTTAGATCCACAAATGCTACATCTGTTTGAAAAATGAATATCTGTCATAAATAATTAGTCATTTTTAAATAACCATTGATTTATTTCTATTTTTAGATTTTGAAATATCCTGTTTAAGGCTGCACAGTGGCAGAGTTGGTAGCACTGTTGCCTTGCAGCAAGAAGGTCCTGGGTTCGATTCCCAGCCCGGGGTCTTTCTGCATGGAGTTTGCATGTTCTCCCTGTGCATGGTGGGTTCTCTCCGGGTTCTCCGGCTTCCTCGCACAGTCCAAAAACATGACTGTCAGGTTAATTGGTCTCTCTAAATTCTCCCTAGGTGTGAGTGTGTGTGTGAATGGTTGTGTTTCCCGTATGTCTCTGTGTTGCCCTGCGACAGACTGGCAACCTGTCCAGGGTGAACCTCGCTTCTCGCCTGGAACGTAGCTGGAGAGGCACCAGCAACCCTCCCAACCCCATTAGGGACGAAGGGTGAACAGAAAATGGATGGATGGAAATATCCTGTTTATCCCGTTTAAAAGTTCCTGTTTAAACTTTTGTATAAACAGAATAGATACATTTTATGTGGAATATATTTGTGGAAATTGTGTATTAAAAAAATCTGTGTTTCCAAATTAAAAAACATAAGTGATCTAAAAATAATAAATAATATATATTTGAGCAGTCACGACATAGATGTTAGGAACAACGTCCCAGCAAACTCTGTTTCTGTCTGCTTAAGTTTGATTTACCCCCATTCAAACTCTGACAGCAGACAATGTAAAGAAAGTCACATAAACATGATTAAATGAAAATGTCAGCAAATCCAGGATGGTTTATGTTCCAGCAGAAACCTGCTCTGGTTGGCACAGCCATCACGGTTTTATTGTTACACGGGGAGCCTGAGTTAGCCGGGCTCTTTAAAAGGGAGGGGGGCCTTCAATTCAAGACGGTAAATCTGCACGGAAAACCTTCCCCTGTAGGTCAACAATTGAGCAGCAATTAGGTGAAACAGTACCGGAACATGAAAGACACCCGATCTTATTAGCAAGCAGGTTATTAATGGCCACGGTTTTGTTTGGATTTCTTGTGCTCCTTTTGCGCACCGGTGGTTTGGATGGGGACCGGTGCGTGTAAATTTGCCGAGTCATAACGCAGCAGGACTCAAGCCTGGCGCTGCGCTCTGTTGAGAAAAAAATTAAACACTCATTTTGAGAGAGGAGAGCAGCATGTTCGCTTCAAAACACACAGATCTGTGCAGAGATGTCTTCATGGCACCAAAATGAGGCTGTGACCCGGGCGGCTACAGCCCGCCGCTGCGCTTTCTGCGGCTCCCTTTTACATGACTAATTACATACATAATACACCGCGCTACATCTCTGTGTTTTATATTTCACAATGAACATTTTAATAATCCAAAAGAATTTACTAGTTAAATTAAATTCTCTCATTTGAAACAACGCTGTTGGAAAAATAATGCTGGTTGCATCATGTTTAATAGCGTGAAGACCATACTAAATAATGTATTTTAATGACTTTAGTTGTCGTAAAATGCAATTTTGAATTTATTTGTGGGAGAAAAACTTATATTTTCCAAAACTCTAACTGAGATACATTTGAATTCAATACAATTTTTTTTTACATTTAAGTAAGTTTCAACTTACTTTCTGAGACGTAAAATCCTGGACGTTACAAAATAATGTTTCTGGGTTGAAACCACTCAGTTCCCATCCTGAAATCTTCTCATTTCGGTTCGTTCAGATGAGGAGGATTGGTATCTAACATTTAAAGCTGGGCTTCATGTGAAGTTTGGGGTGTGCGGTTCGGTCCTCAGCGCTGCTCTCTGTCTGTCCTCAGTTTCTGATTTGTCTGAGTCAGTCCGAGGATCCAGTGTGAGAGTCACACAAAGGGGGTGGGATGAGAAATCAAGGGGGCTTCTCCTGCTTCCAGACTCCATGTTTATATTAGGCAGGGCGAAGCCCCCAACTGAGTGAACTAAACGTGAGAACATACTTAATTCAATATAGAGTTTCACTTAATTATTCCTAAATAATCTAGCCTGTGATTGAAATCTGTTTTAATGATTTGATGGCTTTAACCCTAAATGTTTCATATAATTATGATTTGCACATCTGAGTTGTTTTTGAGTCATGGCTTCATGCGAAGCTTTTCTTTCCGCTGCTTTGCCTCTGAGTTGTCCTGTAAGAATTTGAAACACTTAAAGTTTGCATTCTGTTTCTGTCTGTATTTATTTCCCCTGTACTTTACAACCACATTAAATCATTCTCTTGATCACAGTTTGATGACTTTCTAATAGTTTCAGTGAAGCAAAAAATCCAAATGGGAGTGGAAGAATTTACATTCGCGCCAATAAAATGACTATAAATAGAAATTTTTTTGAGCTGAAAGCTTGTTTCCGTTCTTTTATGAAACAGCGATTCATTCATTAAGAGGAACTATGTTGATTTTCTTAATGGAAATGCATACATTTTCCATTTTTTACAATGAAAAATATATGGAATCTTTTTACCTAAACACCTTATGTCAATGTTTAAGAACGCAGTACCAGTACTGGTAAAAATTTCGGGTAACATATAACCATTGATGGTGTCAATGAGGCTGTGACCCGGGCGGGTCACAGCCTCATTTTGGTGCCATGAAGACATCTCTGCACAGATCTGTGTGTTTTGAAGCGAACATGCTGCTCTCCTCCATGGTGTCCATTTTAAGGTTGTTAATTGCAATTTCCTCCCAAAGGGAAATCAGAAGAGTCTCATAGATTAGCAGGATATTGCTATCCTGAATATTGTTTGTGAACTAAAATTTGTGGATTTAGAAGATAATCTGATTATTCCTGCATAACCCAAACATCCAAAACTGATGGTGGGCCACTTTTGAGTTTTCAGCTAGAAAGTAGAATTCATGGTGTCAGCAGAGTAAGCCTCTATATTTGACTGTCAGTATGATATTTCAGAAGTTAGAATTTTCTCATCTGTTTTCAGAATATATTTCATGGAAACATGAATATTACTTGATGAATCTGTGCTTGTTTTGGGCAGCATATTGGCCTCTTATTACTCAGATATCTGAGGCCTGGATTCGGTGTTGTTCTGGGTTCTTCTGTGACTTCCTGGATTAGTCGGCGATGCTCTCCAGGAATAATTTTGGGAGACTCCTGGGAGTGATCACAATTTTTCCATGTGGTTGTTGGTTTTCACTGTGAAATTTTTAACACCTTTATAGACTGATGGCTGCTGAAGGTCAGGGCCAGACATGGAATTTTTTAATGCTTTTTTTGCCTACTTTGTGTTCTCAGTCTGCTGATTATCAGGCCTGGGTGTGGCTGATGAAATTGAATTTAATTTATTTCCAAATGAATGTTTAATTACCTTTAATTCAAGATTTCAGAAGGATGGCAATAGGCTTTTTCTCTTAATACATGAAGTTATACATTTGTATTTAAATAGGTTATGTTTGTTTGGAATTAAAACTTGTTTGATGATCTAAGACATTTCAGTGTACTTCTGTACACCGTCAGTAGACACACATATTCATTTAAATGTTTTTTGTTTGTTTTTTTAAACAGTTTTGCTGTGAAAATGTTGCAAAGTTTCAGACATACATTATTCATTAGAGACATTAAGGTAATTCTTCAAGATAATTCCCAAACACAAAGTCTGACCTTTTGGTAAATTTCTGGGAAAACACAAAGACAGAAAAATCAACCTGAAGCAGATCCAGACCATATTGAACTCTTTGGGATATGATTTTTTTTATATATATATGTTCAAACGGATTTTAAGCTCAGTTTCGCCTCGTTGCATGTGTGTAGTTCAGAAAGGGGCCTCATGTTGCTGTTATTTGCTGTCATTTTGTGACGCACCTCCATAACTAACAGTTCAACTCTGGCCCAATGTCAATACCACAACAGTTCTTGTTCACACTCAATCTGTCCAACCCTGACAAGGGGATTTATACCGTGATCTGGTGTTTAAACCATAGAGGAAATTAACTATCCAATGTACTGGCCCGGATCAACATCTTTCCATGCGGGAGACAGTGCAGCTTTACTGGTGGACGCTCCGACTGCATCACTGAATAAACCGGCCTTTCAGGAGATATCAGAAGCAGATCCCAGCTGCCCGCTACCAGCCGAGTTGTTTTTGGCTCAGCAGTTGTCAAACTCACAGCTGCGGTCTGCCAGCTTCGAGAAGCCGGGCGGCTTGGAAATGATTTAAGTTGTGACTGCAGAATGTGAGGCCTGCGCCTCGCGTCGGTGCCGGTGGGGAGTCCATGCTAGTCCACTTCGTACATAAAGACAGACAGAGACAGGCAGTAAAGACTCAAGAGGGATGGAAGGGGAAGAGGTGAACATACCTATCCCCGCGGGGTGTGAGGAATTTGTGCAAATACCTGGCACAGGCATGCCAAAAAAGGGGAGAAAGGTCTGCCTCCCTCATGCACCTATAGAAAGGCTTATTGGATGGAAATGTAGGAGGGTTGGCGTAACGAGAAACCTGAAGAAGTAAAACCAGGAGGGAAAATAGGAGGAAAATGTTTACAAACTGTGAAGTGAGGTATTATACATCCACTTTTGTTTATTTCTAACACATGCATGGAAAAAAATGGATGGAGGGGAAAGAAGCTGGAGCTGTGGGCTGTTTATTTGTATTTGTCAGAGGACATATTCTCAGCTAGTGGAGGCAACCAGTATAATTTTAATTACATTTATCTGAGCAATGGGCTCCATGTTGGAGCTTTGACCTGGACTGTGTGCGTTTCTCTCAGTTAATTAGCCTGCATCAGTCTTATATGCAAATCAGGTCTGAAGATGAGAGATGGAAACATTATCAGGATGTTTTTTTGTGAAATTAATGGCTGGAAGAATGATTGTTGCATCTGAGCTGCCAACATATTTTCTGCTTGCTCTATTAACCTTAAGCACTCCAACAAATTAAATCTGGATGTTTGGAATATGTTTCTAAAACACAAAAGCATATGTTTTTCTATATAGTAGCTCTTGGCTTATTTGTGTAAAACGTCTGTGTTGTGTAAGTTCTTTCATTCTTATATAAATATGATATATTTGCATGAAAGTATTATATATGCATATGTAACACTTTCTTTGTAACATGTTTCCTTGCTGATCTGTGGTGTATTTGTGAGTTCTTCACCCCCTGTGATTGATTGACTTATTTATCGCTCTCTTTTAACTTATCACATCGTTTTTTTACATTGTTATATTTTAGTCTTTCAACTTACTGATTATTCCTAGTGAGTGTGTATCGAGCAGCTTTAATGGTTTCATGTTTGTCTTTTACTCTTTCTAAAAACACCTTGCGTTACACTTTCCTGTTGAAATGTGTTCCATAAATTCATATTGATTAATTAATTGATTTAAAAGACAAATTCAGTTTGCTTTTCTGCAACTATGGTATGATATGCATAGATTCCAACATGTGCTTTATTATTATGTATAAAATGCTATCTTTATTTCTTGCTTAGATAGATTAAAGCTCTGTTGCTACCACTAAATATGTAAATGTTTTCTTTTAAAAAATGTAATTAATAAAACCATAAAATGTTAGGAAAGAGTTAACATCTTTTGTATGTAAGGTGTTGAAAGAAATGTATAACTGTATGATGTGAGCAGCTGTGGATCAATTTACCAATCAGTTAATTAAGTATTAAATACTGACCTTAGACATAATACACACTAAATGATTTATCTTTTGGGGAAAAATAGAAATCAAACTAAACTTTGGGTAACACTAAGCTGTTGGCTCCAATAATCTGAAATATTTAGCTGTTTTGATTTTGTGCTTGTAAAACAAAAAAATCTAGGTTTAGTTTCGGTCAGATGTGAAATGAAAAATTGTTTGAGCCCCTAAATTAAGCTAAGATCCCATTTACAGTGAGCTGAATCTTTCCTTAATTTTTCACACTTTGCCACTTTACAGCCACAAACTACAATGTTTCTTGAAGGGATTTTATAAACCATCACAAAGCAGAGCATAAGGTTCAAGTAAAACAATACTTTTTCTTTCTTTTTTTTAGATTTTACAAATACAAATCTAAAAGTTGTTTCATCCATCAGTATTCCACCCCCATCAGTCAATAAATCAAGCTCTGTCAGATTTGATGAAGACGGTCTGGAAAGAGCAAGATGGAGTTTAGTGTCGTCACGATTTGACTACGTCTTCCTGCAGAAAATCAGCTTTCTTTTTTCTGCATGTCTTTATTTTCTGCATCAGCAATCAGTAGACAGTCACAATGTGACAAATCCTCCCACACATAAATGCCTAACAGCTCCCTAACCTCCTCCTGGCCGTCTTTGCTTTCCCCTTTCATTTCATTAATTAGCCTGTTTCTGAACAAACCGCCTGACAAATTGCCAGCCAGTTGACTGTCCTCAGCATACAGTAGGCTTGATTAAATGGGCGGACATTTTTGTAGGTGACAAATGGTTGCTGGACCAACCTGCATCTCAACTTGTGATGAGTTATTGATCCCCTGTTTCGCCCACCTCCAACCCCCTCAATATCCAAATCAGGAGTTTATCCTGCAGCATTGTTAGAGGTAGTGTTTAACAAGATTAGCAATCTTTCAAGCAGATAAAATACATTTTAAAAGATTCAGAGCGTAACTACAGAAAACCTATGATGACACCATGGAAACACCTAAGAGGAAGTTTCCACTCTGATGTGATTTTAAAAGATGTATTGGTGAAGTGGTTCAACTTTTATTTCTCAAAAACATTTTTCACTCTTCAATGTGAATTTAGTCTATCATAAGTTCCAGAAGAATTATCTATATTTTTACATTTATTTCATACATCTATTATGCTTTGCACGAGCTACAACATGAGGTCATAAAGCAAGGAGTGTAACATTTTACCTGTGGACACAAATGAAGTTGAAATTGTAGCTTTCCTATACATTGAGCCATAAGACAAAATTTTTTTGGACATGTTGTACTATTGAAACAATTATTTTTACACTATTTTTTGATTGTATGAAAGGATTCAGAATATCCTGAAATATATGTAGATGTATAAATTAGTGACCAAGCTGAAGTTGCCTTGATGCGGTGATCCTGAATATGAAAAATGGATCATCCAGTCATCCAGTCTCCACTTTTAGGTCCAGCAGCTCTTTGGTTTCTATTCTGGAGTTGATTCAGCAGATTCCGCTGTCCAAAATGATCCATCAGTGAAATCTGTCTTGTGGGCCTGAACCTAAAGTGAGTCTGCAGAGAACACACTGTTCTGAGGGATGCATGTTTCCCTCATATTCTGCAGCACTTCATCTGGACTTTGTGTTACCATGATACAATCTGGAACGTGTTACTCGTGAGGTTCAGTTTGTACCATCTGCAGAGTTCAGATCGGCCAGTCTCAGGCCTATCTGGAGCATAACAGAAGCAGCGAGATCATTTTTTTAATATTACTTGGGATTTTTTTGTGAAAATGAAAAAAAGAAAAAGAAATTTACTTTCCAAGGAACTATTACACAGTTAGGTTATAGAATGATGTCTAACGCTTTCAAGGCTTTCAGAAAATATAAACTGCAGACCCACTAAGAGGATCAAGAAGAGCATTAATCACAGAAGCATCCAAGATGCCCATGGTGATTATGGGGGAGCTACAGAGATCTCCAGCTCAGGTTGACAGGACAACTACAGCCATATTCAATAAATTAGGATATTATTGAAAATTGAATTAATTTTAGTGTCAATCCACTGAGTGAAACACATTATTTAGATAAATGACACATTGTTTGACCATCCACCTGTGCTTGTTTTGTTTTTAATTTGTGTTTGCATTTTGATCATTTTCAAGTCTTCCCATATTCAGTTCATTTCTCTGTGTTCGTTTTTGTTTGAAAGGTCTTGACATACGAGTTACCGTAATTCCTTTGTTCTGTGTAAATTTAATGCATTTCTCTTGGATTATTGTCAGCCTTTTTCTTCAGATCCTTTTGGGTCCCAGTTCAGCTCCCTCTGTGTTCATTAGTCTTTTTCCCTCTGCTTCCCTGCTTCCTCTGATTAGTTTTTCTGGTTGCTTTGTCCTTTTCTACCCCTGCCTCAATATTTAAGCTCCTGGTTTTTCAGGTTAATGTTCACTAATGTCAGTCTGTAATGACTGACGTTAGTGAACAGTCAGTCAAATATCTGTTTCTAGTAATTACAATGACTTTTAAATGTACTGCAGAACGATTTTCATGTTACATCAGACTAATTACCACATCTTAATGAAAAGTATGTTTAATACCTACTTAAAGGCTGTTTTATAAAAGATCTTTCTAAGCGCTATAAAAGTAGAGGCCATTTTTTTAAATCATTTTCAATCTGAGAAGCATCGGTCTGATTTATTGAACTAATAGTTGTTTACTTTATAAATCTGGCCTGATTGTTGTTTGCCAACATTTATGAAGGGGAATCATCAAACATGTGAAAGAAGATGATGGAAATTAATACTGCACAGTGCACTGACTAGACTATTTCCACTTTGAAATTTGGTAGTTGCAGCATCATGCTGTGGGGATGCTTCTCATCAGGGAATCAGGTCAGGTCAAAAACCTGTAGCAAAATATTTGAGATTGTCCAACAAAATACAACCAGAGCTACAATAAAATTATATGGATCATTAAGAATATTCTTGTAGTAAAATGATCCAAAGTATCCAAATGAGAATCTGTGGCAAGACTTGAAAACTCCCTCCATTCCCCCTGACTGGGCTATTTTGTAGAGAAAAATGCACAAAAATGTCAGTCTCAGATGTAGCAGGATATCCTCCAACCACGTGTTGAATGGGAGAGACAGAATTCAAATGCTTACCATCATATTGAAATCTGAGTTTTGAAAAACGTTTTTAAAAAATAAGTAATTTTCCTTCTGCTTTACAATGATTCATCAGTCCTCAATTCTCTCTGGTGCCTATCGCTAGTAGTCAATTGGAGAGAGACAGGCCACACCATGGACAGAGCAAAACAGATACACAGGACACACAATCATGCATGTACATACTCATCATTCCTAAGAGCAAGAAAAAGACCAAATAACCTATGAGACGTGTTTTTGAAATTTCACCCCAGCAGAAATCCCAGGCATTGATAATATCCAAACTCTGTGCAGAAAGACAGAGTCCATGCAGAGATTGGAACTCAGATTGGGACTTTCTTGATGAAGCCTGTCAGGTTCAAACGACCTAAAACACTTAAACACCACACAAAAAGGAGAAAGACAAGGGAGTGTAGATTTTGTTGCAAGGAAAACGGACAGGAGCCTGCTTCAGTTACAATCTCCTATCCGCCCTGTAGCAAGTTCTGTCGTACCATTTCTTTTTATTTCCTTATAGCTTATTCTGTTATCTCAAGTCAGTTACATAGTTTGCCGTTTATTCAGTTATTTCTTCTGTTATATTGAGTACAGACGCGCCTCACCTACAGGCTGACGGTTGAGTTCAGTTCCTGTTAATTCCTTCTGCTGCGAGGCAGGAGCTGAAAACTCACAGAACAATGGGGAGAAACAGTACAACAACTTCACACATCAAACACAGTGAATATAAGATAATATAATAAACATTTCTAACAAAGCCCTTGTTTTATAGTCATTCATGACTTCATTTACATATTATATCACTTAAAGAGCCATTAAAATACATTGAATTATGTGGTTCTAAAGTTACAAAACAAGAAAAGAAGATATGGCAACATTACAGACTTGAAAGTAATGGGTTGTTCTTAAAGAATAAGCTCAGACGTGTAACAGTCAGTGCGTCTCTTGTCTCTATTCAGCATCCTTCAAGTCGTCAGTCACTCAAAGTAAAAACCTGTCCTCCATCATTGTCACCACAGCATCTCACTGCAAATCCGTAATGATGTTTTCAGAAACCAGATGGTCAATCCTGCAGCCAACCAGCCTGATCAGCTTAGTTCAGATTGGAAAACCTCAAAGTTTCTTTGACTGGAGGGTCTCTGCTGGATACATATTTAGTTTAAATCTGCCCACTGGTGGCCTGAGATCAGTATTACATTCCAACATCCTTATTCAAAGGTGATCATTAAATGTTCTTAAATGTTGTATTTAGAAAACAAAAGCAGAACATCTAAAACACAGAGGGGTTGCACTCTCCTTTGCTGAGTCGACCACCATCAAAAATTGCTAATATAAAAGGTACATTTTACCACTTACTCTTTTAAATGAGTAAATGGAAATACTGGCTCACAGTGTAGCAGATGGAAATGAACACTATTTTAATAAAATATCCAGTTTATTAAGAAAAAGAATGAACATTACAACAACCGGGTTCATTAAACTTCAGCTTCAGATGTTGTACGCTAAACAAAAACTATCAAAAATAACCAGCTTGAAACATTTCTCCTTTGTTTTTTCATTTAATATTTTATACCCATTAAGAAGAAGTATTATGAAAACCCATTTTCTGCCAGTGCTTTTTAATAATGTGGGCGTTTTGCCAAGCAAGGATTACTAAAAAAAGCGTATTATTGCAAAGTTGAGTAAAAGGAAAAGCGTGGAAGAAAATGAAGCAACATGGAAACAAACTTGAATTGACTGCAGAACAAGGAAATTAAAAATTTCAGGGAGAATTGTAAGGCATGGACTGCAGAAATGCATATAAAATATGAGTTAGAGCTTTCAGAAATAAGTATTTTTAGATGTTCTTGTATTTACAGAAATTACATTTTCTAAATGTAGTTTTGATCGTGGTTCAGTTAGCTGTTATTGTGGTAATTTGCTGACATAATCAGACCTCCCCACGTCACTTTCCTGCCTGGGTGATTCTTTCAGTTTCAGCTCCTCCTCCCTGACAGTTTTCCATGGTTCAATTACATTTGCAAGAGTGTTTTCACACAAACACTTATGCAATTTAATACGGCCCCCGCACAGCAGCTTGTACATGATGTTTACTCGGCATTGATAATGTTAAAAAGCAATAGGTTGTCCGTTGCATCTTGATTATTTCATTATTTGATTTTTTTTTTTTTTGCAGTTTTGCTCTTTATTATCCTCCGTCTGATCCCCTTTTCTACAGAACTACTGAGCCCATGACATCACAGGACCTCCTGACTCTCTTGACTGGGATTAAATCAGATTAAGTAACACATACACACATACTGGCTCCCTCTTTCAGTCTTTGTTTCACAATCACTCACAAAAAGCTAACTCTGAAAGATCTTTCACTTTTGTTCTTATTGTGAAATATAAATGCAGTATAAAATTAACAGTAACTTTTCAAGTCTGAATCTTAATACATTGTTTGTTAAGAAGACTGTAAGGTGTGAGTATATGATAGTAAACTTTAGTAAGTCGAAAATTTTTATAAGATATAAATAAACAATGAAACTAAGAAAATTTACCTACTTTTTTATTTATAGCTTTCATGACAGATTTTAAATTACTAAATGCATTATTTATCCATTTAAACTAAAGAGAAAATTGTATACTTATGGGTGCGTTTGCACGTCACTTTTCCGAGAGAAATTCAGATTTAATCCTCGTGATTCAGCAGCAGCTGGAGGATCTAATGCAACCGCTGCGCGCGGGCGCGTGCACGCCGCTGATTGGACGAGCGCGCTCGTACAGGGCACGCGGACAGAGCGTCGGTGCAGGATATCTCGCCCAGAGCTTTACTTTGATTTCGTTTCCTTTTACAACTTTTTCCCAAAAAATGTAAACTTAATTTTTAATGAAAAACAACCGAGTTTGGCGCTTGTTTGACTGTGAAAAATCCCACATCCTGGGTGAGTGAATTCTGCTAATCTAAACACTTAATAGCTGCTGATATTAAAAAATAATGCACTCTTGTAGCTTAGGGATTTAATGCTGTTAAACTCATGAGTGTCAGCTTACTTGCCGATTATTTTTGGTTTGTGTGATATCAGCTCTAGAGTCTTGGTCATGTTTAATTCAGTGTGTCTGTCAGTATTGGAAAAATCTGTGACTGCGACTATTCATCACGCAATTCCCCTCCATTCTAGTCTAAATATTAAATAATATTGTTAGTAATCAATCAATAATACATAAATAATACATTATATGTGTTAAAGTGTTACATCTAAATTAAATATTAAATATTAATGGCTTATTTATATTTTTTACAGTAATTCTTAAGTTTAATCTTTCCCTGGAGCTTCAGTGATGACACTGAGATCTGGAAAGAAAGATTACCACAGCCAAGGAATAAATCTGAAGTTTTCCTAAAATTGACAGTTGTATCTACACCACCTGTCAATATTGCAATTTACATTTTGCCATAAACTGCAAGATCTTGTTTGATATCTGAATAATAAGGAGATTTATGTATTGAATTCTAATTATCTTTTGGTTGTTTCTCTTTCAACTCAGGATTTAACAACCTAATCAGATAAACACAACCTTCAATGTTTAATTGTTGACTTTTGGAAATATACATATTGTACATATCATAAATTGTGCAATTTTTTTCTTTAATCAGAAAACATCCAGAATTTTTTATTTTATTTTATTTTTTTGTGGATTTTAAATCTATTTTTAAACTATCTCCCCAACAAAATGTGTGCACTGCTGTTACATGGTTTGAGGCTAAAAGTATGTGTTTACTTTCACTACATAGTTAATTAAAATGTTTTAAATGTGGTGATCTGATGAATAAGGAAAATCTTTGCAGATATCATTGCTGCAGTAAACAAACCAGTGGTAGCTGGATGGATAAGGAGGCCACAGGGTTTGACATGCCCTGATGATTTGGAGGTTAATCCCTTTTCTATTTTCTGAGCTCCATCAGGAACACTGCTGTGTTTTAGATTTGGTTTGATACAGTTGTTCTCAATAGAGTGACATTGGTTAGCCGCAGCTTGTCATGGTTGTGAATGTCCTATAGAAAGCAGGAAGTGGATGCTGTTCCATTCATAGCAGCTATGTTGGCACTTTTAGATAAAGCGACTTTATATCGAGTGGCAGAGCATGCATGGCTCAGGATTTTTCAGGGAACTATGTTGTGGATGGGTGGTGGTTTCTTTGTAAATACTATCGTTATTAATGCTTGATGTTGCACAAGATTGTGTTTTTACAATATAGCATAAAAAAATCTCCTTTTTCTGTTTTGCACCCTTAAATGTTTCAGATTTCTAAGCTAATTTCAGCATCAGAAAAAAGTTTTTTTTCTGATGCTGAAATGGTTTTTACAAGAGATTATTTTATTTCTTCAGTGAAAACAAAACACCAATGCTTTAAAATGTTACTGCCTGGTTCCCACTGTCCCATACAATAAAGAAATCGCTCAGATAGAACCTGTCTGACTAAAAAGGGCCAAAAATCTCAACACTTCATTTTCCAATTCAAGAAACTTGAATACAGATGAGAAGCAGGAGTGGCTGTGCTACCAAGATTATCCCAAAAATTATCCAACAACTCATCCAAGAGGTGAGAAAAGAACCCAGAACAACATCTAGAGCACTGTAGCGCTCATAAGTTTAATAAATCAAATCTTTATTTGGACAATTACTTTTTCACTGCACTGCTTTACGATCTCAGTTTAAAGAGGAAGTGTTCAGGAACGTCCATACGTCTTGTTCCTGACCAGCGTCACGATGGGGCTGGTGACTATCTCCAATGCTCAGTGGCTTAGAGGTCTGGTACACACTGTACAAGTGCATCACAGGGGAGAGACACTCGTATCTAAGGATAACCTCCAGTTAATCTGACTAGCATATAGTTGTTGAGATAACATGCCAATTCAGCACCAAAAGATCCCAGTTAGGATTTGAACCCAGGACTGCAATGCTGTTCATGCTGTTTTCCAACAAATTCCTGCAACCTTCAGTCAACTGAAGCAATGTTCAATAATTAGATCTTCTACTGATATGTAGGAGACTGATTAAATCAGTTACTGCAAGTACTAAATTTGTTTCTATAGGCTATGGGGTGTACTTAGTTTTTTCAGTGCCTGACTGAAATAGTTTGCCTTGCCTGATCTAACTAACCAACTAACTAACTAACCAACTAAGTAACATGATTTGGACTGACATTTGCCTAATGGTGCTTAAAATGGTTTTGACTGAATTGTACTCGGAAAGTCTCTACAACGAATTATTTTAATGTACGCTACAAGAAGGACCATAATGAAAGGGTTTTTTAAGTTGTTCAATACAATATCGCAGTAAATAAAAAATAAAAAACAAGCCTTTTTAAAATTTTTGCATTTTAAAAAAAAACTTTAGTTGATGTTCAGGTATTCATTTTCCAATCTTTCAGTAACACATTATCATCGAGTGATATTTTAAAATTTCCTGTCAACTTGAAACATTTCTCAACTCAGAAACACGGCGGACGCTGGATGAACGACTGCTCTAGTGCCCAACCTTCAGGCTTAGCAGGTTTTCTGAGGGAAACCCTGCAACTGTCTTAAATGTATTCCACTTATGAAAAATAACAAATAGTTTCCCAAACACAGCTTGGAGATGGTCTTGTAATGCTTTCCAGATTGATGGGCATCGACAAATTCTTCATTAAAGTAGATATTGGTGCTACTATACAAAACCAAGCAGCAGACTGAAAATATGTATGTTTTAGCAGTGAAATTTGCAACAAAATGAAGTTTTATATTTCCAAATGATTTTATAGCCTGTTCAAGCACTGTTATATTTTTATTACCTTTTGTTCCTGCTAAAACCAGTCAAACCCATTGGTTCATACAATTATTGATCAGTTTTTCATGATCTTCCCATTAATTATCAAACTGCTGTAGGCAGCAAAAATGGCTTGACGTTTTTCCATTTAGCATTTAGTAACTTTTTTTGTATTTTGTTACATTAGCAATATGTTTCATAACAAGAAAATGTAATAGAGCAACACAAAGTAGTGCATAATTGTGAAGGAAAATAAATTACTCATACTTATCAGGGCTTTTTTTTTTCTCAAACCCAAATCTGAAAAGTGAGGCATGCATTTGTATTCGGATGCCTTCTCTCTTATACAGCTAGTTACTAAACAACTGCTTTCCATATACTCCTAAACATAGACTGTTAAGTGAAGACCTCATAGCACCGATCAGAGAAGCAGGTAAATGTTTTCTTTGGGATAGTTTGTTTGCTATATATTCTGCAAATAATTGCTTTATGGAGGAGTGGCAAGAAGAAAACTATTTTAAAATACAACTTCAAAAAGCTTTGCCTGAGAACACAGTAAACATGTGGAACACTGTGCTTTAGTCAGGTTAAACAAAGATTAAACTCTTTGATTTACATGCAGATTTCTGTAGGTGTTAGGAAACTAGCACTGCGCATCACCCTGAACACATGATTCTGACCGGGTAAGTTGGTAAATCACGATGCTGATGCTTTAAGGACAGGGAAGTTGGTCAGAGTTTGTATGAAGATGGACAGAGATTCTTATAATCTATAAGATTCTTATAAATTCTTATTCTAAAAGAAAACTTACTATAGGCTGAAACGGAAGCAGGGAATTGACTCTAAAGATACAGTCTGAGCCATAATTGAATTGTTTAATTCAAAGAAAATGCATATATTTGAAGAACTAGTCAAAGTCCATCGATAGGTTCAACTGACAATCTGTTTCCAGGCTTGTAAAGTGACAGTCGCAACTTTCTCTGTTCAACCTGACTGAGCTTCAACTATTTTGCAAAGAAGAATGGACAAAAAAAAAAATCCCTGTAGATTTGCAGAGATGGGCGTGCTGAGGTGGCGTAGGGGATAGCGTGACCCACGTTTGGAGGCCTTGAGTCTTCAACACAGCCATCACAGGTTCGATTCCCGGACCCGGCGACATTTGCCGCATGTCTTTCCCCCTCTCCTGTCAGCCTACCTTCAAATAAGGGACACTAGAGGCCACAAAAAGACACCCTGGAGGGGTAAAGAGAAAGATTTGCAAAGCTGAGTGACAGACCTTCAAAATACTCACAGCTGTAAAATCAAAATAGTACAAAGTATAACCACAAGGGGCTTAAAGCTGCATTTTTCTGATCTTATTTCCAAAAAATTATTGAAAAAGATTACTTTTCCTCTCTTTCTCTATCACTAAGACTTTGTGTCGGTCTGTCACATAAAATCTCGGTCAAATACATGACAGCTGGAGAAAGTAACGTGATAAAATGTGTAAATGTTCAATGGGTATAAATACTCAAGGCATCAAAACTAAAGCCACATAATTGAAGGTGTAAAAAAATAAAAAAAGATCTAGTACAGCATGAATCCTTCATTGCTCCAGTTTTGAAGGTAAAAGAGTTTTAGAATAAAATTTTTTGGGACAAACTAAAACTGAGCAGTTGGGATACATTCAGAAATTATGGCATTATTAAAAAAAAAAAACCATACAGAATGGATGTTTATGTTGAGTTTGACAAACTTCATAAACATATTTTAGGAAGTTAGAAACCTTTTATGTGTAATCTTTGTAAGGAAACCTTCAAGTAATTGAACAATGAGTGCCATGTAAGTTATTTGTAATATTCAAATGAAATCTAAATAGTGCCATATTCCTCAATGTTTTGTTTTTATTCGTTTATGTGTCTTGGGCGTCTTCTTAACTGGAAAAGAATTGTGTAGAGTTTTAACTAACACATTGCAACCTGCAACATTTTAACTCCCATACGGATTAAAACTTGGTCTTTATCTCTGCACGCAACTGATGGAGGCGCAGCAGCAGAAATAGTTTCAATTAACAGATTAAGAACAGATGCCAACATGACCTCTTGTTTGTGTTTATTGTAGGATGCGGAGAAAAGCATTTGTGTCAGCATGTGTTGTTTTTTTTAAGTTACCAACTCCCTTTATACTTTTAATCAGACTAATCTTAATCTAGCATAAAGATTGTTGACTCTTTGTACATTTTAGGGGTATTTAGATTAAGTGCTGACATGATTTGAGTCTTTTTGTCGGTTACAAGAGCATTCATATCACCTGGGATCCTCGTGAGCTCTGGCATTATTGGTAGATTAGACTTTTAGTTTTGACAAGAAATACAGTTTTAAGAATTAAGCAAGATACCACTGCCACAATTTCCATTTAATGGAAACTCCTGTTAAAGTCTTTAAGCAGATTGAAGTGAAAGGACTTGGAAGATCTCATGATTATTCATTTTATTTTAGATGTTTGAGTCTTGCGTTGTATATATGAAGCACAAAAAGTGTTTGATTTGTGAGGAGAAATTGCATAGATTAGCTAAACTTCAAAGAGATGAAGAGTAATGTGTTCAGCGGTGAGCCACGTGACTCTGAGAGACAGATAGCCAATATGTGGCCTGGTTTCTGACCTTCACTGATCAATATTAGGTATTGATGTCTCCATTGTGGCTTCACTCTTCTTTTACATATGTGCCTGCTTGTTGAGTCAACTCTTCCTTCATCAGCCTATTTAAAACAATCAAATATTTCAAACAGTTTGTAAATATGCATTTAGTCAAATTGTTTGAGTTTAAAACCAGGAAATGTGACAGTTTAGGTCAATTAACATCAGCATAAAACAGAGAGCTAAATGAAGCTTATTCAAAACCAGTTCAGCAACTCTTAAATCCAACTCTGTGCACAAAATCGTTAAAATTTGGATAAATCTTTAGAAATCAGTAGAAGTTGTGCCCTTTTTTAATAAAAAAAAAATAAAAATAGTAATAATAATAATTATGAACCACAGAAAAAAAAAAAAAAAAAAGTCAAATAAACACAATGTGATGCTTTTTTTTTTTCTTTCAGAAGTAAATTTCAAGAAAATGTTTTTTTTTTTAATTCAACCATGAATCTGCTCCAGTCTGGTTTACATAGCATCCTACTTATTGATTTGGTGATATTTGGCAGCTAATTCAAAACTTTAAATTTGAAACATCATCAACCTTTGTGGGGGTTTTTGCTTTATGTATAATTGAAATGACAGTGATAATTCAGCTTTGATTTCTAGCAGATACTTTAATGCAGTGGTGTTCAAACTGGGTCCTGGAGGGCCGGCATCCTGCACATTTTAGTTCTCTCCCTGGTGGTAGTAACGACCTTTTCAGCACGTCAATGTTCTTCTTAGGCCTCTAATGAGCCATCATTGGATCCAAGTGTGTTAAACCAGGGAGAGACTTTGAACACCACTGCCTTAATGTTTTGGATCAAACATGAGTGGAAATATTCACTTGTGGAAATGTGTCTTTTTCTTTTACTCTTGTCCTCGCAGATCTCTTTGTACAATGAAATTATGTTACCCCACCTTAATCCAGTCTCAAAGTGTTTTTTGAAAGGAACCATAAAAAGACTGGAGGCCAAACTGATTCTTCTTTTTGGTATCAACTAATAGGATAATAATAATAGCAATTAACCATTAGTTAATAGTATTTTTTGTTAGTTAAGCTGATCAGTTGTACAATAATGAAATGTGTATAGATTTATGAAGCATTATGGAAAATAATGTATAATGGAATACATTATTTCTTTTGACTCTTCCCCTCATGGCTTGATTCTGGGCAGCAGAGCATGTCAGCTTCTCTTGAACAATTTTCCAATGTACCCTCCCATGAATGTTCTTGTGTCTGGAGTAGTTTGAGATATTTGCCACCTTGACATGATAAGCTGTTGCAGCAGGACTCTCTCATAGCGCCAGTGCTGTACACAAACACATGATCATCCCTCATCACCTCCTCCAACCACTCCTGCTGGTTGTCCAGTGGCAGATTGCAGACCTGAGAGATTGTTTATTTGGCAGTTTCCTGGATGGAAGGATACTTCAGACACCAAGGTCATAACAGCCTCCTCATGCATTTGTTCATGAAGTTTTCTTAAGTAAATACAGCTGGCCATAAAATTGTTACTATTTTATAAAAGTTAAGACTTCAAAATGAAGACGTTTTTTTTGACGGTGTAAATATTTAAGCAGTTTCACGCCGCCATCACTCTAAATCAATACTTTTTTTCAATTCAACTTTTGAACCCAAGTCTTTTTAAGTATTTATTGCATTTCTAAAACAACAGTGATACTGAATTAATATATAAAATATATAATACATAAAATTTGTGTTTTTAATAAGTTGCATCTCTGCAACTGGGTATCAAGTTGGTTGTTCTTCTTATGATTCTTATTTTGTGTTTTCTTATTTTATTCACCTTACGTTGCATGTTTTAACCAGACTCTTTTATTCAGTGGTTTTTTTCTTAAGCCAAATCTGGTGCATGTTAATATATACCATATTTGCTTTTTTAAGGTTTTATTTGTTATGCAAGTGGGCTGAGGATTAGCAAACCCTGCTGTGAGCATTACACAAGTCAGGAGTGCAGCTGTAATCCCTCGCACATCAACACCGTCTATCACCCCCTAATCATCTCTTGGAGACAGTTTGTCCTGGTTCTTCATCTCAGCCCCAATCTCAGTCTTCTGCCAATTAAGCCTTAAACCCTGTCTGTCAAATGGTCGGTGTTGTGCTCCCTATAAGATTTTACAAACTTCTCACATTTATCACATTAGAGCCACATCGTTTTTCACGGCAAATGTGGTAGACGGCTTTGGGTTAGATCCTTTTTATGTCAAAAAGTCTTGAAAAGTATTGGCAGAACAGTTACTTTTTCATGGAAAAACATGAGATGTTTAAGAAATTTCTGTTTGACTTTCATAAGCGCCACAGAAACTGCTCTAATTAAAGTTAATAGAGACATTTTAATGTCAGCTGATTCCTGAGCATCCACTGTAATGCTAATGGTTGTCCTGAATCACTCTCCTGCTTTTCACGTTGTAGATCATACAATATCTGCACATTTCCACAAAAAAAAAAACGTAGTTTGCAAACTACATCCTTTTTGTTGTCATTTTTAATAGAAATTTAATAAAAAGTATTTTGAAAAATAAAATTTAACAAGTTCTTTAATTTAACAAGCTAAAGAAATTTCTTTTTGGAGGCATTTTAAAAAATTAAGCCATTTGGTTTCAAAGATTTCTATTGGGGCTCTAAATGAATGGAAAAATGAGAAATGGGAATGGTTGCTGATCCCTTTTATAGGGAGTCTGAATACAAATACTAATTTTTATTCATAAAGCTTTTGAAAACTGTGAATCATCATACTAATTTGTGTTGGTCTCTGTCAACAGAGAGAAAAAAAACCCCACAATAATGTCTGTGGTTGTAATGTGACAGTGTAAAAAAAAGTAACATGCAAAGGTTAAATAAGCAGAGATTTAGTGTTAATGTTTTTCTTCACAGCCTATGCCTGCATGGATCCTTGTGATGAACTTATTCTTCATGGTTAGGACTGCCAAATAATCCAGTCAGTAGATGTGAGAAACCAGCGATGGAGCACTGGTAGGAATCATCCTTGTCATTAATCTTATTATACGTCATATTATGTCATTACTTTTAAGAATTTAATGAAAACAAAAATAATTCTGATGGAGCTCCACTCTGTTTTGTTAAGATTTTGCTTCATAAGTTTTCTCTGGCAAACAGTATTTTAACTGATGCATTTCTCACATTTCTACTCCTTTTGTTTGTCCAAATTTATTTTCAAGATTGGCTGCATGTTAGGCCTGACAGGCCAAACCAGAAGAGCACAAATCCGATCTTGGCATCTGATTAAAGGAAACTGGACAAACAGCAGACTGCTCAGTGATCCTCCCTCCTTCACATCGAAAATTTGCTTTTACTGATCATGTATAACAAAACAAGGTCAACGCACAAGTCAAGATGAACCCTTATGACATTTCTCACTTGAGGAGGGATTTATTCCCCCATTTTTATTTGTTATAAACTTGTATTTTTCTGCATTTGCACAAATATCAAAGCTACCGCTCTCTGTTGTTTTGTATTTTTAGTGGTGTGACTTTTGGTTCTGGGGTCATTTATTGTCACATAAACAGGTTAAGCAAGGTAATTCAACAAGCACATTTTTATTTGGACGGTGTATTTGCATAACAGTTTTAATTTAATCTTAATGATTCATTTAAAAAAATTTGTTACATTGCATTTTATTTTATTATGATTATCTTGTTCTCATACAACCATTTCTGCTGTCTTTGTCCAACAACGAGGATTTAAGACATCTAAATCCAGAGAAATGTTTTCCCTTCATGGCAGCCTATTTTTTGTCTGTCTTCTACTACTGCCAGCTTTCTCACCTGCACTCAAATGCTGAGAACTTTAAGAAGGTGATCTGTGTACTTACCTTTGCTTTACATTTGAATTAATCACTTAGAAACTTAAAAGTATTGGTTTCTCTTGAGATAGATTATAGTAATCTTTCCTTGTTGTTTTCTTCCCCACTTTTGTCAGGTGTTAAGTGATTTCCCAATCATAATGCAGTTTTGTAATGAGGTACGTCCGTTCTGAGGTGTTGTCTCCTCCCGGTGACAGTTAGAAGTAGAAATCTAAACATTAATATTTGCAGTAAAACAGTCAGGACATTAAACAAGTTCACAATGTCCACCAAACAGATCTGTAGTCTTTTAGAAAGTAAATGTGAAATAGTGAAAGCTGTGACATGATCAAATAAGAAATGATGACCAATATATAACATTCAGTTGGGCTTTTACAGCAAAAGTGACCTTCAAACTTATCAATTTATTAAAATAGTTCAAGTGAGCTACACATTTAATTTTTATGGTTTGTATTTACTTTTTTGTGATGACATGTCTAGTCTAAAACAGGACTTTCATTCTACTGTGTCTTTTTTACCTCATGCTAATTCCAAGTGGATGTAAACCTGGAAATATCTTTCAATGTAAGACTTTGCATGTTTTCTTTGTTCTATTTTTCTGCATGTTATTTTCTGGAATAGTTTGCTCAAACAGAAGTCAAATAGGTTTTGTTTTGCACTTATTTGCATTGTTATGAAATGTATGCCATCATGATCTTAGTGATCTTAAAATGCTTCTATTTACATTACCCAAATGCAATGCAGCTTCAGTTTATATTCTTCATCAAATGATCCCTGCTCAAAACCTCTATACCTTCTTCTTATTGGTTTAAACTGAACGTAACCGGCCCTGCATGCTCTTGTGTCGCATGCTGAGGTCAGTTCTCCCCTGAAACACCCGGAATGAACTTTCGCATGAGCGCAATCGCAAAATAGGGACTCCTTGGTTTGCTTTTGTCAACCTTCATTTCAGATTACCTGATTTTATTTACTTCAAATGTTGAGTCTACCAATGAATATAATTGCATAAGACCCCACTTTTTCTGAACAACTGAACAATTACATGCTTTGGAGAACCAAACAACTGGTTGATGATGAAACAAATGCCTGTTTGGATTGGTGGTCGTTGCTTGGACCGCAAAGATCTCATTTTTTAAGAAAGACTGGAGGACTTTGAGGGTAAAACTCCTTAATTAATCTACTGACTATTCCAAGTCACACTGAGATATATAGAGATTTTACTTCAGATGATGGGAGCGGCACGTGTCAAACGTCGCTTCAGTGCTGTGGTGGATGGGCCAGTGGAGGAGGAGGAGGTCATGAGGCTAGCACAAAGTGCAAGGCCAGGAGAGAGTCCAACCGGGTCAGGAAGCCCAAACAGCTCCTCTCCAATCCATGCCCTCAATGGCAAAGCTCTACCTCTTCAGCGCAACACGAACAATGCACAGACACAGAGTGCTGTCGGTGAGCCAGCTGGTGAAGATGCGGGAGGAGAAAGCAGAGTGAGAGCAGGAGGAATGTGCCCAGGTCCAAGGAATACCAAAGGCGGTAGGGAAGGTGGGAGAGGGGAAAGATGTTCTTCAGCAGACCAGGATTCCCTCTCTTCCCCCTCCACTACCAGCCGGCGACGCACCAAGCGCTCAAACCGCCGGCCCCGACAACGCTTTGTGGGCAAGGACGGACGCTGCAACGTCACCTTCGTCAACATGAGCGAGAGGGGCCAGCGGTATCTCACCGACCTTTTTACCACGTGTGTGGATGTACGATGGCGCTGGATGCTGGTCATCTTCACGCTCTCCTTTATTCTTTCCTGGCTTCTCTTTGGCTTTGCCTTCTGGCTCATTGCCTCTGCACACGGTGACCTCTCCATTCAGATTACCCCCAGTTCCGGGTCTTCTCCTGGATCAGGAGAATCCGGCTCCGGAGGAGAGTCTGATAGAGATACAGTGGTAGAGGAGCCATGCTTCCTTCAAGTAAACAGCTTCATGGCAGCCTTCCTGTTCTCCTTGGAGACTCAGACATCCATCGGTTACGGATTCAGAAGCGTGACCGAAGAATGTCCCCTGGCGGTGTTGGCGGTCGTTTTGCAGTGCATCGTGGGCTGCATTATTGACGCCTTCATCATTGGGGCAGTCATGGCGAAGATTTCCAAGCCCAAGAAGCGCAACGAGACTCTGGTGTTCTCTGATACTGCCGTGGTGGCCCTGAGAGACGGAAAACTGTGCATGATGTGGAGGGTGGGAAATCTACGGAAGAGCCACCTGGTTGAGGCGCATGTCAGAGCACAACTACTGAAGGTAAGAAGAGAAAACATGAACTATAAAAACAATAAAAACTGAACTTGGACAGTTTCGCATAGAGTACCAAATTATAAAGGTGGACTTAACAAGAGAAGGGTTAAATAAAAAAAAGACACCCCAGAGATTGTTATGGGGAAAGAGAGAGAACGAGAAAGCGAGTGAAAGAGTCCCTCGACCATCTGGCTTGTATTCTGCCAAGGCCCAGTAAATGAGAGTTTGTTTTATTCTCCTCTAGCGTTTGGAAGATTTGCCATGGATTAACTTGCCTACAATTCTTTAACTGAGAGCCATTGTCCTTCATCATCCCATTTCCCCTTGCAAATATTGGTAGATGATTGTTCTTTGTCTATAAATATAAATATAATTCTTTAAAGGCTTTGAGTTAAAATTATTTAGTACTTTCCAATGTTTTTGCATCATCATTGCTTTGTGTAGACCTGCGCATGTCTGTGCTCTCCAGATATTCCTTAAGATCAAAATTAGTAGAGCTCAGAAACATTTTGATCTCTTTGAAAAGAAAAACCATATCAAGGCGCAAACAGGGCATATGGGATCGAGATTGCAAACATCAAAGAAATACTCTTCGACATGCCAGAGCTACATATATTCACATGGGTGGATTAAAGATAAACCTCTGGACTGGCAGTGTGAATAGAAACACTGGTCTTGCTCCAAAATATAACATTTTGCCTTTTGAAACTTTTCTTGAATTTGAAGTATAATAAGAATTTATGCCTAAAACATACTTACTCTTTCTCTGTTTTCCTAAATCTGTTTTCAGTCAAGGGTGACACCAGAGGGGGAGTATCTGCCACTCGACAACGCAGACATCAACGTGGGTTTTGATACTGGCACCGATCGCATCTTTTTGGTCTCTCCTGTGACTATAGTGCACGAAATCAATGAAGAGTCACCTTTTTTCGAGATAGACAAAAAAACCTTGAAGAATGACTCTGAATTGGAGGTGGTGGTCATACTTGAGGGGATGGTGGAGGCCACATCGATGACAACGCAGTGCCGCAGCTCCTATCTGACTTCTGAAATCCTCTGGGGACACCGTTTCGAACCTGTACTGTTCGAGAGGAAAAACGGCTACCAGGTCAGAGAGCAGAAATAATACATTAATGCCCTTTGAAATGCTCGGCAGCCTTGGTAAAGATGTATGAAAAAGGTTCCTGGAAGCTTGTTTTTGAAATACCAGGATAATATAAAGATTTTTTTTTTTTTTTAATTCAGACATTAAATCGGCTGTCTTCCATGTCCATCTCAGTTCTCAGACCTAAATCTGATAGAAAATCTGTGAAATGAGCTGATGTCTGGAACTCTTGATGATGTAAAATCTGACATCTTAGATGAGAAGACTAAATTATTGCTTATTGGCAAAAATTAACTGTTCAAAGTATTAACAGCCATGGTGCCAACAACTGGGGCACTAATAGTTTAGTAAAACAACAATTGTTTCCTATAGTCAAATTATAATTCAGTTGAAATGATTGTACTCAAATTAAAGATATCAAAAGTCCAACATTTTTTAGATTTAGATTTTGCTAATGCTTCTCATACACTACAGGAAAATTTTTTGTAGAAGGTGTTCTATTGGTCAAAGGAATATTGTTTTCTAATCTTAAAACAAAAATGACCTATCTTTTGCATTTTGTGCTCCGTAGACACATCTTAATAACACTTTGAAATGAGGATTAAACTAACAAAACTCTCTTTATTTCTAGGTCGACTATTCATTTTTCCACCGCACCTATGAAATCCCAAACACTCCGTCATGCAGTGCAAAAGAGCTGGCCGAGCAGAGGTACATCGGAAGCTCATGCTCGTCCTTTTGTTACGAGAATGAAGTGGCCCTGGAGCTCGCCTCCCCAGATGAAGAAGCAGATCAAGAACATGGTTGTTCCCCCAAACCCACCCGAAGACCATCCTTGGAAGAAGATCTTCACTGTAACTAAGCATAGAGGGTAGCAGTGTGCTAAACAGAGAATAAGTCCAGCTTCAGGGGATAAAAGACAGAGTCAAGCAAGTTTATTTGGGCAGACCAAGCGAGAAGTGAAAATTAACTATTTAAGCATTGCCAGATTTGTTAGATTTACGTTGGAACCCAGTGTTAAACACGAGAGAGAGGAAAAAGTTAGAGAATGAGTTTGATCACAGCTCTGACCTAGTTGCCTGATTGGGCCTGGCTGTCTTTCAGAATCACTGAAAACTTGTGTAAGTCTCACAACTGGCCCATCACTTCCACAGCACAGTCATCTGACTCTAATCCCTAATCAGAAGGATGTGCAGCAGCTCCACCTGCTGGCTACAACTCGCCACTGGCTCTCGATGATTCTGAACTGGAAAAAATTGCTTCTCTTTCAGCTGCTGTTGTGACATAAGTTTGTTGTTACTCAGGAATGCATTTTCAAAACTATGCTGACTTATCACTTCAGTGTTTTACTTTCCAATGGTAAGTATAGTTAGTGTCCTTTCTGTCACGCTGGAGAACGGGTACTTTGGTATTTGAACAGAAATCGTCATTGCAGAACAAAAGTGACAAGGAGAAACTGTTGGAATCCAGCAGCAGTTTTCAACAGATTCTCCTTGCTGAGTGTAGTGCATGCTTTCTTCTTTTTGTTTTGTTTTTTGTGGGATTTTTTGACTTGCTATAATGTTACTGACTTATTTAATACATTTTGAGTTGAAATTACTTATTTGTTTTCAGGAGAGTCTATGGTAAGGTGTTGAAGCACAGTCGGATGGATGATATTGACTGTGTCCAGATGATCTGTTAATCTTGCATTTTTCTTGCTCTAATATCTTCTGAATCCTGATATGTGTTATGTCAACAAGAACATCTTTTTGTTGTGATTCTCTGTCATTTTTGGAAAATGTGCTAACTGAGCGAAGGTGTCTTAAATTGTGAAGCGTTTCAGTCACTGCTGCTGGTTCTGAATTTGACACAAAAGGACTTCAACCTCAGAAAATCGTGACTCAGTTGACTGGAGTGGGACAGATTTTATGATGATGGCAAGATTTTGGTGTCTTGCTAATTCTGCATCTGTAAAAACTATCTTTTATTTGCACAAGTGGACTGAAACATCATATTTATAAGATATTAATCTATTTTAAGTTCAATAAATTGTGTAAAAGCTTTCTAATTTAAATATATTACAGATGGGTTCTCTGTGAAAATGTGGTGCCTTCAGAAATGTAGCTACAGTCCCTTCATCTGCAGCTGTTTATTTCATGCATTGTGCTTAAAATAATATTTTTATTTTACCCATTTTTTTCAAAAGGATCAGCTTTTGGTTAGGGAAATTATATTCCCTGTTTCCGTGGTACTTGAAAGTTTGAATTTCCAGTTTTCGAAACAAAAGAAATGCTCTGGACTCCCGTATGAAGTTTGAACTTCTAATTGGAAAGTGAGAGGTTTGGCTGTTCTGCATGTCAGATGTAGTGACACATCCAGAAATAATCAGTTTATTTGCTTTTCTGTTAAATCAGTCCTTCACATAGTACAGTATAAGATCTATTTTGGACTTATGATGAGTGCTGCATGGTGGAACAGTTGTTTGTGATATTGCCCTGCAGTAAGAAGCTTCATGTTTGCATGTTAATCTTGAGCATACTTGGGCTTTTTCCAGGTACTCCTGCTTTCCCCATTCTCCAAAAATATGCATGTTATGTGTAAATGCCTACCTTAACTTGCCTTGGGATTGAGCATGTGTGTACATTATGGTTTCTGTCTCTGTTTTGCCACTGGAATAGACTGGTGACCAGTCCAGATTGTACTACACATCCCCTTAGGATCCTCCACAGAAAATGGTGTAGAGAATGAATGGAAGGATGATCATTCAGTGTATAAATGCAAACATTTTACAGAATATTTTTTGAAGTTTTGTGAAATGTTATTGGCAGGTAGTATTTAACCAGGGTTGTTAGTAAACTCCACTGGTTTTCTGCCTTACAACAGGAACAATGCTACATTTAAAATTGGAACCTTTGTTTGGGAATTATGTAACACCTGACTTAATCTTGTTTTAGGAAGCTGACAAACAGGTGATGTTTTGCTTCTAAGCGGTCCTACAAGTCTGTTGTTGTATGCATTTAAACAAAAACGAAATATGCAAATTAATGCCACACAGTGCTGTGTATGCCATAGGTCAATGAGATCCAAACCATCAGAAATTAAAACATACAGTTTATTCCTGCAATTCATACCATGTCAATATGCAGAGCAGCCACATTGACTCCGATTTCTTACTCCCCAATTGAAAGTTATGACTTCAGAGGGTCCTGTATTTGATATTTAATTTTTCTAACTTGTGACTTGGTAGTTCTGATTTCCTAGTTTGGGTGGAATTGCATGTGACGTAATTCCAGGTCCTGATTTCATAGGTAGTTGAAACACCAATTTTTGCTAATCCATTCAGCGACTGAGCAGGTACACAATGAGCACACAGTGAATGTATAAGAAGCTTTGTTTCTTCATTATACTACAAGAGTATAGAATGTGCACTTTCTAGTTATTTTACAAAGCACTTTGAACGTTTGGGTGTGTTTTATTATTTTACAAGTTAATGTGAATCACACAGCCTAAGTTGTGAAATGTTTTAAGTGTAATGGAAGCAGCATTTGAAGAGTTACCTAAATTAGCCTGTCTAATGTACAACCTGTAATTTTGTTCTTTGAGTTTTGCACAAAAGTAAAATGGCCTATATAATAGATCTATTAGATCTATTATTGCTATATAATAGATCAAATGCTGCAGTGTCCCAGTATTTTTGTAGAATCAGATGCCGTGTCATACAAGAGGCTTTGCGATGTCAGGAGGGCCTGTGTTTTTAACTAGTAACATTTTATTTGTTAACATCAATATTAATAATGTTCCATGGTACTGTTTCTCCTCACTTTTCTTCTTCACTGCTTCCATGTCCTATTAATAGTCTCCACAGTGGCTCGTGTTATTCACCCTGCCTCCACTGCCACCAAATGTAACTTAAGCCCAAAGCACCATCACTTTCATAGCATCTTTTGAACTTCAGAAGAAACTGTTTGGTTGACATTTACTTCTCACAATACAGCTCAACACATTTTAATACTTTGTGGTAACTGCATGATACTCTGTGATGCTATCATTGTTTTTAAAAAAAACAACTAAATGGGCAAAAATGAAATCATCAAATGTGATTTTTTTTTCTGTTTTAAGAATGGCAATTCCCTATTTTATTTTGTAATTTAGAGTGACCTCAGGCACAGAGCACTTCCAAATAAAACACAATTGTTTTGTTGAACAAATAAAAGAAACTGATGCAACTGCAATGATGTTTTTTGTGGTTGAATATTTTCCGAACATTGTTACATTATAGATTTAAACACAATCAAGATGTAGCATATCTGGATTTTATTTGCATTTACATTTTAACTTGATGAACATGTATTTAACTGTAGTTATTGTGGTTAAAGTTAAAGAAATAAACTAACATTCAGTGTTTCTTTTCATTGGATTGTCAAATCCTATGTTACTATATTTTACATCTCACGGAATTTATATGTAATGACTGTCTATAAACTGGTGGATTTGTTTTGCTATGACTCAGTTAAACTGTTAGAAATATTTACTAATAGCTCTGTGAACCATACACTGCAGAATGGCAGATTCAGTCGGATTTTCAAGGATGATCTGAATCACGTGCCTTGGGGTCAGATGCCAATCGAACACTCTTTGCAGTTTTCTTGGTGAAAATGTTAAAATCAGATCCAGGATCAGTGACTGCGGACCTCGATGCCACAGAATGGTAAACAAAGGGCGCGCAAATCCCCCCACTGTAGCTCGAGAGCGCCCCACGGCACCTGCTGCGCTGCTGCTACAACACTCCGATTGGCTAACTAACGCGTTAGTCAAACATGACCCCGCCTACCGCCTTTCACCATTGGCTGACGGTACAGCCGTTTGTGTCAACGTCAATGTGATTGGTCACCACGCCCGTTAGCTGCCCGTTTTAGGGCGGAGAGCTGCCTCCGCATTCATGAGGCGGGTCTGCGGCTAAACTAAAGGCTTTCATTGGAGTCCTCTCGCTGTTAAACCCGTCTGCTCGCACTTGGTTGGTCCACCAACAGGAAAAAGTTGTTCGGGATTGAAGCCGTCGTCGTTGCCCTCAGTGCTCTCCACTTTATTCCCACCGCGGAGAGTGTGCGGCTCCGCTCATAGAGCAATGCGATGATAAAAACCGCATATGCGGTAAGGCTACACACCTACCAGGCAGGGAAATATCCACGAAACAACCTCACTCCGTTTTCTCCTCACACCGCAGCCTTATCCACTACTCACATCGGAACCTGAAGGTGAGACATTTAATTACCTTTACCCTAATCCAACTCGTAAGTAGCCGGGGCAATATCCTTAAACGTCTCATATTTCAGCAGAGCTGGCTAACCTCGCTTGCTTAGTAAATGTGAGCTCAGAGCCTAAACATGAAACATTAAGGCGGCTGACGACGTTCATATCGGTTTAAAAATGCCCTCTGTTTCATCTTCGAAAGTCGACCTATATATTAATAGGCTGTAGCCACGCTGATTTGTTTTCCTAATATATGAATAAAATAATTTAAGAGTGAAAATGGATGATTTTGTCAATTACAAGCTGGAGATGTTTCACGTCTTCCACCCAAGGTGTGGTTCTCTTCCTTAGTTTTGTGTCTCAGTTCTGAATTATGCCGGTTATTTTTAGGCTCCATGCCGCATCCGTGTGCCTCTGCAGCCCGGCCTGTGTCTTTATTTCAGCCGCTGGCTTCATCATGTCACCTTTACTCAGTGTCTGGTTTTAAAAAAAAAAAAGTCGCCACTTCGCATCAAAGCTGAGAGAGGAAAAAAAGGCGTTTCCAGCTCCAACATCGCCACCTTTAAATATACATGAACAACCTAATAATTACACACCCGTAGGAAGACAGACAGAGAGAGGGAGAGAGGAGGTGGTCCCCGCAGTGGATGACCTCAGTTCAAACTCAGGGGGTATTGTCTGTGGGCTGCTTTATTATGGGGTGTTGCTATGGAGGAGAGCAGTCAGGGTTTTGGCAACTCCAGCTGCTGCAGGAGTTTAGCTGTTCAGTCCACGCTGTACTGCGACAGCCTGAGGTCTCTGTCTGTGTGTGAGTGTCCTTTAGGAGGAGGATACATTGCAGCTATATGGCATATAATGCAAAGTCCTCCACTGTGATTGCTGAGAGAGCACTGATTTGTATTCAGATTATTTAGTGACTCACTTAGGCAGTGCCTTTTCACTTATGATGTCATCAGTGGCTTTGTTTCATTTCCCTATTAAGATATGTTTCTAACAGGCATGGACTGGTAGGAAATTCACACCGCCTAGTATAATAACCTTGATTAGAAATAATAATAATAAAAAATAGATAGCAATTCATGATATGATCTTGTTGCTTTTATTTAAAACCAAAAAAGCAAGACTTATTCTTACTGTTGCTATTACTCATTAAAATATTGATTTTTACAGTTATGCATTTATTTTAGTGTTATTTTTATTCAAACACCACAAGCAAAAATCATAAACAAGGCGGGGGCTGGGATGATTACTCTATGATAACCTTGTATAAAAATACCACGGTATAACGGTTTTCACACGAAGTTGTAAGACAACATGATATTACTTTTTTAAAAATTGTTTCTTTAATAAAAAGAAACAGTTACTGTTGCTGTTATGTATAATAAACATATACATCGCAGTTAAGATAGGTCATCTGTTATGTTTTTTATTTGATAAACTGACTAAAATAAAAATACAAACAGTATATTTATGAGTTTTAGTTTAAGAGAATGCTAATAGAGTAATACAAGCATATGATGCTCTCTGGTTATCAGTCTAGATGTCTGTTTGAGTGGCCAAATCACTGTCACCTTCTGAGTAGATATATTCCTGTGTTAAATGTAATGGGTTTCCATGCCACGACTACCTGCAAGTTTTGCTATCAGAAATATTCCCCAGCTGCCAAATTTGTGTTTTAGTAGGCGAGGGACACTGATTGAAAACTTAGTTCAGCCAGCTAACTGACTATGCGCAGCTGGAGAAAACCTCTCATCAAAACAGTTTCACTCAGAGATCCATATAATTTTTCCCTTGATCAGTTCTATCAGAACCGGAAAACATATTTTTTTTCCCCTCTATTTGTTGTCTGTATCTAAATTAGGATTTATAAATACAGTAGCATAATTTGATTCTCTTTGTTTAATAGAATAAATTAAGACATGGATCATGCTTTAATGCATACGTGCTGCCTGTCCTGTAATTCAGTATCAGTTAGATTCAAACCTGTTCTTATCGAACAGGCTCCAGCACGTTTTTGTAAATCTTTCATGTGTTAGCGATAAAAAAAATTAAAAAAACTAAACTAAATTAAAAATCATCTGGTCATACGTCAAAGAAAGCTGAAAGTTCATAATCAGTGCGTCTTCATGTATTAGTAGGATTAAAAAATACCACAAAAGAGTTGCACCAAAAAGCCAAATAACAAACAGAATCTGCCATTTTTAATCCTGTTTAGCCCAAAATGGTGACAGATTGGTATGTCATTCAAAAATCTTTACTTAAGCTAAGTATTAACAGCCCATGCTAACAATAACACTCTTTGTTGTGGATGTTGTTATTGAAGGAAGACTTGAAGTTTGCTGTCAGAGAGATGTGTCAAGAAGAAATTAGAGGAATGACAAAGGATGCACAAACCTATTTGAATAGAAACATTTTAAATATGCTTCTTTAAAAGAAATATTTTAAAAAGAATGATGGGTGAGACACCACAAGTCTCTTGGTTTTTTGTGACAAGAACTATTCTTCCTTGTAAGCTAGGGAAAGGTGTAGTAGCTGTTTTTCAGCCATCTGACCTTCAGTGAGTAGCAACAGGTAGAGGAGAGTTCAGTAGTTTCTAACAATAATTTTGTTGAAGGGTTTTTAAACAAACCTTTGACACATATAATAAGACAGCCTATAAACTGACTGAGAGCATTTCCTAATACTTCATATCTCCATACCGTCGGTCTGGGTGGTGCCAGCTCTTTTGTGGACATGTTTGCTCCACGCCCAGTGCTGAATTGGAGTTACAGGTATGGTTTGGGAGTAGAGATATAAAGACGCGGCGGAAAAGAGTCGTACTGAGGCACATAGCAGGAATCAGGCCTGATAACATACCTGCAGAGGCACAGAGATGCCATATTACCCAGTACATTCCTTGTACAAATTTGGACATTAAGCTGCCTGCTGGATCAAAGATGAGGTTTGTCTCATTGCTGTCTTTTGTAGTCCTTGTGTCTCCTTGTTCCTTTGAAGCGTGGTTATCCTCATAGATTATCCCTTTCAGAGCAAATTTAGTAGATACTGATAGAAATTTCAAAAGTATTTCAGGATACCGGCATGTAATATAGATCTATAGCACCGGTTCCTGAACGTTTCAGCTTCTGACCTACAAGGAAAACAGACTCGTGACCCAGATTATTGGTGGAGTATGCAAGTATTTTCACTAAGTCAATAAACAGGGGGTACAGTGACAATCAGCGGCAACAGCCTTTTATACATTTTTTAAGTACCATTTTTTTTCTATTTTTTCATAAGCATGTTTTCCAATTATCCTTTTTGTTATTTCACTTCTCCAGATCTTAAGCTGGTTCTATCGTCTTTTTATGACCTCTTTTACATATTGACTGCCGGGAGAGAGTTTCCAGGAGCCTGTGACATTCACTTAAAATATTATATTTTCTGTCCCCGAAGCTTTAACTCCTAAACTCACCCAGTTTTGCATGATAAAGTCTACATTGTCTGCTGTTTCATCTATTATAAGAATCTTTCTCATTGAACTAATGCTTTGTAGTTGCTGGAATAAATTTAGAAACATCCTGTTGTTGTGCTGCAGTCAGTCTGACTCTGGATCGCCTTCATGTGTCAAAGCTGTAACCACTTTTAGCAACTGTCACCTCCTGTCTCCCAGGACCACCAGCCCTTAAGGCGATTCAGCGTTTTGCCTTTCCAGTATAGCCTTCCATGCATTCCTTTCTAGGGTTTTATCTCTGCTGGGTTCAGTGGGTTGTAGTGGAAGGAGGTGCTTTAAACTGGGAGTTTGATTTGTTTTGAACTTTCTCCTCACCATCCCTCCCCCAGCTTTCCTGTCATGTCAGTTTACTCGGTCGATTGATGTGCCTCGCTGTTTTTCCAAGCCTCCTTGCCTCCCTTCTTCTCTCTCCATCCTCAAAGCTCCTAGTTTCTCTTCCATTTTCGTCTTCCTCTTGATTTCCCGCATCTCCCATTTAGGCCATCTTCTGTCCAGCCTCGGGTTTAAATGGGCTACATGTTACTTGCATGCTACCGCAGCTCTTTCTGCACACGTGAGTGCTGAAGCGTGTGATCTCTTGACACAGAATTCCATCAGCGTCTCCGTCCGCTGAACGAAAAATACTTTTTAATCTCATTTCTCGTTTCTCGTTTTCTCACAGTGCCAGCAGTACCATGTCCAGGCCAACGGGGGGCGTCGCCAACGATGTCACCCGCTTCCTGTCATCAGGCGTGGGGACGAGTTCTCCCAGCGCCACCTCCCCGATGTTCTCCGCCGCCAGCCAGGCCGACTGGGCTGCCAAGAGGCTGGTGTGGGTGCCGTCGGAAAAGCATGGCTTTGAGGTGAGCTGTCATGGGAACACCCCGACTCCTCAGCCTGTTCTGTTTACCTGAAACATTAAATTTAATCCGCGAGCATCATCTGGACCCTGACTCACTGTCTCATTTATTGCGTCACCTCCTCAGGTGTTAAAACACGCAAGGCGTTGTGACAGTAAGCCATCATTTCAGGGCTCAGAGCCATTTTATCTTTTTACAACTTGTCTCAACATTCTTTCTTTTCACTGTCTTAAATTTAATCGTCTTGTAAATTATTTGCCCCAAGTCTGTTCCCTCGACTTACAGGTGTGTCAGACAGGTGACGTAAAGAAACACAGGGTGTGTGTGTGCTTTTGTCTTTATGGTAGGAGCTCTTTAATCCCTGTGACAATGCTCTAGTTTCTACTTCATTCATTATTATTCATATTTTTTCATTCTTTACTGGCACATTAACTATTACATGCACTCAAAGGGCTCTTGATATAAAATTAATGTTTTTCAGTTCCATCAGCATTCATTTGAGAATCTCAGAGAGCATATTTTAGGTTGTGACTCATAAATTCAGTACCCCGTCTCCGAGTGTCCCTCTCTCTGCTGGACTGGTTTCATAAAAAGCTCTATGAATAGAACAATACGCTCCTTCAGCTTTGTTTTGTTAAGGAGGCCGGTGCAGACACTGACTTCATTTTACAGTCACGTTCTCAGTGATAAAAAAAACCCAACAAATTACCACACATACTTAAAGGAAAACTCAGAAACATGCACGTCATCATGTAGTTTCATAGTCTTGGCATGCACTTCTCTACCATAGTTTAGAGACACAGACTCATATTTATATGCATTGTGCGTTTTAAGTAGCAGAGACAGCAAAGCATTGGTCCTAAGACAGATTCACAGCAAGATCAGAAACAAGAAGAAGGCCCCTCTGCTCTGCCATCGTCCATTGTATCACAAGGAAATGTAGCTGTAATATGCACACAGTGGCTACTTTATAGGGTTCTACTGATCAGCTGCTTGGCAAAACAAATACTGCATCACTCAGCATCATCTCAGTGCATTTAGGTATCTTGAAGTGATGAAGACGACTTGTTGAAGTTCAACCGACCATGAGAAAGTAACCATGACTCTGAATGTGACTAAGGCTGAAACGGGGATTAATCATGATGGATCAATTGTCGAAATAATCGTTAACTAATTTAGTAATCGAGTAATAGCTAACTAGAGCATAGAGACTAAAACATGCAACTTGCCAAAATAACACACCCAGAGAAGTAATTAAACCAAAGCTGTACAAAAATATATGCAAATAAATATTTTCTACTTAGAACTTCTCAAGTTCCAGGTGATGCATAGTTTTAGCATCACCTGGTTCAAATTCTGTAAAAATGTCCTCTTAGGTACATTTTACTATTAAATTACTAATTGATTGATAAAAGAAATAGTCAACAAATGAGCCCTACACTGTATTTATGTTAAGTTAAGTATCTTTATACAGGTTGACATTAGCAGTATTTTTTTTAGCTGCACATGTATCCTTTTGTACAAATGATTGAGTGTACACTACAGCAATATTGTATTTTAGGCAATAGTTTTTATTTTATTTTCTAAAAAGGAAGTTAATTATTTGTTTATTTGCAAGGATTACTAAAATAATCATTAGCTGCAACTCTAAGAATGACATGTATGTTGGGGTGAAGCATTTCAGTAAATTATCATCACAGTTCCAGTATGCATGATATTGATATTCCAAAAGACTCATTGAAATGCAATAACTCTTATCTAAAAAATGCCACGAATTCACACTTTGAACGTTGATCTGATGTTTACCTTGCTGGATGGAGTCTCACTGCAGCAGATTCCCCATGTCTGGCACAGAGAGCATTGAAAATTGATGATGTCGTTTTAATACTGTAACATCGTCCCAATTTGCAGCCGCATGATGCTGTCATGTCAGTATGGACCAGAATGTGTCAATGGCATTTGCTGAATCTATGACATGACAAATTAAGGCAGCTCTGTTGTCAAAAAGTTCTAGTTGGTGTACCTAATAAAGTGATTGTTGCATATAGGTAGAGTGGATTGGATCACTTTAGGGAAATATCATAGTGTAATCTTATTTTATCATTTCCATATTTGTTAAGGTTTGAAAAAAATTAAACCTGAGCCTGAAAAAATGTTTATATTCCCAAATTCTGATTTTTTTCATTTTCTAAAAGATAAGAATGTAAGTTTCCAAAAATATAAGTTGGTTTTTACACTGATTTATATTTTGATGACATCTTTCTTCTATAATTTGTCACATCCACACTTTCAGCTCATTTATAATTTTGGTTTTGAGTTACAGAGTTGCACAGTGGGAGCACTGTTGCCTTACAAGAAGGTCCTCGGTTCAAATCCTGGCATTCTCCCTGATAAAGTCTGGGTTCTCTCTGGGTATTCCAGTGTCCTATCACAGTTTAAAAACATGACTGTTTGGTTATTGGGGCCTCTAGTACTTAGATGTGTGTGCATGGTTTTCTTGTCCTGTATGAACCCCGCCACTCACCCAAATATATTGTTTTAGATACCAAACAAGACAATAATAATTGTATTTTCTTAAAATATTGTTACCACATATCACAAACAGTGATTTAAAAAGTTGAATGATTTGCAGATCATAATTATGACCAAACCCAACGTGGTACATGTTTCTCAAATTTGTCAACATTGTGATGATTTGAGATAAAAAATATAGAGGAACCTTTGTTACAGTTTCTGTTATAATTCATTTACATTTTGTCTTTATGTTCTAACTAAAACATATTTTAGCTTATATTTTATCCAAAGCTGAATAACATAAATACAAGTTGCTAAATACTTTAAACTTACTATAAATTCACTGTCTTGTGTGATGTTTTAGGTGTCTCACATTACAATTAGGCATCCTCTAATAACACATTAGGAAAACATGATATTTCGATATTATTGGTGAATAATATCACCGATAACATACATTTTATATGCAATTTACTTACCTTTCTTTCTGCACTTACTTTTCAACAGAGATTTTGACATGGGATTTGAAATGGGGAAAAATGTGTAAAGTTACAAATCATTCAGACATGAACCATAATCTGGTGTTTTTGAGTGTTCTTTATTAATAGATTTTTGTGAAAATTTGAAATTTGAATCACAAAAACTAATGACCTTTGTCATGGGAGCAAATCTATGAAACATAACCAAAGGCAGCACAGATTAGCAGTATTTTAGCTCAGACAGGGATTTCCATAGATGAAGCAGCTCTTCAGTCCTGTTTGGGCTTCGCTGAATTTCATAAAGGCATTGCTTTTGGAAACTAATAATCCTTTGTAAGCAACTTTACTTTTAAGTATGATGTCTCATCTTTATTTTTATGCTTTCAGGTGAAACTATGAAGTTTGCTGTCACAGGCAGATAGAAGAGCTGGAAGGAACAAAAAAAGCTGCTAAAATCCCCACAAAATGTTGGAATATGTCCAGAAAGCCTAAAGAGCTACTGATAATACCACCTTTATAATGTTAAAACAGAAAATCGCTGGGTGGAAGGAAAATATAAAGAAATGGTTTAAAGCAACTTTTGCACTCATCATCTTTGCTCTTATTTTCTACTTAATCTTTTCCAGTCGGCCAGCATTCGGGAAGAGCGCGGTGACGAGGTGGAGGTGGAGCTCACAGACAGCCAGAGGAAGCTGACTCTGTCCAGGGAGGAGGTGCAGCGCATGAACCCGCCGCGCTTCAGTAAGGTGGAGGACATGGCCGACCTCACCTGCCTCAACGAGGCCTCTGTGCTGCACAACCTCAGAGAGCGATACTACTCGGGCCTGATCTACGTGAGTGCATGAATGCTGCTCTGTGACGTTTACACCTGACGCACTGGAGCCAAGTCGCATTGACTGTAACCGATGCGACCAGAGAGGAGCAGTAAGGAGTCGACTTATAGAGATGTTAGGCGTAGTAACAGGGATGTCCTCAGTTTCTGTTCTATAACAGTGGCCAAAATGTAGTTAGGAGATATGGGAGATGCAACAAGTCATTCATAAAATATGCATTAAGGCAGCATGTGCATTTAAAGCAGAATAATAATAAATGAATGTTATTAGATGTTCAAGTTCCTTTTTATGTGATGAATAATTCAGAAATAGTTTGGAGATAACTGATGAGCAGACAGATTATTGATGTCACTTAGTGAGTTGTGAAACAGTATGAGATAAGATACAATAGTGTGTATCAATCCTTTATGACTTTCACTGCAACTGGAATGTATTATGAAAACATTACTGGCACTGATCCATCTCAAACTCACAGGCTGAACTTGCTTCCTTATTTGTCAGGAATCATCTCATTAAAGCATTGAATTCAGTCATTCATAGATTGCCTTACAAAAGTAGTTATAATTTGAACTTTGTCAAATTTTTTTCACATTATAGATAAGGACTTCAGTATATATTTTGGGTGGATTTCATGTTTTAAATCAACACAGTAGTTCAGCTGCTGCAGCTGGAACATGAATCTCTTGACAGGTTTGTAGTCTTTTGCAGCCTCCAAAAGATTTTTCTCCAGGATTGTTCTCTATTTAACTCAGTCCTTCTCTGCAATAAGCATTGACCAACTTCCTTATTCCTGGTGAAGGAAATTATCATTACAGCATGATGCTGCCACCACCATGCTTCCCAGTGGAGATGGCACATTCAGGTTGTAGTTCAGTGTTAACCCCAGAAGTTCAGTTTTGGACTCAGTTGTTCACTATTTACTTATTAGGTGACTTTCAAAGACAGTTGGTTGTACTGTATTTCATCAGAGGGTTTAGAGTTCATTGGCATATTTTTTTTTTTTTCTTCACACAACGCTATGTTGGTCTGTCACATAAACGTGCAATAAATTACACAAAGGTTTATGGGAAAATTTAGTTTCATAAGATCTTTTGCAAGGCACTGCATGTTGAGCCATGTGTATCACGGATTGAAAATAATTGCTTAATGTGATAGTTTTGAACTTCATGCTTGTGAAATAGTGACCAAACTCGATGCTGAGCGTCTCATGTTGGGAGCAGAATGCTTCCTCCTGGACAGTTCTCGTGTTTTGACAATACAAAAGCTGAAAGCTGGAGGGAATGAGCCAAATAACATCTCTTCACCGAAAGAGTGACTTTTCAGGAACAAAATTATTTGCTTGCTTTCCATGAAAGACAAATTTCCTGGCAGAAGCTCAACATGCTATACTTCTAAGTTTTTCTCTTTACTTAGCAAATGTTGTCTGGCTCAAACATTTATGTTTGAGTAACGTAAACTAGACATTTCTCTGGGTTTAACATGCAGCGTAACCCTCTCTGTCCTGTCGTCTTTCAGACATATTCAGGGCTGTTCTGTGTGGTGGTGAACCCCTACAAAAACCTGCCCATCTACACAGAGTCCATTGTGGAGATGTATCGCGGCAAAAAGCGCCATGAGATGCCCCCACACATCTATGCCATATCCGAGGCGGCCTACCGCAGCATGCTTCAAGGTAATCACCACACTGCATGACCTGTGGCTGACTCCTCGCTCCGTTTTGTTGTACGATATCCTCCGTGATCTTTGATCGCTTGGCCTCAATATGAATGCTATTTCAAGGCGTGGTTGATTCTTGACTTGTGGATTGCTATCAAGACCTCTAAAAATGTAAAATAAACATGTGAGAGGATTTTCACGACTGCAGTGTTGAAGTGCAACACACCCACCTATAAAAACCTGGATCCTGTGATTTGACTGTACATTTGATGTGGTGAGCGTTTTGTAACTCTACACGACTGGCTTTTTTTCCCCCCCCTGTCCTGCTTGTCATGTTGATTTTACGAAACGAGACGGAGAGAAATCCTAGCAATCGCTCAAAAGCAGTTAAGGGTTTATTGTGCAATGCCACTGCATGTCTAGTTGACATAATGGGACATGACTGATGAGGCGCTGAGGCTTCAGTTGCCCTCCCTGAGGGGGCCAGGGAGGACAACAGCTGTAGGTGTGTTACTACAGAGTTTAAACCTGTAGGACCAGTATGAATTCCTGCTAACTGAACGCGTGAGAATCTGCAAAAACAAACAGCTCCGACGTCGCAAACGGTGTCCACCCACTGACTGCCAGTGCTGAGTGCGATACGGCTGCCTGGAGAGACCAGTTGAGCTGGTGAGCGGTTTGTCTCTCCCAGAGCTGCCATGTTAACCCTTTAACTGTCACCCCAAATACTGTCACATGCAGGTCAAATGGGTCAATGCTCACCTCATGGCAGTTAAAGGGTTAATAAGTGACTGGAACCAGAGACTTAACTGCAGAAACATCTGCTCAAATTCAGAAAGTGAAAGAAGTGCAAAATATTTAGTTTTTGATGTCTATGCAAATTCAACCTCAGATAGTTCATAAAATACGACTTGTTTGTTCATGTAGCTGTTTATTTAACTGTGCTTCTCTTTCACAGACAGAGAAGATCAGTCAATCCTTTGCACGTGAGTAACCTTCACTCAGCCTCCAGCATGTCACTTTGTGTTAATTCTCATTTGCCGAAACAAGGAACATGCCTCTCGTCGTCTGACTATCAGCGTGGGAGTGTCTGTCTCATTTCGTATTTGGATTTGACTTCTTCAAAATCTGGACCATACATTTCTAATTATTTTCATTCAAGCTACACACAGGCATTATATCTGAAGCAGCTGTTCTTTTTCCTTCAGAATGTAACTTTAGTTTTGTAAAATCGTTGTCATAAATCAAAAAGAAGTGAAGCAAAAATCACAAGTTTAACCTGAGGCATGTCATGTGATTTTAACTCTGAACTTCTCACTTGTCTGTCTTCATTCCTGCCGTCCATGTCTCCCTGCCATAATCTTCCTGTCATTGTCAGATCCCTCAGTCTGCTGCCCCTTGACCTTTTTTCTGTCTCTACTTCCTCCTCCTGCTTTCTGTTCAGACCTGTGATTTATCACACTCTGCATCACCTCTGTGTTTGTTGTTTTGTTAGGTCGCTTGTTCCTTTGCATTCTGTTGCTCTAAAGTTATACACCATTCATACTTCAGGCTGTGCGTTTAGGAATTAGCCAACAGTGGTATTTGCTGTGTATGTTTCTTATACATGCATGTGTGTGTTTGTGTTGCAGAGGTGAATCTGGAGCTGGGAAAACAGAAAACACCAAGAAAGTCATCCAGTATTTGGCTCATGTTGCCTCGTCTCATAAAGGTGGCACTTTGGGTAGAAACAAGGAAGCTGTACAGGTACGTAACCATAGAGACAGCCCATCCTTCAGCAGGGATTGGGATTGGGTTTAGTTAGGGATTCCAATACTGATCATTCAAAAACGCTTCAGTCTACAATTTGGGATTGTATCAAGGTCCGTCCATCTATTTTTTTTCTGAATATGCATCAAATCTGAAAATAAAAGCACTATTACAGAATACTGCTGTCTGATGCAAAAGATTCATAAATTGTCTTAAATGATCCCAAATTGTTTGATATCCACTTTTTCTCAGACCTCAAGCTCATTAAATCAGGTTATATTTATAGATCTCTCTGAGTGGGAGTTCTTCTTTTTTCTGCATTTCCTCTTCATTATTTCCTACCCTCATTCCTTCTTGCGCTGGTTTCCTTTATTTTCCTATCCCTCTTCTGTCTTCCTTTCTTGCCTCCATGTTCAGATGGATGGTTCTCGGTCCCTAACGAGAGGCAGCACTCTGGTGAACAGGGTGAGTTGTCTCTGTCCTGCTGCCATTTTATCTGTCTTTGCTTCTTTCTGTCCTATTTTCTGCTTAATGAACCCCACAATGAGTCCAACTAACTTAAAACATGTTAATGCCACTGCCAATGTTGGTCCTTATTAACAGGGTAGGTTTCTTCAGTGTATTTTTTACCTGTTTTTGTTATTTTGATTGTTGTCTTATTTGTCTTTTTTTGTTTGTTTGTTTGTTTATCCCATCCACACTTTTACCCATCCATGAATGTTCTCTCCTTATTACACCTCATTTGTTTCCACAATTCACCAGAGTATGCAATATGTGAGTATAAACATATTCAGCTAATTTTCTCTTGGGAAAATCACATTCTGTACCTGATCTGAATCTTAAACAAAATGAAAATCATGTTTTGTGGATTTTTACTTTTTCCTGACTTTTACTTGGTCTTCTAGATTGCCATATATTTGTACAATCTTCCATTTAATGGGGCTTATGTTTGGTTTTACATTTGCTTCCTAAAGCCTCGTGTTCGTGTTGGGCTGAGCTTTTTCTGCTGAAGATTTTCATGACTTATATAGATGCACAGCATGTGTGAAGGGGTGCGGATTTGGGTGTGTGAATGGGTGTGGGTGAGATGCACATACTTCCATATTCTGTTTCTGAGACAGCTATGTTCTCAGTGTTTTTCTGCCTTTGATGTTGATTGGTCTGCACATCCTCAGTATCTTTAAAGCATAAGCGCTCTGTGCAGCAAGGCTCTTTTAATTAATTCCCATCTTTTGCTGCTGCATTAACGGCTGCTGCTGCATTGGCAACACAACAACTGCTGTAATGCATTGCAGCTTGTTTGGATCTTCCAGAATACAGCTTCTGTTTCTAAGCTGCAGCCAAATCGCTCTTCTCAATCATTTAGGTTGTCAAACTTCAGTCCTCGAGGGCCAGAGTCTTGAAAGGTTTAAAATGTGTCTCTGCTTCCAAACACCTGAATTAGATAATTAGGGTTTTTGCTGGAGTCTGTAGTTTTTGCTTCAGCCATTTGATTCAGGTGTGTTGAATCAGTCACATCCCTAACCTGCTTGGCACTGGCCCTTGAGAAATGGAGTCTCTGCCCTGATCAAGCTTGATAAGTGCTCCTTTTCTTGAATGCTAATTAAATTAAGAGCAGTACATGCCTTTGGTTTGAGAATCATTTGTTCTTTTGTCTCAAAGTGATTTGGATTAGATGCCACTTTCTTTGCAAAATGCATCAGTTTGTGTCTTTGTGCCATAGCTATTTTTTGTTAGCGTCACAAATTAGTACAGTGCCTTGCAGTATTCTCCAAGAGCCTTTTCACATTTTGTCACAATACAACCACAAACTTAGGGTATTTCATTGGCATTTTAAGTAATAGATCAACACAAAGTGGTTATACATTGTGTGAAAGGGGAAAGGAAAATGACACATGGTTTTTAAAACTCATGCATTTTTACTCAGCTCTCTTTACTGTTATTCCCTTCAAGAGCAAACCTATCAAGATGGAGTCATTCTCTTTAACTGCTTTTCAGCAGTGTTCCAACATTTTAACATCTCACACAGCACTGTTTGATCCATAACCAAAAATAAAATCCAGCTGCAAAAATCCACAGCCCAGGTGGGAGAATCTGTAAATAAGACAAGTAAAATGTTTTCTGGTGGATAACTAGCCCTGAACGCACCAACCCAACAGTGAAACATACAGACAGGAATATCATGTTTATGTTTAGCAGTGATACAAAAGACGGTCAGAGTTGGTGAGAAGATGGACAGGATGTAGATTGACCTTCCAGCAGGAAAACAATCCTATTCACACTGTAGTAGAGTGGTTAAGATCATTTGATTGTTAGAAAGGCTCAGTCAAAGTAAAATCTAAATTCATTTAATATTTTTCAGAGTAGAATGGGCAGAAATTTCGATTTCTACAAAGTTTTGATACAGGGGGCTAACTACAAATGCACACCACACTTTTCAGATTTGAATGAGTAAAAAACAATTTAAGCATACCAATAATTTTCCTTCTACTTCACATTTATGTGCAACTTTGTGTTCTTTTATTTAACAAAATATTTGTTTGTCTTCATAACACAAGAAGATGTAAACAAATCAAGTCATAGGAATATTTTTGAAAGGCACTGTTGTTTACATTTTTCATTTATAGTGGAAAGGCTCTACAGATAGTGGAAAGGCTCTACAGGAGCTACTACGTTGTTTGTTGTTTTTTTTTTTGCTGCTTTGAAGCTGATTAGATCTGTCCGTGTTTCCCAGGGTGAGCTGGAGAGACAGTTACTGCAGGCCAACCCCATACTGGAGGCCTTTGGAAACGCTAAGACTGTGAAGAACGACAACTCCTCTAGATTTGTAAGATCTGCCTTTGGACAAACAGGAAATGTTGCACCGTTAGCATGTATCTCAAAACGGCTCTAACCTCCCCTATTGTCTCTTTCAGGGTAAATTCATCCGCATTAATTTTGACGTGGCAGGGTATATTGTCGGTGCCAACATTGAGACCTGTATCCTGACTTATTTTGGATGTAAAATTGAAATACATTGCTTTATCTAACACAGCTATATATGCGTGAAGGTTTGTAGAATCTCAGTCTTATTGGTTGTTACAACAAGCAGATTATAAGTGTTTTTTGTTTCTGTTTTTTAGTTTTATAAGATTCAGATTATTGTCTAGTATAGAACATCCTACAATTGCAACCCTGTTTTTCGCTGTTGATGTCCCTAACAATAAAAATGTAGACCTCCTTGAAAAGTCTCGGGCCACCCGTCAGGCCAAGGATGAGAGGACCTTTCACATATTTTACCAGTTGCTATGTGGAGCTTCTGAAGAAACTAGAGGTGAGGAAAACACACAAAGCAGCTAAATATAAGAGCCAGTTTTGTTTAATTTAAATGATTTTATTTTTGGATTTGAGTCTCTATTCTTTTCTGTTTCTCAGCGGACTTGCTTCTTGGAAGTGCAGATGACTATCGTTTCCTAAGCGGAGGCTCCATCCCTGTTCCTGGTCAGAGCGATGCAGAGAATTTCACACAGACCATGGACTCTGTGGCAATAATGGGCTTCACCCCCGAGGAGTCAGTGTGTAAGAAAGAGCCTGACAAAGAGCAGGGGTAGAAAATGTTTTATCCTGTTTGATTGCTTTTGTAAATCCTTCTTGCTCTCTCTGCTGGATCCCCCTCCTCCAGCCATGCTGAAGGTGATCTCTGCCGTGCTCCAGTTTGGAAACATTTCCTTCACAAAGGAGAAGAACCACGATCAGGCCTCCATGCCCGACAACACGGCTGCTCAGAAGCTGTGCCATCTGCTAGGCATCAATGTAATGGAGTTCACCCGCGCCATCCTCACACCGAAGATCAAAGTTGGGAGAGAATACGTGCAAAAAGCTCAGACAAAAGAACAGGTGAGATTTTAAATGATACTTGATAATAGTGTGAAATAGAAGAAAAATGATACATGGTTTTTCGAATTAACCAGTTGTATTTTTTTATGTACGTTTTTACCCCAGTCAATGTTCTGCATGTTTTAAATGTGTTGCTGCTTCAACACAATCCTGAATCAGCTTCTCAGCGTATCATCAAGCTCTGCAGGAGCCCATTTATGGAGAGCATCTGTTAACTCCAGTTTTCAAGTCTTGCCTCAGATTCTCAGTTAAATTTAGCTCTACACTTTGGGGCATTTGAACACATGGATATGCTCTTACAAGACATCCTATTGTAGCTTGTGCTGCATGTGTCCTGCTGCAGGGTGAACATCTGCCTCTGTTTTAATCTAGTAGATTATTCTCCAGTACTCCCCTGTATTTACTTCAAACCACTTTCCCATTAACTCTGACCAGCCCATGATGATTTTTGGCACATTTTCTTTTTGCGTGTTGGCAAAAAAGTTCACATGAACAGTGGGTCCCCAACCTTTATGCTGTGCTTTCTTGTTCTTCATGACTTTGTGTTGGTCTACCACATAAAATCCAGATAAACAAAATTTTTTGGCATCATTGAGATATAATGAATCATATATGTTTCTTGCTCTAGGCTGACTTTGCCATTGAAGCACTGGCGAAGGCAACATATGAGCGTCTGTTCAGGTGGCTGGTCCACAGGATCAACAGAGCTCTGGACCGCAGACAGAGACAAGGAGCATCCTTCATTGGGATCCTCGATATAGCCGGATTCGAGATCTTCCAGGTAAATTCATGTGATGATGCAGAAATGTCGAAGGAGGATGTCAGATTTTCCTAGCATTGATTCCGATTGTAGATGGGAGGATTACAAGCAACCATTTTTGTTATAATTATACTATGAAGGACAGGTTTTGGATGCTATCTCATGAGTCCTTGTTTTGTTTCCTATGCAGCTGAACTCCTTTGAGCAGCTTTGCATCAACTACACCAACGAGAAGCTGCAGCAGCTGTTCAACCACACCATGTTCATCCTGGAGCAGGAGGAGTACCAGAGAGAGGGCATCGAGTGGAACTTCATTGACTTCGGCCTCGACCTGCAGCCCTGCATTGACCTCATTGAGAGACCAGTACGTAGCACACCCCAAATTATATTTGTTTTTACGAAATTACTTGCAGCATGAAGCATAAAGTTATCAACAACTCTTTGAAGAATTTTGAATTCATTAGTTACAAATTTTAATTTTACTATTTGAGTAAACCCATATTTAATACGTAGTCTATCAATATTCCTTCTATGTAATTTTAATTACACCAGATGAACAATCGTCTCTTTAAATTTGACCTAAAGCCAAGACTCGCATCAATAACAAAAACACCAACAATAATTAAGTAATATTAATCTTATATATTTTATCCAGTGTTAATCATATGTTTATATGATACTTTGAAAAGTCTTGTCTAAGTTCAATATTCAAATTATTCCAGTTTGACTCTACTTAATAATATAAAATTTATTTCTAGTAATTTGCATATTTTAAACTGTCATTTTCCCCTTAACTTAAAAATTAGCTCCTTAGTCTGAAACTATTTTTTAATATTTTCCGGAGATTGCTTTATTGTTGACTTTGTAAAGTACTAGAGCTGTCTGTAGTTTCACTACATCACTGAATTGTAATAATTTAGATTTTAGTGTTTTCTAGATATCTCACCTTATAGGTTATACTTATTGCTCTTTTTTGTTGTTGCGAATGATGTATGTTTCCAGATAAAGTTAAGCAAGATGACCTTATTTATGCTTTAATTTGTCAGGCTCACCCACCTGGTGTTCTGGCGCTGCTGGATGAAGAGTGCTGGTTTCCCCGGGCAACGGACCGCACATTTGTGGAGAAGCTCTGTTCTGAACAAGGCAACCATTCAAAGTTCTACAAATCAAAGCAGCCGCGTGGAGAAGCTGACTTCTCCATAATTCACTATGCAGGAAAGGTATATAATCTTTTTTCTTGTCCATATTTTATGTCTTCAATTCTGTTCCTTCACACTTGTTCTGCCACCGCGTGTCGTCCTGATCTGCAGGTGGACTACAAGGCAAATGATTGGTTAATAAAGAACATGGATCCCCTGAACGACAACGTGGCGTCTCTTCTTCATCAGTCGTCGGATCATTTTGTGTCTGAACTCTGGAAGGAGGGTGAGACTAAACATTGTATAGAGCTTTGGGATTGTGGATTTCTGTAATTTGTTTTGTAATACAATAACAAAAAAATACTTTCATCGCCATTCAGCCAATCACGTTTCAATTATTTTTCTGGTGAACAATGTATTAACTCTACTCTACTTCTTTTTACTCTTTTTTGTTTCCTCCTGTGCTCCTTCTCCTTCTCGTCCTCTACCTGTTTGCTCTTCGGCCGTTTCCTCCTCTTCTGTTCCCTCTGCACTACTTTGGTGCTCACTTCTTCCCATCCGTCTGGTTTCTCCTCCAATGCTGTCCTGCTTCCTGCATCAGACATTCAAACTCTTCCTCGTGTGTACTTCTTTGACTCCTATGCCACTCTACAGACTAATGGCTCCGACAGTAGGTTTTTATTTTTACCTCTTCTCTCCCAGTTTGTGTCGTTTTCTGGCTGCCCTGTTTGTGAGTGTGGTGCAATATTTATCGATTTTTTGTCCCCGTCTTTTTCTTGTCAATATTAGTTTAGTTTATGTGTGTGTGCAGTGGCTTTCAAGAATGTACATATCCCTGATACGTTCCAGGTTTTTGAGTCTTGAGATGTTTGTCAGTTTTAAACCATTTTAATTTTTTTCTACCTTTGTTGGGGCGTATATCCTGCACAGTCCAACTGAAATGAAGATAAGCCTGTTAGAAGGAAAATTTAAAAAAGTACAAAAGCTGCAGTGAAGTGTTTTCTTAAGTACGCGTAACCTTTTAATAGATATAACAATATTTTACCGCTTAAAATAATAACTTATCTGCTTTTCTTAACATTCCATTAGATAATAATGTCTCAAAAAATATTTGCACCCTTTTCAATAACAATTGTAAAAATCTTTCATTGCATTACATCGATTAAACCCCTTGTTATAACAGCTGACCAATCTCTAGCTCCTTTAACAAATCTGATCAAGTGAATAAGGGAAATATTGGTGAAACGAAAAAATTATCTAGCACCTAACTATGTCATGGGTGTCAATAATTTTAGTTTTAAATGTTTATAAATCTCCTGACCGTTTTCCGATGAAATTGTTTTAATCATTGGCAATCTCCCCTTTTTATTCCCCTGGATTAAGTAGGTAAATTTGACAAAGAAGTCTGAACTTTAGTTCAAGTTCATTCAATTCACTTTAATTAGTGGCAGGTCTGAACTCGAGAAGACTGAATGTGAAAATAAAACCGTTTAAAGGTGTGAACATTTAACCACTTGATCTCCCACTCATTGATTTGTGGAGTTTTCAGTTGAATTGGGCAGAAAAAATGTTTCATTAGAGGTGGAAGAAGTTTGTAAAATTTTCTCAAAAATCTGGATATTTAACAACAATGTGTAAATTTTTGAGAGCTGTAAATCTAGCATTTGGCTTTTAGTACCTTTGCTGTGATTGTGGGATGACGCCTTTGCGTTTGTACTGACGTTTGTTTTCCTGCCTGTGGAAGTAGAAGAGTGACAATATGTCTACAACTAGATGCTTTTATTAAATTAATTTACCATTAGGCAGAAAGCAAAATCGATGCTTTCATTGTTTTCACAGTCAGAAAGCAAAAACCTCAATTTACTCTGGCGAGACGTCATGTTGCAAATAGATCTGATTTTCTTTCCCTGTTTAAATTTTTTAAACGGGGAAAGTGGTTCAGTGGTTCTCTAAATTTCTACTTTTAACCCTTAAATAAATAACAAGTAAATACATTTCACAAGTATTGTCCATTTGTTGTTTTCAAATCTTGTTTAAATGTGGGCATAATTTTTTTAATTAATTAACTCAGGGATCCTGAGAATCACTAATTTAAGTGTTTTATTGGTCTGATTGTTGGTATTTTGTTTGTTTATAAAGTTTAGGTCAGTATGAAATAGTTTTGCTGTTATTGCATCTGAAAGTACAGAGCACACTTTCTGCTCCAGATTAAATGATTTTTCTTTCAATCTGGACCAAGATGATTTTTTTTTTTTTAGATTTGTGAAAATATCCTAAATTACTGGGTCTGTTTAATAATTAACAAAAAGACACAAATTAGTTGCTAAGTATTAAGAGTTTCTACATTTCTCATTGTTGTCTGTGGAGACTTTCACACTCAGGTCAAAACCAGAATAAATCACTTTTAAGCAGACGTGCCATGCCTGTCTGAACAAGTCCAAAGCTAACAGGTTCATCTTGACAGGCTGTATTAATGTCTATGTGTCTTTCACTAACTGCTGTTGAAACTGGCTTTGGATCGATTTCAGCTACAAATCCCCATAATTTCACTATTTGTGTCAACAGCAGCCTCTCTAATGCGTGTTACGAAACATTTACAGCGCTGTCCAAGCCTGTTTGCATTGTCTTGCTAAAAATGTGTAAAAAGCTTTAATGTTAATTAATAGTTTATAACAGCAACATAAATGCATTCTGAAAAGCTTTATAAAATCTAATTCTTAATTTTTGGTCATTTGTTCACTGCTTAAAAATCCACCATTGTGAATTGTACCAGTAAATGTCAGTGTAGCTGCATCCCGGCAGCTAATTTCTGGAAAACTGAGACACGGCTTTCTGCTCACATCCAGTCGACAGGATTGTGGGTCTGGACCAGGTGTCAACAGGAGAGAGCAGCGGATCCGTTCCGTTTGGAGCCGCTGGGCTGAAGACGAAGAAGGGGATGTTTCGGACCGTTGGTCAGCTCTACAAAGAGTCTCTGACCAAGCTGATGGCCACACTCAGGAACACCAACCCCAACTTCCTGCGGTGCATTATCCCCAACCATGAGAAGAGGGTGAGACCTCCAGCTCCAGACCAGGCAGACAAAAGATGAGAGCATGGAAAAATATCTGACCTTTCTTCTTCCTGCCTTATGTCTCCGCAGGCTGGTAAACTGGCACCGCACCTCGTTTTGGACCAGCTGAGGTGTAACGGTGTTCTGGAGGGAATCCGTATCTGCAGACAGGGTTTCCCCAACCGCATCCCATTCCAGGAGTTCAGACAGAGGTGTGGATTTATAACTCTCTGCTCCATAAGTTTTTAATCAGCAAATTAAAAGCATTTCATCGCCCTCTGTCACTCTTCCTCTTTCTCATCGTCATTTCTCTTGGACAAACATTTTCACATTTGTCTCCAGATACGAGATTCTTACTCCCAACGCTATTCCTCGCACCTTTATGGACGGCAAACAGGCATCAGAGCTGATGGTAAGAGACATTTTGCACACCAGAACCTCACAGGGAAATGTGGGACAAGCTGACTGATGGCTGCTGTTCTCGTTCAGATCAATGCTTTGGAGCTGGATCCCAATCTGTACAGGGTGGGTCAGAGTAAAGTCTTCTTCAGAGCCGGAGTCCTGGGTCACCTGGAGGAGGAGAGAGACCTGAAGATCACAGACACCATCATACGCTTCCAGAGCGCATCCAGAGGGTTTCTAGCTCGCAAGTAAGGCTTTACCAAAAAAGAAATTCAATCTTGTGTGCAAAACTAAAAGAAATTACTCTCAACACAACCAAACTGGTCCCTTAAATGATGACTTTGATTCTTTGTGGATGTTGATTTCTTTTATCTTTTACCATACTACATACCACAGACAGTTTACTGGATATATTAATATTACAGAATATAGTCATTAATTTCACATGTGGCTGGGTGAAAAGGCTTGAAAGTTAAATCTCTTGATTTTTTTCACATCAGATCCGATTTCCCATTTTTTTGCCCGACTTTTCTAAAGAATAAATACTTTCAAAAAGTGGCTTTTGTTTCAGTAATCCCTTCTGTGAGTGTATGACATAGTATTAGGGCCAGGCTATGGGAACTGTTGCTTAATTATGAGGATTTGGTCTACTACCAGAAAAGCATCTTAAAATGACCAGAAAAAAATTGTTTTAATGGGATGAAAAATCGGATTATTAAATTATTTTGCTTTTTTTTTTTTTGCTCACCTAAAATTCCGATTTTATTTTCCTAATATTTACACTTTATTCTTGTAATGTTAACAGTTTATTCTCATATTGTTTTGACTTTACTGTCATATGACTTTATCCTCATATTACTACAAGAGTGTTCTTGTAACTTTATGAATTGTCTCATAAAAAAAACAAAAACTGATCGTTATATTTTACTGTAGAGTTGACCTGAATTCAAAATTCAAACAAAAAGAAGTTGTTAAAACACTTTTCAAACAAGATGGCGTCCTTGGGCATAAAATATGGAAACTCCAGGAATTGGTGTAAAAATCCATATTCAGTCTTCAGAAAAATAAAATAAAATAAAAATTCAGTTAATCTAGTTTAATGTGTGAATATAAAGCTGATTTAATGTGCTTGCCCCAAACTGGAGCGCCTCACCAAACCTGGGAAATAATTAAGTCATGTTTCTGTTTGTCAGAACCTGAATGTGGTATGTTGCATTGCAGCAAGAAAGTTGTGGGTTCAAATCCCGCCTGGGGATTTTCCACATAGAGTTTGCATGTAAAAACCTGTAAAAATCTCGCTTGATTAACTTTTCACCTGACTACAATTAGCTCTTCCTGGTAAGTGTGCGATTAACACGTCAACATTGAGTAAATGTTTGTGAGGAGGCGTGGTGGAGCACAGGCCAAAACATTTAGTCTGCTGTTGACTAATGGGCATTTTAAACGTCTAATAGTGTGATTTATGCTGCATCTCCGGACTGATGGATGAGGGAAGCCTCTCTATGATGAGTTTTGTGGCTGACTCTAGCTGTGTGTTTTTGTTTTCAGGGCCTTTATGAAAAAGCAGCAGCAGCTGAGCGCTGTGAGGGTGATGCAGAGGAACTGTGCCGCGTACCTTAAACTCAGGAACTGGCAGTGGTGGCGGCTGTTTACAAAGGTGCACACAGATCACAGCTCTGACACAAGGCATTCAGAACACACCGCCTTTTACTCTGATTATCATTAGATAATGCCATATTTCACTGCATCTTACTTAACCTACTTATTTGAATGTTCAATTTTTTTACCTTGTAAAAAATGTTTGCTGTAAATCCGCAAATACACCGAGGACTTCTGCTGTACCTTACCGTCTTTTCTTCTGCAAAAAGTTTATGATAAAATGACAAGTTTGGTTTGCATCTTTGTCTGTTTGTGCAGCACCCTATGATTTTTACAGTGAAATTAACTAAATGAAACAATATTAGGTCTGTTTTTGAAGAAGCTTTATGGGAGTTAACGCACACATGGTTTGTTTTGATGTCCGCATTCTGATGTCACATGCAAAATGTCAATAGATGATCGATGGAATGGCTGCCTGTAATTATAAACATACAATAACGGGAAGTACTGTCAAGAATCTAGAGTTTGACTCAAGTTGTGGTTTGTGTTTCGTGGCCACCAGGTCAAGCCGTTACTGCAGGTGACCCGACAAGATGAGGAGATCCAGGCCAGAGAGTCGGCGCTCCACAAGGCCAAGGAGAACCTCACCCTAGTGGAGCAGGAATACGCTGAGCTGGACAGGAAGCACACTCAGGTACAAATAAACCTCCTCTTTGTTTCTCTTCTGTTCTGAAAATTTACTTTCCACTGTGACTCACTCATCACTCATGCTCCCACTCCTCTAGCTGATAGAGGAAAAGGCGGTGCTGGCTGACCAGCTGCAGGCAGAGGCAGAGCTTTTTGCAGAGGCGGAGGAGATGCGGGCCAGGTTAGCCAGCCGGAAACAGGAGCTAGAGGAGGTTCTGAGCGAAATGGAGAGCCGGCTGGTGGAGGAGGAGGAGAGGGGAGCGCAGCTGGCCAATGAGAAGAAGAGATTACAGCAGAATGTACAGGTAATAGACGTGCAATTACAAACTTTTGAAGAAACCATCAGTGGATGCTGGACAGAATAATTACATAGACCTGGTGTTTGTTCAGGACCTGGAGGAGCAGCTAGAGGAGGAGGAAAGTGCCAGACAGCGCCTCCTGCTGGAGAAGGTTACCTTGGAGACCAAAGTGAAGAGTCTGGAGGCAGACCTCCTGACTGCCGTGGAGCAGAGAGACCGACTCAGCAAGGTCAGCTTCACATTACACCGGAGGTTATGTACTTAGCACTTTTAAGATGTCCGTCTCAACTTAAACAATAAGTTAATAAAAACTTTAAACTTTAATTGTGCAAAATTCACCTGTTGCACATTTTTATACTTCCATTTGGGTTTCAATAGCTTCTAAAAACAGTAAAGCGCCTTAAAAAAGCCGTCTAGTCGTTTTTGGCAATAAGTTAATGATTTTGATGTCTGGAAAATGAGCTGTTTCAAAATCCTCCCGATTGTTGAATCACACTGGCCCGTTACCTAGCAACCCAAGCTCCAGCATGTTTGATCAGCTGGTTTTAATGGCTTGAGCTGTAAAATGAGTTTTGTTGTTAACTTACCATCCAGAAACCACTTGCTGCATTCTTATTGGTTGTACTGGAAGCACCACTTCTGCTTTTCAAAGATGTAAGATTGTATAAATGCGCATCTGTTTGCAGCCACGTGTGAGTGTAAACCCTGAGTTAGGAGGGCATGGCTATCAGCAGCTTTTTTGGATTTAAAGTGACAAAAGGAACTAAAACAGCTCAAAATGGGCAGAATTGACCAAACTAAAACCTCATTATCTAAGAATTATGTTGCACAAAAAAATGCATGTTTTGTATAGCCAATAGATTTATGCTAACCTGTTTGAGAAAGCTTAGCAGGTCACTTTTCTGATGTAATTAGTAAAAAATGAATTGTAATATCTGTAATAGTTACATGTGTTTATATGTAGATAGTTCTGTTTTCTCAAAATGGATCCCAAGAGAAAATGTTTAAAGGAAAAAGTATTTAGACCATAAAAACCTTTAAACTTACACATTATTTCAAGAAGTGTTCCGTATTTTTTTCATAACATTTTTTCTGATTGTGTCTGAGCAGGAGAAAAAGCTGCTGGAGGAACATTTGAGTGAAGTGACTGACCAACTCACTGAGGAGGAGGAGAAGACTAAAAGCCTTAACAAACTCAAGAACAAGCAGGAGGCCGTCATTGCTGATCTTGAAGGTAGATATCATCATCCATACCTATTGGCTCTACAAGTCTAAAAGAAGACTTGCTGCTGTATGTTCAAGCACATTTTGAATTCTGCTGTTCCAGAGCAGAAATATTTTATATCAGCCTTGTTATTGTTGGTACCATTTGGAGGTTAATACTCAATCAACTGCTTAGTGATTCAAAAGTTGATCTTCCTTTGTACCCCGTCTCTTTGCAGAACGTCTAAAACGTGAGGAGCAGGGCCGGCTAGAGCAGGAGAAGTGGAAGAGGAGGATGGAGAGCGACTCGTTGGAGGCCCAGGAGCAGCTGTCGGACCTGGGCATGCTGACCGCTGAGCTCAGAGGAACTCTGGCTCAGAAGGAGAAGGAGATCACCACCCTGCAGGGCCGGTGAGACTCAGCATAATAATAATACAAACATCCTGTGAGAAATTCTGAATAATTTTCATTTTCTATTATTTCTCTGTCAGGTTGGAGGAAGAAGGAGCACGCCGTGCTGAAGCCCAGAGATCTCTGAGGGAGGCCTTGTCGCAAGTGTCTGAGCTAAAGGAGGAAGTCGAAAATGAACGTGGGATGAGGGAAAGAGCGGAGAAACAGAGGAGAGACCTGGGAGAGGAGCTGGAAGCTCTAAGAACTGAGCTGGAGGACACGCTGGACACCACGGCTACACAGCAAGAGCTCAGGTAAATACAGGCAGGAAAACACTGGAACCTCTGAATACAAATTTAGTTAGTTTAGCATCTGGCAAATTGTGTTTTGAAAATATTTCACAGGGTTTGTCCTTGAAAATGCTTGAAATTCATTTAGCTGTTTGTAAAATGCTTGATTACTGTATAAAGTCATTGAAAAAGGAAAAGCGAACGAACCCTGTTTTTAGTAAGGTGCTACATGGGGATATTACTTGCAAGGCATTTGCCACTGTGGCTATTACCCAACCCAAAACCTTCACATATGAGCAGCACTGTATCCAGACTTAAAATTAAGAGAAATTACTCCAAAGACACTTTTCCAGTTTGTACTTAATAATGTCAGGAAAAGCGAAGGACCATTTTTATGCAGCTTGAAAATTGAGGCATGTTTGAATGGAAGTGAGGGTCTCTCCACCACTGCCTGCTTCCTTACTGTCATTGTAGCACGCACAAGAAATACATGCAAAATGCAAAAATCCGTAGAGCAAAAGCGTGCAGTAGATTGGCACATACACCTTCATGTGCAGAGGAAAGAAAAGAGGACATATTTTCTGTTTTTCCATATTGAGAAGTTTAAAAAGAAAAATTTTTTGCACAAATAAACTACTACTGCCTATTGTCAACAATCCTACTCGTCCACAGATCTCGGCGGGAGGCGGAGCTAAGCGAGCTGCAGCGATGTGTTGAAGAGGAGACGCGCCGCCACGAGGCCCAGCTCTCGGAGCTGAGGATCAAACACAGCGCAGCCATAGACAACCTGCAGGAGCAACTGGACAACAGCAAGAGGGTAGAGGAAACACACGCATACCAACATAACCATATGTAAACATGCACTGGTACCAGAGATGGGTAGAGATTTAGTTATTTTGTAATTATATTATTTATATGAATCATTTTCATTTTGGTCTTTAAAATTCAAAAATTTCCACATAACTTTTGATTTTTATCCATCTGATTATGTAACTTAAATATTGACTCAGCACTTCACAAAATATTTTTGACTCTTACTTCAGTAATTTCTTGGACAGTTACTTTTCACTTTAACTGAGTAAAAATTTGTTGAAGCGGTGCTACTCTTACTTGAGTACAATCTTTGGCTTCTCTACCCGCCTCTGATTGTTGCCTGTTGTGGCGTCTCCTGCAGGCCCGCCAGTCCCTGGAGAAGGCCAAAGCTGTCCTGGAGGAGGAGCGGCAGAATTTGACCCAGGAAATCAAGAACCTCCAGACGAGCCGCTCGGAGAGCGAGCGAGGCCGGAAGAGGGCCGATGGTCAGCTGCAGGAGCTCAACGCTCGCCTGGCTCAGGCCGACAGGGAGCGCGAGGACAGGGAGGAGCGCATGCACAAGCTGCAGGTGCAGTAGCACAGCCCACACTGATGCTATGTGTTCATCTAATGTCTCCAGTCTGTTCAAACACTTTTTGGGTGTTAGATGTTTGTAAATCCACATTAAAAGCCAACCGTCTCTCTCAGTGTGAGATCGAAGGCTTGTCCAGCAATTTATCTTCCTCTGACTCCAAATCTCTTCGGCTCGCTAAAGAAGTCTCCAGTCTGGAGAGTCAGCTGCATGATACAAAGGTAAAGATCGTTTCACAGATACTTTTAGAGTAGAAATCTATTTTTAATAGCCAGTGATATACGTTATTTTGACGTGAAAAAGTTCTCACTTATATGGTGTTCAACTTTTCTTCAGGAGCTGCTCCAAGATGAGACCCGTCAGAAGATGGCTCTGGCCTCTAGGGTGCGAGCTTTGGAGGAGGAGAAGAACGGACTGATGGAAAGACTGGAGGAAGAAGAAGAAAGAGCCAAAGAGTTGAGCCGTCAGATACAAACACACAGCCAGCAGGTAAAACAGTCGCTCACACAGGCTTTGATAAAATGTCTCACTGCAAAAATACAAAATCTTACCAAGTATTTTTGGTGTAGTTTCTAGTGCAAATATCTTGGGACACTTGAAATGACACAAAACCAACTTAATGGTAATTTTTCAGCAGGATATATGAGCTTGTTTATAGTCCATAATCACTTAATAATGATGAGAAAATTCTAGTTCACTGGCAGATTAATTCACTTATAATATGGAAAAAATGTTTGTTATGAGTGAAATAATCTGCCAGTGGATGTAGATTTTGTTTTTTTCACATTGCAAATACCAATTTCTATTAAAATCAATTTGTTTGTCAAAACTTTCTGATGTATAATAGAGCTTTTTTATCTTTGAGACTCAAAAAATTTCATTTTTTGTCAGAAAAATGCTGTAATTACTGGCATGGTTTGAAAAACAATAGAAGGGCAGATGTGATTTATTTAGAAAGGTTTTTTTAATTTTTTTTCTGGTTTGCTCTTTACACGATCTGTTACATTTGCTGTACTGATCTCTACGTTGGTTGTGCAGCTTGCAGAGCTCCGTAAGCAGTCTGAGGAGGTGAGCACTGCCGTGGAAGCTGGAGAGGAGACGCGCAGGAAGCTCCAGAGAGAGCTGGACAGCGCCTTCCAAAAGGAGCGACAGAAGGAGGAGGAGAAGGAGCGAGTCGAGAGGCAGAGGGAGCGTCTGAGGGAGGAGCTGGAGGACATGACCATCGCCCTGCAGAGAGAGAGGCAGAACTGCACAGCCCTCGAAAAGAGGCAGAAGAAATTTGACCAGGTGAGTGAAATGAAAAGAAAGGTCATATTTAATTGACGTATTGCCACGTCAGTAACCTTGCTTCCATTCCCCTATCAGTGCCTAGCAGAGGAGAAAGGAGTGAGCGCTCGTCTTGCAGAAGAGAGGGACAGAGCAGAAGCAGACAGCCGGGAGAAGGAAACGAAATGTCTCTTCCTGTCTCGATCCCTGCAGGTAAACTAGTTCATTAAAACCACAAAGTTCTCTTGTGTTTTTATGATTTTAAGTGGCAAAACAAAACAAAATACTACCTAATTGTGAAGTAGAAGAGGAATGACACATGGTTTCCAATTTTGTCTTTTGAAAATATAAATCTGAAAACTTTGATCAGCATTTTTATTAAGCTCTGTTAAATAAAATCTAATGCAACAAGTTACCTTCAGGAGTCACATTAAATAAAGTCAATATTTGTGTAATATATTTTCATAATAATAATATAATATAATATATTCTCTATAAAGAACATCAGAGAACAAACATCATCATTAAGACAAAAAATCAACCTAAAACCACAAATACTTGTTCAACAAGCGGTACATTTGTAATGTGTGATTCTATTGGTTGTTGCTCTGGTTTTCCACATGTAGGAAGTGCAGGACCAGCGAGACGAGCTGGAGAGAGCCAACAAGCAGCTCCGTCTGGAAATGGAGCAACTCGTTAACCAGCAGGATGACGTCGGCAAAAATGTAGGAATCCACCGCAGGTTCACTTTGTTCAGGGTGTCTATCAGTATCGCTCTCAGTGATTTACAGGGCTTTTTTTACCTGGCTGTAGGTTCACGAACTGGAGCGCAGCAAGAGGAGTTTGGAAACAGAAGTTCAGAACCTACGCACTCAGACGCAGGAGCTGGAGGAGGAGCTGAGCGAGGCGGAGAACTTGAGGCTGAGGCTGGAGGTCAACCTGCAGGCACTCAAGGCTCAGTTTGAAAGAGAGATAAGCAACAATGAGGAGAAGGGAGAAGAGAAGAGGAGAGCGCTCAGCAAACAGGTATGGAGGAGGAGGGAGAAGAGCTCTTGCATGGCTTTTTATCCCTGTTTTCATTTCCTCTTAACTTTTCTGAAACCAGGTGAAAGAGCTGGAGATCCACTTGGAAGAGGAGCGGACTCAGCGCTCGCAGGCCGTAGCGGCCAAGAAGCAGCTTGAGGCGGAGCTGCAAGAAGCCGAGGCGCAACTGGAGGCAGCCAGCCGCGGCAAAGAGGATTCTGTCAAGCAGCTTCGCAGACTGCAGGTGGAAATCCATCCATAGGCTCATCAAAACCTCTGTACAAGTCAACATACGTGAGTCTAAATCAGCATTTTTATTCAACTCAGGGGCAAATGAAGGAGCTTCTTCGCGAGCTAGATGAGACCAAGTTATCCAAAGATGAAGTGATTGCACAGTCGAAAGATGGCGAGAAGAAAATACAAACACTGGAAGCAGAAGTGCTGCATCTCACAGAGGTACGTTGATTTGTTTCAGAGAATAAAATATGGATGTCACAGACGATTCTTTAGCTTTTTAAAGAGCTTTGAGACAGACAGCAAAACAAAAAAATCTGTGAGAACGTCAGGAAGCCTTTAGAAAACAAATAAGCAACACAATTTCGAAAGGTTTCACAAACATCTGGCTGTATGCAAGCAAAGTGAGGCATGACTCTAAATTTATGCAGAATGCTAAATCTTGAAGTCTATATTCTCTGTTTCCAGGTTCATATGTTCACTTGAAATCTTTGAAAACATTTAAATTTCTGTCAGGCGTTTTCAAGATTTGGAAAATGCTTGATTTGTGAGTAAAGTCTTTGAAAGTGCCTCATACTCAAAATGAAGAATTTTGTAATAAAGTGCAATAAAACATTTGACTGAAAAGCCTAAATTTGGAAAACATTAGTTACAGTTGAAACCAAATATTTTCATAGAACTAATAAAAAGACAGACACATTTTTTACTCCATGTCTGAAGTTAAATCAGGAAAATATTTTTTTTATTTTAGGTCAGTTAAAATTATCAAAATAATATATATTTACTAAATGCTAGAAAACTTAACAAAAATATTTGTCTTTTGATACTTTCTTCAATTTATTTGAACAGGAAGATCATTTACCTTAACAGGATTAGTTTGGATTGTTTCAGTGCAATGAATATTTATTATTCCTAATGGATCAATGGCTGATTGATCTGTATAGTTGAAATAAAGGTTGGCTTATATTTCAGACAAAAAGCAATGTTATTGAAATTGGGGGATTTTTTTGGTTAAATTAGTGTTTTCTTCACAAACCAGTCAGGTGTGTGAGAGACATTTCAAAACATAAAGTTTAGTTATATTTTATTTGACCTTGTCCCTGCTGTACAGTGTGGAATACTATCACAAGACGTTATTGTTAACAGTAATAAACGATAAAATATTGTTTTCATCTCCAAAGTGGGATGGTGCAAAAGTTTTAAATCTTACCTTGAGAAGCGCTTTTATTTCACTGTGGGGAAACTTAAGTCCTGATGTTTGGATTTCATGTTTGCATCCTGGTGTTTGTGCAGGAGCTGGCTGTATCGGACAGACAGAGGAGGCAGGCGCAGCAGGAGAGAGATGAGATGTCAGAGGAGATGGTCTCCAGCAGCTCTGGAAAGTTAGTAGTTCACATTTTTTACGTCCTGTCCATTCGGTTCTGCTTTGTCCTGAGATTTCCTGTTCTTTCAGGAACGTTCTGTTTGACGAAAAGAGGAGGTTAGAGGTCCGAGTCTCCCAACTGGAGGAGGATCTGGAGGAGGAACAGGCGAACGCTGAACTGCTGATGGAAAGGCAAAGGAAGACGGCTCTGCAGGTGTGATGAACGAGCTCGGATTCGTAAATCTCTCTAGCAGCGTCTTTAAACTCGCCCTAATGGCCGCTCTGCTCCGGCTGCAGGTGGAGACGCTGACTGTGCAGCTGCAGGGGGAGAGGACTCTGGCCCAGAAGGCCGAGTCGTCCCGAGAGCAGCTTGAGAAGCAGAACAAGGAGCTGAGGTCCCGACTGGAGGAGCTGGAGGGAGCAGTGAGGGGCAAGCACAAGCTCAGCGTCGCCGCCCTGGAGGCTAAGATTGAGACCATGGAGGAGCAGCTGGAACAAGAGAGACAGTGAGGAAAACAAACACATATTTTGCAGGAATAAATATGTGTTTAATATAGTTAAACACATATTTAACTGGAATAGTGAATTTAACTGGGTAAATAAAAAGAGGGAAATGCATTTTAATGTTGTTACTTTAAATAACTGTGGAAATATATACCTGAAAAAAGAGGGGGAAATTTTCCCATGTTAGAACACATTTATATAAAATCACAAATGGAATAATTACTGGCTTGAAATAGTTTAAGACGATAGTTCCTTAATATTGATTTTAAAAAGTACTAGTTCCACTGGCAGAATTTGTTTTTAACATTTTTCTCATGTTTTAAGTAACGAAATCTGCAAGTTGAACTTAATGGAATTAGTGATTTAAAACAAGCTCCTATATCTTACTGAAATCTCACTTGTAAGTTAGTTTTGTCATATTTCAAGTGTACTCAGATATTTTTACTAGAAATTAGACAAAAATAGTTGTTAAGATTTTGTGTTTTTGCAGTGAAGAGGTCTAAGGTCGTTTTCTAATCAGGCTTCAGTCACTTCCGGTTTTTGAAACGGGTCTCACTAAGAGAGGGGAAACATAACATCATATTTTAAAAATAATAATAATAGTATTATGTTTCTACAAACTGCTGTGGTAGAGATGGGAGGGATTTCACTGGCTTCAACAACTAAACGTTAGTAGGAGTCTAAGTACCATCCTATGCCCAAAAGGATTTAACAATTATTGTTCCACGGATAATTTTTTAAAGCGGACCTCTTCTACAAAACTCACGTTTTAAACATTTTTATGCTTCCATTTTGGTATCAACTGCTTCTAAAAACAAACCAAGTACTCTTAAAAAAAAACACCTGACCATTTTTTGGCAATGTGTTCATGATTTTTGGTATCTGAAAATTAGCCGTTTCCAAACCGTCACAAATCAGCATGACCTGCCCCTTATATAGCCCATTACTTTGCAACCAAAGCGGAGCTGCTGCAGGTGGTTTTATCGCTGAATGTGCTGCACAATGGCTGCTGGGGGAAAAAAACAAGTGTTTTGCTGCTGACTTACCATCCAGAAACCACTTGCTGCATTCTTGTTGGTTGTGCAGGAGGCTCTACTTCTGCTTTTCAAAGATGTACGGTGGTATAATTTTCCGTCTGTATGCAGCCATTTTCATGTAGGAGTGTAACCGTTGAGTTGAGGGGCGTGGCCAGCAGCAGCTTATTTGAATTTAAAGTGACAAGAAAACAGCTCATTCTGAAAGAACTGACCTGAAATATAAGTATTAAAGTTTTGTGTTAAACCATGTTTTTTTTTTTAAGCCCAGAGACCTATTCTAGGTCTAGATACTAACCTAGATAGTAGGATAATAGATCACCTTTAAAAGAATAATTCCAAACAATATTTTTCCCCAAAATGCAATAAAGGATGGATTAAACATTTCTTAGCTAGACTTTTAAATTTTCTGTCAATGAAAACATAATCTAATGATACATAATAAAATGCACCAAACGAGCAACTTTCAGGTTTTGTCCAGCTTTAGAAGGCAGGACTTTATCACGACAGTTGTGCATAATCTTAAATTAATTAAATTATTCACAACATTTCCAAATCCCACAGGGAGAGAGCCATTGCCAACAAACTGATGCGGAAGACGGAGAAGAAGCTGAAGGAGGCGATGATGCAAGCAGATGACGAGAGGAGACACGCAGACCAGTACAGAGAGCAGGTGAGCAGTTAGAGAGACGCAGAGCTTCAGATGAGGAGGTCGCCTCAGCACACTGATGAACAAAGAGAGAAAAATCCTCCCCAAATAGAGACGACTTATCCGTCTCAGTCCAAGCTAATCCTAATTCCGTCCTGGCATCTGTTTGGTCTTTGTGGAGTGAGACTTCTGTCCTCCCACTGGAAGCTAAATCTCTCACCCACGGCAGAAACACACACTCTCCTCCCAAAACATCATCAGGCTGTAATCCGCCAGGTTTAATCAGATTTCTGATCCCAATCAGTCCTGTCCTTCCCAGACTAATCTCCTGCTTCTGGGGAAGAAAAATAAAATGAAATTTCTCGTCTCATTTTCACCTCAACCTCTGAACCCGACCTTCTGCTGCAGATGGATAAGTCGATGGTTCGCCTGAAGCAGCTGAAGCGGCAGCTGGAGGAGGTGGAGGAGGAAAACTCCCGCTCCAACGCTCAGAAGAGGAAGCTGCAGAGGGAGCTGGAGGAGCTCACCGACAGCAGCCAGACGATGACGCGGGAGATCTCCTCGCTCCGCACCCAGCTCAGGTGAGCAGCATCATCCAACTTTTGTTTACCCCTAACCTGACCATCATTTTTTGTTGTTGTGTTTTTGTTTTTTTCTTTCTTTAACACCCTGTTAACTCCATATGATTTGTTTTGCTTTATTCTTTTGTTGCATCCATTTGCGTCCACCTAACACTGACACATTACCCATCTGTCTGCGTCCCAACGCTCAGCGTCCCCGACTGGAGAGCAGAGAACTAGGTCAATGTGTGTGGTACGTTTTGAGAATCTGTGTGTTTGTCTCTGTGCCGACATCTGAAGGCCTCAAAGGGGCAGTGTGTTGGATTTAGGCAGATTCATGTCTTCAGACGGGCAAAGACGTCTTGAAATCCAACACACTGCTTCGCCTGCGTCCGCCTCATCAACTGTTTGTTTGCAGCGCATTGCAAAAATATTCACACCTGTTAAATCTGTCATTTTCCTTGAACTTTGGCTGATTTCTTCTAATTATATTCAATGTGTGCTTAAAAGTAGAATGAACAAATGAGAGACAGAAAACGAAAAGTCAAACTTGAAAAAATATTTGGGCTGGAATCAATCAATTATTGATCAATTATTTCTTAATTGGATACAAAAAAGTTGGCCCCTTTACAGATTTTTCATTTAACCATTTAAGTTTATTTTAAACAACATGAGAAAAACAAATAATTCAATTCTTTCAATCAACAACACAACATTCCTTTAGTGAAGGCTTCATCATTAAAACTTTTAACATCAACAATTCAGCCCTTTCTCCTTGACTTGTCAATCTCTACTCTAAAAAATTATCTGGATTACTTTTTAGAGTAACTGCTTGATTAATTATTGGATAACAAATATGGATTAAAAGGAGATTTTTCTTTTTACCGGATTTGAGCCAGGAGAAACTAAAACTAGGAGGAGAACTGCGTAGAACATCTTCACAGACAAAAAGGTTTTTTTATCTTAAAAATAAAATTTACACATTTTTGTGCATTTTTGGCTTAATTTCTTCTCTGAGTGAGTTGTTCTTTCAGCAAATTGTCTTTTTTTGAGTTCATATACTCGAGTTAAGAATTATTCAATCACTAAAATAGCTGATCCATCATGATTAATCTAATAATTTCAGGCTTAATTTAAAGTCATTCTCTGTCTAGTTGTTCTGTATGTTTGTGCAGATGCAGCTCTTACCTTAAATTTATTGGGGGGTTTTATGTCCTAAGGATTACTTCATTGCTCAGGTCAGCACTTTAACAAACAAACATGTATCTGAAATGATAAAAAAAACACATAAAAATAAAAAACAGCCAAAGTCCAAAGAAAAGTAGCTACTAGTTCAGAAAGGCCTTCTTCTCAGCTCTGATTATTATGTAACTGATAATTATTTTTTTATTATTTCAGCTGGCTAAATGCAGGGCTTGTTGTGAGCGTCTCCCTTGTCTTCCAGGCGTGCTCCTTTGCCACTGTCCATGCGAGGGCGCAGAGCGCTGGTGGACGACCTCTCGCTGGAGAACTCCGACTCGGAGGAGCTCCCCGCCTCCCCCACCCCGACCTCCGGACTCCCACAGAGCCTGACTCCGTCCTCGGAGCAAAGCCTGGACCCGCCTCCACCGTACAGCGTCAACAACACGGAGTGACGCTCGCAGTGACTCAGACGCAGCCTCGAACACTCAGGGGTGGAGGAGCTACACGCACATAACAGCTCTGGTTTTAAATCAAAGTCATACAGGATGGGTGTAAGTGGTGCTATAACTACGTGCCGATGCTTCTTCTTTCTCAGCTAATTCAGTAAAAATAGATTTTTTTTTTTTATGTAAGATAACACAGAGGAGCGACTTCTAACCATGAAACCGAAAACCTCCTGATTTTAAATGGAAAATAAGTTATTATCTGCTAATTTCATGACGGTTTCAGGACACAGAGAGCAGACTTAATTGACGCGTTCACGTCTTTTCCATAAGTAGATGTTTCCAAGCCATGTGGGGTTTGACTGTATGGATCTGACTTGAAGTTCTGCTCAGGCTGAAAATGACAATCTAGCACGACGCAAAATAGCCAATAAGAACGAGATAAACCACGTTTAAATTATAACAAGAGCAATATTTGTCTAAATAATCTGTGAGATGGTGGGACGCATCAGTTTTCCTGTCATCAGGCATGACTTTGGGATTCTTCTTAGATTAGAAAGTGTTTGTTGTTGGATGTGGCGGAGGTCCGGGGTAGTTTCTTTAACTTAAGTCTTAACATATTACTTCTATAATTTAAATCCAACGTGAATTTATGCTGCTTGGGGCTCAGTCTTGTGTGAGTCTGGTTATTTCTGCGCCTGCAGGATGTGCATGGGAGATTTATCACTGCTGTTGAAAGAGGGAAAAAAAATGAAAAAGAGCCAGAAAATCCCTGTGGAGAATCCTGTTATTTCTTCTTTTTATTTATCCGAAGCGGCACATCAGCTTTCTTCTCTTACGCTGATACAGACGCTGCTTCTTTTTATTTTTTTGTTGTACGTCTGATTTGACTGCACTGATGACGAGCTGTGTAAACAAATCTTTTGTGTTTAACCAAACGGCGGGCGTATGGATGAGAAAAGGGACTTCATTTTGTAGTAAACATAGAGTAGCAGTAGAACAAAGCAGAGGGAGGGCGGGGTGGGTTGGGACGACCGTAGACTTTTCATATGCTTGTAGTGTTAGGTTGAGAGAAAACGACGACGGTGGCACTGACAGATGAATTTTCATTAAGCTGTTTTTTTTTACTTTATCTACGGAGATCAAGATTATCTGTGTGGGTCAAACCGAACACAGTCTGCTGTGAAACCTGGTTTGAAACACGCGTCTCTTCAGATTGTTTCCATGTATTTGTTTTTACTAAATGTGGGTTTTTTTGCACTTGTTTGCCTGATAGAAACCGGTTCAGCCTGTAAAAGCTAGATGGCATTTTCCCCTTTAAGCATATTTACATTTTCATGGTAAATAACGAGATCTGGGTCAATTCGCCCCCTCATTTTGTTCCTCATCTATTGATGTTTAATACTTTCCTACAGTCTGTTGCCTTGCAGATTTCTTCTTATTTTTGCTTTTTGTCACACTTAAATATTGTATATCATTAAACTTAGATTTATATCAAATTAACTTGGTGCTAATTAAAAAACCACAAGTTATTAAAACTAACCTGGATCTATATGAAAAGGAAAGAATAAAACCTTTAGAATATCGCCATCGCAACAAAATGCTTGGATGCAATATTTATATTTCGCACATCATTCATTTATGCAGACCATGTAGATCATATATTTGACCAGCTGGATGATCTTAAACTCCTGTTAAAACTTCATAAAAAGGTGCAGGATCATTGCAGTTGTATTATAATTAAATATTTTTGTGAAAGCTTCCAGCTATATCCCACTTGTTGAGTCATATGCAAGCGTGACGACAAAGAGAAAGTCAAGAAATCACTAAAAAATAACCATAGCACAATAACACAGAGTGCTAAAAAATGCCAGAAAGCATCTGAACATAACCATCAGTCTATTTATCTCAGTAGTTAGGTTTTCATGAATTATGTGGAGAAAAAACATTTAGCTGTTACATATGATTAAAAAAGTACTTCCTTTTAATTTGATACCGATTTCTCGATCCAAAAATGGAAAAGCATGTGGAATGGTGAAGGGGCAAATTGACCTGTGTCCCAGAAGGTAGCAGCATAAAATAAAAACATAAATCCATTCGCCTTTAACTCAGCTGTAAATCAATATCTAGAAAAAAAACCGCAGGCTGAAATTTGCCATTTAAAACTCGACATCCACTAAATCTGGTCAAAAACTAAACTTGTAGACTTACTTCCAGGTTGCGAATCAAATGGGTTTCTTGTCCAGTTTGGAAAGAGTCCTCCTAATTATTAGAACAATAAAATAAAGTATTTATTTTCTGCTTAACTCAACTGGAACCAATGAAAACTAAAGATTGTGTTGCTTTGAATGTTTATTCTTTGTCAGTTTTAATGAAAAATGTTTACCACTGAGAAATCTCAAGGCCTCTGCAGTAGTTTATTTTCCGTCTGTTTACATTAATTCAGCAGCTGCATGTGCGTCCATATTTTCCCCCCCCGTTTCCCAGCAACAGGTAAAGTGGAAATAAAATGTGTCACAGCAACTTTAATTTCTCTTTTCTAAAAGTGTAGGTCTTTACTTTAGTAATATGCAAGCTGTTGTTTTTGTGTAAAAGTTGCACTTTACACACCACCAGTTGGGATAAAAATCAGGCATGAAGCCAAACATGCTGAGATCACGCGTCACAGTGATGCAGTCCTGGTCACATGTAGCAAGAAATGAGGCCGGAGCTCTTCTGAGGTGTTTTTGATTTTTGATTTTATTTTTTCCTGAGTGTTTGTTTATGGCTACTGTGGAACTTGAAGCATTTTGAAAATATGTTTTTATTGTTTTAGCCTTTTTTTTGTTAATGATATTGTAATTATTAAACATCTGACTGGGGTTAACTTTATTATATGTGATTGTTTTTGGTCTTTGTGTGTGTGTGTGCGCGTGTGCATGTGTGTGAACATCCAAACTCCTGGGAGAAAGAAGGAGTCGAACCCAGGGCTTTCCTGCTGCCACTCTGCAAACAGGAATTCAATTAGAACCTGTCTTACAGCATGAAGTAAGGTAAAGGTCTCAATATAAAGAAATATAAAAACAAGTAAGAAACAAATGTGATCAGTCTGGAATTTGTTCCATAAACAATTTTAAGGCTTTAGGATCAATGAAATAAACATTACCCTCAAGAGAAAACCTTCCCAGAAGTGGTTGACCGACCAAAATTACTCCAAAAGTGCATTAATGATGTTTCATCCAGGAGTTCACTAACGTACCCAGAACATCTAAAGCACTGCAGATCTGTTTTACATCACCAAGCGTTAATTTTCATGATTTAACAATGTGAAAAAAAAAACACATCTTAATCATTCATCTGTTTAGAAAAATGTTCTGCTGACAGTCAAACATGGTGGTGAGGCGCTTTGCTCTTCAGGACAACTTCCTGTAATTACCGTAATGGAAACTTTAATTTGTCTCTGGAAAATGTTTTGGCATCAGTTTTTTTTATCTGAAGCGCAAGAAAATGATCTGATGCTCACCAGTAATTCCTCTCTGAACAACTAAAATAAGCAAGCCAGCTGCTTTGAAGTGGTGTAGTCAAAGTCTGGAGTTATTTCCCATTGAAGTATTGTGGCATCCCCTTGAATGGAGGCAGTTATCTCAGTTGTTGCTGCCAAGGAAGACACAACCATATATTATCAGGTTTATGAGGCCCAAAAAATTCACATTGGGTCTAATTGGTTTGGATTTCACTTTTCCCTTAATAAATAGTCATAATTTAAAAAATAATAATCAATTACTTTTTCTGTTGTTTTGTTTTTTTTTCTAAAATCTTTACTGTAAGTCTAAGATAAAAAGTTTTAAATCTGCATCTTTTTGTTGGCTTCCATTTCACATTAAGACAGTGATGTGAGCCTGATTTTATTAGTCATATGCTGACATTTTAGCTGTTTATTAAGGCAAATTATACAAATATCAACTAATTAAGAGTTGTCACTGTTTAGGTTTTACAGCCACACACCGTTAAGAAATGCCCAACGTAGACTAAATAATATATTTAGAGTTTGTGGAAAAGTAGAAACAAATCTCTTACATTGTCTTTATTCGTTTTACTTTTAATTGTCAGAAGCTAAAAAGGTCCAAAGCATGCAGAGAGAACAATGTAACATAATACAACCCACTGAGTAAACTAATTATATATCCTTCAAAACAATGAAACGTTTCTCAAAATACTCACAGAAAACTAAAGTTCTCTTGCAAAAGAATGACTAATAAGCCTGGTACAAAACCATTCATGGCATTTCACAGTGAAATGACAAGAAAGAGCAAATAAAAATCTGAAAAGTGTGGCGTGCATTTATGTGCAGCTCAGAGATGCACTGGAGAAATTTTCATCAAAGCATATTCATGTGTTTGCATGGTCTAGTCAAAGTTCAGAACCAAATCTAATTGAGGACACTGAAAATCTGTGGCATGTTCACATTTTGTTCCCATCTAAACTACCTGAGCTGGAGCTACGTTGCACACAACGCATCTATAATGTCTCATGAAAACACATTTGTAGTTCTAATATGACAAATTGAACACTTTTACAAAGCACTTCTTATCCTGTTGATTAGAAAAAAAAGAATAAAAACATCTTAACTTATTCATGTAATCCAGGTTTTATGGTCTCCAACATATTGTTTAGTTATAAAGCAACTTAAAGGTGACCTTAACAGGCTATGCCTACAAAACATGTCAACATTTTTTGCAAAAAAATGTTTAGATAATAAGATTTTACTCTGGTCAATACGAGTTCCTTTCAGGCTGAGGTGTTTTAGGGCGGCTTGTCACTTTAAATCCAAAAAGGTGCTTTTGGCCACGCCCCCAACTCAACAGTTACACTCACATGTAAAAATGGATGCAAATAAATACACAATTACACTACTGTACATCTTTGAAAAGCAGAAGTAGAGCCTCCTCCACAACCAACAAGAAAGCAACAAGTGTTTTCTGAATGGTACATCAACAAGAAAACACTTGTTTTTTCCAGCAGCCATTGTGCAGAGCATACAGCGATAAAACCAGCTGAGCTTTCAAAAGAATAGAACTCCAACTTAAATAACACTTGTTAATGTAATGCATGTCAAACTCAAGGCCCGGGGGCCAATTCTGGCCCGCCGTAGCTTTTTATGTGGCCCTTTAAAATCCTAATTACATCAGTTACTCCCTCCAGTTTTTCACAAACCTGTAAAATGAACACAAAATCAACACTTTTTACTGCAAATTTTCCTCATAATTGGCCAAAAACATTGGTTTTAAGTGACTGCTGCCTCAGTTGACGTCAAGTCATAGACCATGAAAGTCACTTTTAACATCAGACATTAGCGCGAATATAAAAATTCCTTACAAATATTTCTGAACTGGCACCACAAAATATGTGATTTTGATTGCTAAAAAAAAACACAATCACAAAATCCTGAATGGACTGATTGGTGTGAAAAGATGGTCCATATTCTTTAATTTTAAGAAATACTTATTGAATGCTGATGCAAACACCTATTTATTGACATGTTAACAATTTAATGGGTTTTATCAATATATTCTGGCACAACCGGCCCTTTAAGAAAATTCAGATTTTTGATACGCCCCAAAAAGAAAACGAGACACCTCTGATACATAAATATGTCAACCTTAATTTGCTTACTATTTATTATAATACAACTTACTGAACTTAATATATCTACTTGGATAAGCTTAATTTGATTACTTGTAACAAATAAAAAAAAATTCAGTTGGATTACCTGAAGTATTTCCAGTGTGGGGTTGCTAGGTAACGGTACAGTGCCCACCGATTGTGACTCAAGAAGTTTTTGAAACGGCTCATTTTCCAGACACAAAAAAAAAACTTTAAACTGGTTGGGTTGTTTTCTTTGAAGCACTTGAGCTTTTTGTAGAATCAGTAAAAAGTTTAAAAACATGCAGAAATGTTCACGTTTAAATATGTACGTCAGCATAATGAAACTCCGTAAACGTGTGAATTCAGCAGTAAGGGAGCTGCCTGTCCTTCAGGATGTCAGGAAACAGCCAGTCGTCCTCATGAGGAGGCGTCGGTACGGAGCGTCGCTCCTGCTGAGGAGGAGGAACGGGGAAAGACTGAGCCACGCCTTCAAACGGTGCGACGTTCAGGTCGTTTCCCAGGATGCAGCAGCTCCCCTCCGGGTGAGTCTGCAGCTCAGCGACGCTGTAGATGGAGGTACTCGCTTTGTATTCACTTTGTCTCAGTTGACGGGAGTTTCCCGGGTTACGCCGGACGTAATGGGCGGTTCCTCCTCGATCTTCTTCACAGCTGAAGCCAAAGCTGCATTCGGGCTCCACTTCATCGGGCTGCATGTTCTCCTCCAACCCTGTAAAGTTGCCAGACAGAATAATGTCTTCCACCCGGCGTGGACAGATGGTTTCAAAGTAGGACTCTACATCCATGTGACCCACTGAGTCCGTGAAGAGCTCGGTTATGTCACGGATGGTTTCTTGTTCTGTGTTGGTTGAGAGATCCGTCAACAACTGAGCTGAGAAATCACAAGAGTCAAGAGACAGCGGAGAAAGCTCTGGGGAGAAAGGAGGAGAATCGTCCTCGTTTTGGGTGAGAACAATAAAATTTGGGTGTTTGTTTTCAGGGGTGTTGTTCATTGGATTCATTTGGTTTTGGTAATTGGGATGTTCAGACTGAAGGAGCTCTGCCTCCTGAACAACCTTTGAGAACTCAGCAGCTTTGTTTCTTCTTTTTTCATTGGTTTGTCTCATTTTGTTTTGGCTGCTGGTGGATTTTTTTTGTTTATCATCCAGCTCCTTTGGTTCCCTGGCGTCAGAAGCGTCACTCCTCGACCTTGAGATGCCCTTTGCATCTGTTTGACCTCCGTTCTGATCAGGATCCTGCAGAGAATCGCTCTGGGACGTGGAGCCCTGCGGCTCCTGAGCCTCCTGTATGTCCTTAACGTAAAGGGCCGACGCCAGACGATGGTTCGCTGCTTCTATATCTGCAAATTTCCTGTTGAGAGACAAATAACTATCAGAGAACAAAATAATTTTCTTTTTACCATGCAGATCTTAAAGGGGCAATATGATGTAAAATTAACTTTTTGAGCTTTACATCCTGTTGTAATGGTATACCCTCATCAAGGAGTGGTGCTTTGATTCTTTCATGCTTGTTTGAGAAATCCTTGAATCTCCACGGCAACCATTCGGCTGTGCAAAACACCTGGTTGGACCTAGCCCCACCTTAAAGCATACCTCCTCATTCTGGAGCTGCAGTTTCCAAGTGTCCGAGCTACAGCCTCACAGAACCTCCCTTCCCCTTCAATTCCCCCACTCAGCTCCTTCAGACTAGCCGCCAGCAATTAGCAAACACCTTTAGGAACTGCACATCAGCTGAGCTCATTGTAGCAGCTACTTCTCAGTGTAACGCTGGTAAAAACGTTGTTTAAGGATTAATAGAGGAACATTGTTATTATGACGACGTCTCGGAAAGAGTTTGAGACAGAGGCCCAATTTCAAGACGTTAAATTACATTTCTTTTAAGTAATGCTAGATATAAACAGCATTTTATTATTGAAAGCACATAATACTGCCCCTTTAAAAAAGCAGATCAGCCTCCACCCTGTTTGTTGTTTTCTTGTTGTGTTACATCAGTGTAAATGTCTTTTTATTTTAGGTTTGTCTAATTACTTTTGATTGTTCTGGATCCTGAGCTGATTTTGTCTTGTCAGTTAATAATTGTAAAATCCAAAATAAAGTATTCATAAAATAAAAGCAGATCAGAACCTCTGCTTTGGTTGCTTACGTGTCTTTGAGTCAAAATTTTGCAGCAACCTCTAATAATACGAGCTTGGCACAGGAATTAGCAACTTTTCCAATCCAAAGAGGACCGTTATTTAATTTATATTTTGAGGATTTAAAAACAAAGGAAAAGCAAAACTTTTGCAAAATGAGCATGGACACCTTTTCTTCTCCAGGATGGGAATATTTGTGGAAAACTATCTAAAAATAAAGCACAAAGTTTCCAACCTAATTACAAAAAACAAATCGAAAAATGCTACTTGTACTTTTAATGTCATTATTTTGTGGAAATTTAAAGAAATTGTTCATTGAAAAAAAAATCAAAACCAGCTAAAACTGAATTTGTTCGTTTAGTGCATTGACTCACCTCTGGATCATGTTGTGCAGGAACCGCCGGTGGTTGACCTGCCGCTTGGATGGACGGCTCTTCCGGGGCTTTTGAAGAGTCCGCATCATGTGACCTGCTGCTGAAGTCACAAAGGTGAAGAGGTCACGACCCCAGGGGACGCCTCGCTCCAGACCGGGCTCAAGACTCACAGAGAAGGACGGTCGCATGTCTGGAGGAAGCAAATAGTTTTGGACTTTGTTCTTTTCATTAAAATGTATTAAGTGACTTTATTTACATAAGTCAACAAAAAAACGATTTGTCAGCAAAATGACGTTCAGAAAACTCATGACTTTAACTAAAAGGTTGAAGAGCGTCAAACATTTTCTCCCAACATCATTCTGATCATGACATTTTTACTGTATTTGTGTTATTACGGCTGCTAACGAGGCTTTAATTGGTCGGTTTGAACTCTGACCCCTTATTATCACATTCTCAGGTGGAAGAGATCAGATGGTTGCTACTCGCTTTAATTGACCTTTTCATTTCAATACGCCTTCCGAGTGCAGGTTTTTACATATCTATGGCAGCAGGTGGGTGTCTGTTTAATCACAAAGGAAACGCTAAATATAACAGTTTATCTTCATTTACTATCAATTCAGTTTTATTTTTTAAATTACCAATGTGAGGTTCCATTTAAAAAAAAACACACAATATTGTGAATCATCCTGGGTTTTTTAATGAAGGTTTTTTTTTTGTTGTTTTTATTTTTGTAAGTATTTTTTTTATTGCAAAAACATTTAATCCATCTCTGTTTATTTTTTCCTTTTAAATTTTCAGATATTTTCTCACAAGCTGTAATTCTGTCAATATCCATGAAACGGAGGGGGGGGGAAAAATCAACTTTCAAGTTTCTTTCTTAGTCTGAAAGGCTGGAAAAGTGTGGAATTTAATATTTTCCAAGTCTCAATAAGTACAAGCAAAATTGAATATTTCAATCTTTCCGTATTCATTATTTTTCTAAAAGAAGCTTTTTTTTTTTTTTAAAGAAACAGACTTTTTAAATTGATGTTTAACCTTTTAACCTTTATTTTTGATTTGTCAGTCAGACCTTGTGGTTTGTCCAACTCACTGATACAACAAATAATCAAAAATCAGAAACGCCTATTTCACTGCTGTTTTGATATCTAGGACCATTCAGTTTTGTTTTTAAACTGGATCTGAGGTTCTTGTAGTGGGTTTAGTTTTCTGGAGTTTTGTGAAATTAAGAAGTTATTGAAATCATCTTACTAATTTTACTGGTAATTATTATCATTATTGATATAAGATGAACAAAGTTTGTCTGGAAGCAAAATAATGAATGAAATATTTCTTTACCTCCCTGCTGGTTCAGCACTGTAGTTTCATTATTCAAAACAAGAAAACAACTCAGTGGATGTTTTGCATTTACATGTTGATCATGTAAACCACTACACAAACAAACACTATGAAGTTGTACAACGTAACTCTGATTTTCTGACAACTTTGCACAAAACATAAAAACAGAAAAGTCCTGATGGGGTTAAAATATTATAAACAAGATCCTCCTGCTTCGCAAAGTGTCTTCACCAGTTTCATAACAAAAAAACCCCAACATTTTTATTTCTTTCTTTAATAAACTGACTGTTTTGTGAATCTGTGTGTGTTTCATCTCAGAAGAGGGAGCCGCCACCGGCGCCGCCGCCGCTGCCACTGCTGCGCGTCTATTTATAGGAACAACATGTGTGCTTCTGACCAGAACGCTGCAGAGTTTACTGAGCCTCTACTTCAACGTTTTAGAAAATAAAATCTGCGGTAAGTCATGTCTAAACTCAAACAGTGTGAGGCTGTACACATGTGCTTCTTTCCCACATGATAAAACGTTTTATCACACATTCGTGACAACCACGGCTAACCTTTGACCCGGCAGAAACATTTCTGTCACTTATGCTCTTTTCTTGGTTCTTCCACGTTCTGCAGAGCCAGTGGGAACTGTGTTCGTCTCAGTGGCTTTGGGGGTTTAAAGAGGAGCCAAACTCAGAGGTGTGTTTGATTGTTATGATTCATATTTTTTTTTATAAAACTAGGGTTGTTTTCAGACGCTGCTTTAATGTTTTCTTTTTTTCATAACTTCTGCTAAGATAAAGATAGATTACTCTGGTAGAAATCCTCTCTTTGAAAACAGGAAGTGAGGCGGTGATATTATATTACCCTGAACCTTTGGGGTGGAGCTTTGTGAACTGACGGCATTTCTAATTGTTTGAATATTCTCAGTGATACAGCTCATATTCTCTGTTAACTTGTTCAAGTAACTTTTCAGCAAGAAATATGAGCTAGAAACTAGACCAAAACTACGTGTTGTTTTTTGTTTCATCGTAATTGGGTCCTTGATTGGATTATTTGGGCCAATTTTTTAATTAATTTCTGAAGTGAATGGATTGCACTGCAGTTTACTTATCGTTAGCCAAATAGCATAATTGCCTAAGTCCTATGTTTTAAAATAAGACTTAGGTAATTATGCCACACGTGCCATAAATGCGTAGCATGCATTTCTTAATTAAAATACATGCCACACATTTCAATTTTTTAACATTTACTATGAGAATCATGTATCATTGGAGGTTTAGAGGTTTAAAATGACCCGCATTAATTAATATTTTCCCAAGCCACTGTCCTTTAAATGTTTTTAAGACCAACATGCTCCTTCTGGTCAGACGCTTCACCATGAACCGGGCCCGGGCCTCGTTTCAGGCTCACCCGTACATCAGCAACGTTCTGGGATACACGGCGCTGTTTGCCTCGGCGGACCTCATCCAGCAAAGAGTCCTGGCTAGAAATCCCGCCCCTGCATCCGAGCGGCCCGCCGAGATCGACTGGCATCAGACGGCTCGAGTGGCGACTGTGGGTCTGTGTTTCCACGCCAACTTCAACTACCACTGGCTGCGAGGGCTGGAGAGGATGCTGCCCGGCGGCGGGCTGAGCGCAGTGACGAGGAAGGTGGTGCTGGATCAGCTGGTTGCTGCTCCGGTTACCATTAGCGCTTTTTATATTGGTGAGCATGTTGTTAACGATCCAGCTTCTTTTACAAAGCAACGATTTCTGACCTTCATCCGAAGCGTCTGAGAGGTGGGCAGAGTACCCAAAAGCTGTACAATAGTGAAAATAGAACTACTCCAACATGTTTTTAGTCAAGTAAAATAAAAAGTGGCCATCCAAGAAATCACTCAGGAGTCAATCATTTAGCATTTAAAAATAGCATCGACAGAGGGTCAAAAATATTGAGTATAATAAGTTAAGTGGAAATTTTTGTGTTTTAAGGACCTAAATGACAATATTTCACATAAGTAACAAAAAAACAAAAAAATCAGGCATTTTCTCCCAAATCAATTTCTTTCAATGCAAAAACTTTAACAAAAACTGCAGGTGTGTGTCGTTGTCTGGTGAATTTTGGGTTAAAACATGTTTGTTCTTCATAAAGAATCCAGAAGTTTTACTCAATAAAAGTAGTGATAATTAATAATAACACTACTCAAGTAAAAATAAAAAGTACAGCAAAGTAAAAATATTCCTAAAAGTACATTAAAAAAAAGTAACTCATGTAAATGTACTTGAGTAATTGTGTAACTATCCAATTCTGTGTACTTTAGATAAAATACCACAAGAACATTTTTGTTGGATTTTAAAAAAATATAGATTACAAATATCTGAGTATTCACATTCGTCTTTCCTACTTTTTGTTGGTCTATGTTTGTATTGGTGGAACAATGATGCTACTGACTCACTAATGGTTGGAAATGTAGAATATCTCTGCAAAGAAAAAGGCCAAATGTAGGCTTGGATGTCTTGGCTGAGACACAGAAACAAACTCTGGTCAAAGAGTGTTTTCTTTCTTTCTTAGTCAAATTAAGCATACTCTGTCACTCCGTATCAGACTTTTCTAATTTAATAGCACAATAAAATTGAAAAACAAATACATTTCCACCTCTGGAGTTCAGTGAACGCAGAGTTATTAAATCTATGCAGATGATGATGTCAGATTGTTTTCCACTAAACAACATAAAGTCCAGACAGCTCATTTAGCAACATAATATACAATATTTACCCCTAAAACAATCTGAAAAGGTCATATGTTGATTTTGTCATCTACAGCTCCTTCACTGCCCTGTTTGATGCGATTAAAAAGCCTTAAAATTACTAAATCTTTTAATTTTGCTGCACAATTTCACACTGAATAACTTACAGAATCCAACCTTTAATTTCAGTAAATTATTCAGAGTGAAAATCCCACATTATAAATTAGTTTTTCACTAAGTCGGTGCCACACTTATTGGAACACCTAATAATTTCTGTTAATTAAATGTAACAGAATGTTTTTCTTATACAATTGCTGCTTTGCTTATTTAAATGTCCACTCTTCAAAATGGGGAAGATAAGATAATAAAACATGTAATTTATATGAGGTGAAACGAGTGTTGATCCTTGTAAGTCAAGAAATGGCTGAAAGAAAACGTTTAATCATCTAAAGTTCACCCATAGAAAGAGCCAAGGTAGTTTAGTTTGAAACCTTAGATTTATCTATCATCAAAGGACAATTTAAAGACACTTTATTGTTTGTAGAGTGGATGAAAGAGGGACAGTTATGGGTTGTCAAGCCTCAGTAACACATTTTATTTAAAAATAGTAGAAGACACCGCAACATTTTTCATAATTTATTGCCATCAAACCTATAAATCTAAATATATTATACGTTTTTATGTATTGCTTTCTTAAGCATGTTGTAATTACTTCATGCTTATATTTTGTATTTTACAAACACACTAATAACTAAACTGAAATCTTAATTCCCTTTGTCATGAAATATTTTAATATTGTTTTATGGCTAATTTGTTGATTTTGAAGGACTGGACAAACAGTGATTACATGAGTATCTTAATTATCAGATCTGTCTTTCAGGTTTGAGCTTTTTAGAAAACAGAGACGACCTACTTGAAGACTGGCGACAGAAATTCTGGACGTCTTACAAGGTCTTAAATTTAATGTTTAGCTTTACTGGACTGTCATGTGCTGTAGCTCTTAAATATCTGTCTGTCGCTGCAGGCCGGAGTGGTGTATTGGTCAACGATGCAGGTGAGATACTTTGTTTTCCTTCATGGATTTCCTTTATTCGTTTATAGGACACTGGGTTTTGATTTTTAACCTGTTTGCTTCTTGTCAGGCTGTCAACTTTGCCTTTGTGCCTCCTGTGGCTCGTACTGCGTTTGTGGGAGGAATCGCTCTGACTTTCACCATCTTTCTATGTCATCTTAGACAGCAGCGTGGACACAGACCTGACTAAACCTCAGACATTCATGTTTAGGAGACGTATTGTAAAATACAGGCATTAACTGAAGCTCATTTGAAGGGGAGGTTATATGTGAAAACTCTGAAAGAATAACATTCACACATCTGTGAATCAGATGATCGTTTCTTTCCAAGTTGTTCACTGTGATTTGTTTACAAATGTTAAATAAATGAATGCATAAATGCCTGATCTTTGCTTCTCTTGTGGCTTTTAAATCTAGTAAATATGATTTCATGCAGCCTCCTGTGCATATGAATGTAGGTTTTTTGTCCCTTTGTGACCAAAAATCTCCCCCATCTTAATTATTTCACATCTGTTTTCACTTGTCTTATAAACTTGATTATTGAGGTTTATACTGCTGACTTTTTTTTTTTGTTTAATTCATCTTAAACACATGAAATTTATATATTTTGAAGCATGGCAAAGACATGCACAGTATATGATAAAGATCAATATTACTGAAAAGTTAATTTATTTTAGTAACTCCATCATAAAGTGAAACACAACATATAGATGAATACACACAGACTGATGTTTTCAATTTTTTATTTTTGTTAATTGAACAAAACATTATTAAAATAGCACACTTGGAAGCAAAAAAATGTGCAAGTGAGTAGGAGGATAAATTTTTAAAAATGTGCAAAATGTGCACAGCACAGAAGCTACAGCTGATTATTTACAAGAAGTGATAAAAACTGCTACTTGTGGAGAAAAACTCCACAAATAGCAGTAAACAAAGAGGCTGAGTCACTGGGCGAAAGGTGGGGTAGACCCACGGCAGGTTGCCAGTCCATTCCAGATAATTGATACAATTAATGGTAAATAAATAATTACCTAAATGTACCATTGTTTATCGTTAACAATTATAAAACAATTATATTTTGGTGGTAAACATGCTCCAATATACTTGTGGAATGTAAAAGCTATCTGTAACTCAATGCTATATTAAAAAAAAAACTCCATTATTTTAAAACGTTCTTTTCCTTTATCCTCCATCCTCTTCACATGTAGAATTAGGTCTTGTAATAAGGTAATATAAAAACAAGCAGGTTGTTAATAATAACCGATTTAGTTCAACTGCTAATTCCTCTACACACCACTAGAGGCTCCATTCTCAAATTAACAAGCGGAAAATACAAGCTCCGCAGCCAATCAGAAGGCCGAGATTTCAGAACATTGCATTATCGCGAGACGTTGTCCCTTCCTTTTCCCTTTTCGCTCTGAGTCTAAGATGGTAGGTACAGCTACCAGATATTGTAAAATATGATAGTTGTTTTATCCATTGTCATCCTCTTTATTAAACCAGTGTATCTTGCTTATTAGTACATAAACATGTCCCGTAGGTACTTGGTGTGGCACTGTTGCTTTAATTTTAGATTATTTGTCCATATTATTCGTATTAGCATAGCTTGTTTGATGCCGACATTGGTGCCGCTTTCAGTCATGTTGCTGACTTGAAATGAGCTTTGCAAGGTTTTCTGGAAACCAGATATTATTTTCAAACTCAGATTGTGTTTTGGTTACGTTTTTAGCGATTCAAAATGTCAAAACTGAGCCAAATAAAATGCTGCTGAGAGTATTTGCTAGGTGATAGCTGCTCGCTGTATTGTCAACGTGTGAACTAGCTTCAGCTAGCTAAAGGGCTCTAATCTGTATTATGATTTAACTTTGTATGTTTTGGTTTAATGCGGCTTTAGCGATGTATAGTTTAAAGATAATGGTGGACCCTACATGTGATTAGTTTGAAACGAAGAGTTCAGGTGATGCATCTCCATGTGATTTTGTTAAAATCTTTCAAGGGAGTCGACATCAGGCACAACAAGGACCGTAAGGTGCACAGGAAAGAGCCAAAGAGCGAGGATATCTATCTGAGGCTCTTGGTTAAGGTAAATAATTTTCTCCTCTCTTTAAAACCATATCTCTGATACTATTTGTTGTTTCATAAAACTTTGAAACATAGGAAACAAGATACATACAAGTATGTATCTTGTGATTGGCAGATTCTTAAGTGTCTCATAACTTGTCATATTGGTTTCTTACAGTTGTACAGGTTTCTTGCCCGCCGCACAAATGCTCCCTTCAACAAGGTGGTCCTGAGGAGGCTGTTCATGAGCCGGACCAACAGGCCTCCCATCTCCATCTCTCGCCTGGTTTGTCCAAGATAGTTAAAAATATTTTTTCTATATATGCAAGGCATAATTTTGCAGGTGGGGCACTGGTATGTCCAGAAATGCCTTTTTTTCTGTTGGAAATTTGATTAATTTGTTCAGAGATCCTATTTTATGAGGAGGTATACTGCAGTAGAGCACATTTAAACACCTCCTACACTCAAACTTGAATATTTTTAAAGATTTTTCGGCATGTGATCATTGTTGTAAAGAACAGCCACATGTCCCAGCTTTTTGTTAAAGAAGTGTTTTTTAAACAAGTGGTTATCATTTAGCAAGAGGAAAAAACTCAGTTCATTAAAGGGATCATTAACATTTTTAATGTAGGGTTCTATTGGTTTTGAGTTGTCAATATCTTACCTGGAGCAACAGATGCGTTGCATTGTTTTGGTTGATGAAGCAATATTTTCAAGCTGATGGAAGTTGAAAAACAGATTTTTTTTATTATTATGTAAAGAAAAAACAACTTCAATTGTAAAAATGTCTTAGTGGTTCATGCAAGTAGTTTTTAATAACTTGCATCATTTTTATTAGCTGCTTGCTTAAGAGTCCTACACTCTGCTGTTCTGATGTTAGTGTTCATCTGAAACGAAGCTGAACAACTAAAGCATGTCAGAAGATTAGGAATAAAAGCTATGATAGAAAACACAGGCAACAATAAAATGCCAAAAACTATTTAATCTGATTTGCTGTAATGTTATGTGGGAGTTTGGGGGCTTTTCATGCCAAAATTTGAAAGGTTTTGAACATAAAATTTATGGTTTTGGTGCTTAATATTTATTGAGACTAAAGAAAGAAATTGAAAGAGATGTTGACATCTTAATTTATAATTTACGGAGGAAAAATGTTCAACCATAATAAGGCTGAAATCCTTTTCTCTCATTCATATCTATAGGTATATTTTCTACATGTTTTTCCCTCTCTTCCTCAGGTTGAAATATGTCCTCATCAATTTTCCTGTCTGCCTGTTTTGTCTTTAATTAGATCCGTAAGATGAAGATGGCTGGCCGTGAAAACAGAGTCGCGGTTGTCGTGGGAACGGTCACTGATGACATCAGGATTCAGGATATCCCCAAGCTCAAGGTAAGTGATCTTACAAAATCTAAACTTTCCTTCATAGTATTTGATCTTATAAAGATTTAGATAATGTTCCTTCAGCATTGTAACCCTCTGAAGTTCTGCGTTTTGTTCTGTAGATCTGCGCTCTGAGGGTTACCGACCGCGCCCGCCGCAAGATCCTGAAGGCCGGAGGTCAGGTGATGACATTTGACCAGCTGGCTTTGAGTTCTCCCAAAGGACATGGCACAGTGCTGCTGTCAGGTAACTGAACTTCTCTTGTTTCCTCCTACGGTCTGCCAGTTTAATCTGAGAAGGTAGAATCATTAATAAACACTGTTATATAAGGACTTTGAGTCAGAACAAAAGTCTCTGGATTGGCAATCTTCGCCAAGCAATAAAGAAAAGACACCATCCAAAAATGGATAAAGAATTGTTCTGGTCATGTTTGAAATCTTGACGCTATTTAATCACATTATATTGTTTTTAAATTATTTTTGACAAATTACTCATTATGTCAGACTTGCTGTTTGATCGAGGATTTCATTTGCTCATCATTTTGAAAGAAAGATTATGGGCACATTTAGATTTTTCCAGTCTTTTTCTAGTCTTCAATGTTCATTTGGACAAATCTTAATAATGCCCAATAAAGTTTAGTTTTTTACTTTTAATCTTATTAGTCTTATATGTTTAACTTTGCTGAGTCAGATTTTAATTTTAGTGTTTTATCCCTCTATGTGTTGTCTCTAGGTAGCTTCAAATTTAGTTTGAACTGGTGTCTTTTTCTCAAAATGAATCCAAAATTCTGTAATTAAAAGCAATAAATCTTTTTAGTGGTGCGGGTTTCCTAACAAAATAAATGTCAAAACACAACATTTCTTACAAAATGCATTTAGTTCTAGATAATCCATTCCTTATCTGATATTTTAGGGAGTTATTGATTTATAAATGGTAGATATAGACTCTAGATCTACTGTTTAACATTCTTAAACTTGTTTGATGCAAGTTGTAGATGAGACACATCTGCTGTTGCAAGTTCAGTGCCAATACTTAGTATTTAAATATCCAGAAAATATGGAAAGTTTGGCCTGTTGAAATGAAAAATGTAAAAAAATCTTATATATTCTTTTCATTTTGAAATGATCTCAAGTCACTTTTAGGAGTCCGACAACATGAATGATTGCAAATGGTTCTTTTAAATGAGCCTTTAAGAGTTTTATTTCCCAGTCAAAATGAATCAAAGTTGCTCTTTGTTGTACCCGACATTTCTTCTCTACTGTTGTAGAGTTTCCACATGTATGCTATAAATGTGGATTTTTATCTATTAATGTAGAGATCTAAAACTGATGATGATGTCAGAGATTTTACCGTTTGTATCTGATGTTACATCCATCTTTTCCTTTTCAGGGCCCCGTAAAGGCAGAGAGGTGTACAGGCACTTTGGAAAAGCTCCTGGAACCCCTCACAGCCACACCAAGTACGTCTGCACCCAACATGAAACCAATACAGCATCTCATGGTTAAACACAGGAGCCCTGTTAGTTTATTAACCAACATTGGTTCCTTTTGTTTAAGTCAAATATTTTGACTACAAATTGGTAAAACTACAAAATTCAAAACTTACTGGGTCATCAAAACAGCTTAGATTTGAGCTATTTCTATCTGATAAAAGTAAATGTATTACACCATGGTGTGCTTAGTTTCTTACTTTCCCACATTGTTTCCATTTCCACTTTTCTAAATTTACCTAAATTGTCTTCAGTCTAATGTTGAAACTTTTGGAGTTTGTCCAAAAGTTTCAAACATCTTTATTTCACAAAAGTTCTTCTAAAGTGTGAGGTTTATTTTACCAATAAAACTTTAGTTATTTTGAACATTTGATTAACATGAAATTGTGTTGGACTTAGGAAACAGAGAAAAATTTCTGATGGTTTTTGGTCTTTTAAAATTTTTCCAATTTGAATTGTTTTGTACCAGAAACTATTCAGATGTAAAATGAAGCTGCCTCTACGCCTGTCACAATAGCAAATCTTGCTAGAAGATAAATTGTCCCAAACCTTATTGCGATAAACGATAACATTGTTTTGAGAACATTTTTAAGTAATATATCAGTAATAGCGGCATAAAAATGCACATTCTCAAAGATCAATAAACTTTAAATTATAATGAACTTTTAAACTCTGGAACTGTAAGATATTTGGAACATCCAAAATAAAGAAAACAACAAATACGACAAATAAAATAAATTGTGAAGTCTCTGTAAACAAAATTAACTTTCAAAAAAAGGAATAGTTGAGACCAAAACACCTGACTGCTGACTTTGATCATCCAGTTTTTGGTAAAAAGAGAGAAAAAAGGATAACTCTAAATCAAGCAAATGAAGCACTTAATTTATCATGCGATGAGTTGATTTATTGTTTATTGTGACAAGCCTATCGGTGTCTTAATTGAAGGTTTTCACCCGCTTTGAAAACCTACAATAATTGTCTACATTTTAGAAATTCATTCATAGTTTGCTGGAGAACGTGGCTCTGTATCTAAGTGAAGTGCAGCAGTTGGGTAGTTATTTTGGGTTTTACTGAGGGTCCTGATTTGTCATATTTTTAGTCAGCAGACCAACACAAAATAGGAACGGGAGCAATAGAAAGTAGAAATTAAATTAAACTGAGATATTTTCTAAAGTGTAACGCTTTGAAATGTTTTCTTTACTGGTACAAAGTGGAAGGAATGTCATGATAAGAGGTTAATATGAAGAGAATCAAATCCACAACACCACACTGAGATACAGTGTTTTAAAGGAATAGGGACTACAATCAATAGCTGAAATCCATGATACTTGAAACTGCGTCCTCTTGTAGTGATTTTAACAGTCTATTTTAATACTTCATATTCCAAATATATCTTTGTTTGTTAACTGAAACTATAGCAGAAGCTAGTCACAAGTTAGAGCCAGTTGTTGCCAAGGAAAATGATTGGTATTTCCTCTTTCCATACTCCACAATTGACCAATTTTCCACAAATATTTCAGTCTAATTCCAGAGAAAAATACATGAATAGATGGTTTCACTGTACTAGTTTACTGGAACATAGATTATTTGAGATTTTGATTTGTCTTAATTACTACTCTGTCTTCCTCTCCAGGCCCTATGTCCGCTCCAAGGGCAGGAAGTTCGAGAGAGCCCGCGGTCGCAGATCCAGCCGTGCTTACAAGAACTAGTCTCGTTTTTGTTTTTCATGGAATCTGACAAATAAAAAGATGATTGTCTGTCCAAAAACACCCTGTCTGTGTTTTATTGAACAGCTCAAGAATAGGTTGATGTGTAACCAGATGAATAAACCTCCCATAATACACCGCGCAGTGGGCTTTTAATTGCACTGGGATGGTTCTTTGAGCATTCATCAGTTGCCTGATAACAAATGACTGGAGCCGGAAGTGGCGGTCTGCTGATGATTGGAGAATGTCGGTGGGTGTCTCAATGTTTTCCTTGCCGTCATTGGGTTTCCTCTCCGCCGCTCAGACCTGCTGCTGCCTCGGCTCCAGACACTTCCTGCTCCGACTCAGTTTTCGCAGTCCTGAAGAGGGGGACAGGATGAGGTAATTTGTACTTTGTTTCAGCGCTGCTTTGTGTTCTGCTGGGCTTGAATTACAATATAAGGTCCAAATTTGAATCTTAACTTTTATTGCTTTACCGCTACTTTGAATAGTAAATCACAGCGGTCTGTAGCTAACACGCTAGTTTGTATACATCTTAACAATTTGACTTGAACGATTAAGTAAGACTCTTAAAGCTAGAAATAATATATTTCGATACACTTTTAAAGGGAACAAAATGTAAGTGTAAGTTAAACTTAAGCTGGATATGAAGTAGAAAACTGTTAGCTTCTGCTAACTGACAACAGTTAAAACTAGCTAACATTAAACTAGGGGGCGCATCTATCATTAGCCTCTGGGTTAATTAACTCTAGTAGTTTTAAAACTATTTTCAAACACAGTTTTGGGTTTGTTTTTGAATAGTATGTTAATGATACCTGTTTAATAAATTCAGATTAAGCTAGCTGGCTAACTGACGGCCGGCTGCTAGCTTGGTTAGGTGGTCAGCATCGATCAAAGTTTCCATGTAAAGCCAGGGATAACCAGACTGCCGGCCAACGCTTTAAAATGTGTCTTTAAACTGCGTAATTACACCCTAAATTGATGAATACTTCCATGTATTCAGGAAATGAGCCAAACAGTTTTTTTCTTTGTCGTTATTTCTACAATCTCTTTGTTTGGGGGGGGGGTAAAATTTTTAGCCTGCTTGTTATTATTTCTGTGTCTCCGCCCTGCACTTCAAGGACGTAAGATGCAACAATGGGCATCAGTGAGGTGCATTTCTGCGTGTTTAATCAGAGCAGGGCGCTGGCCAACTGTTGGTTTGTCTGCGTTACAGCTCGAACAATCTTTCCACACATTTGGAAAGAGCTGCGACCAGGTTAATATCTGCCTGAGAGCAAACATTTACTAAGCCAGTTGTTCTATTTCATTACATACTAAATATGACATTTTACCTAGAATACATGGCCTTGAATAAAATGTAACACTCCTTCAACACAGTGACTGGAATTTAAAATGTATTTAATCAAAATGTTATGTGGTGTGGACTGTCAGAGAAATGCATTACTGTGAAAATATTTTTGAAATTGTATATACTCTGGTGGTTTTAAATAATTCCCCTCAGAAGTAGATAGATTATATCTGTACACAGCAAAAACTCAAAATCTTACCAAAATATTTTTGGTCTAGTTTCTAGTGCTAATATATATAAAATAATACAAAAAACTAACTTGCAAGTAAAGCTTCAGCAAAATATAGGGGCTTCTTTTAAGTCAATGACTACTTAGGGTTGATGAAAAAGTAGATTATTTCACTTGGAACAAGACATTTTTCCATTGTTGTAAGTGAAATAATCTGCCAACACATCTGCCAATGTAGCTACATAGCATTGTAGCTATGTAGCGTCTTGGTTTAAGTTCAGCTGTTCTGTGAATGTCTCTGACATGAAGGGAAGTAGTCAACTGAGTCCAGATCTGAACATGTTGGGCATTTGTAGTTAAAAACTGCAGCAGGGTACCCTGAGTTACACCATTCACACAATAAAACATGGTGGTAGCAGCATGCTGCGGTGGACACATTCAGACTGCAGGGACAGAGAAGCTGGTCAGAGTTGATCAGAAAAACAAATAAAAATATTTATAGGTCAATCCCAGAAACAAATCTCCTAATCTGTGAAAGATTAGATACCAGGAGGAATGAAACCTGTATTGAAGTTGTTCTTTAAGTGGATTATTATGATAAACAATGTAAAAGAAAAATGCTTCAATTCTAATTGTGTGTCTAAATTGGTAGTTCTGAATCAAGTCAGTGTGTGCATCGTCATAAAATAGCATTTGTTGGCCGATAATGTTTTGCGTCATGCATTTGAGCTCCACTTGCTAATTGAAGGAACATGTTGGGGACATTGTGATCACGTTAAAGCAAGACAGCTCAGCAGTTCAAGATCCACATTGTGACAGAGGGCACGTTTGTCCCACAGTCCTGAGGATTGAAACTCCTGAGTATGTAAATGCTTATAAGCTTGCGGTCATTGGCATGCAACTTCTCATGCACAGTTATGTGGCGTCTCAGCGAGGCGGTTTAAGGATGTGTGACTGTGAGTCAGCAGCAGCCCACCTAAGGTCAAGGGGCGTGGCAGATCTGATATTGCTTCACTCTGAAAATAATCTCTCCTGCTTATTGCAGTGATTGTTGCTAAAACTGAGATATAAAAATACATTTTTATATAGTGATAAATAATATTGTTTTACTCTCAACTCCTTACAGGGTGACTTTGTAGATGTCTGACTTTCCAATATTGACATCAACGCTTAACGTTGCTTTTCTTTTCCTACAGGAGCAGAGACATTTGGGAGGGAACGTGACTCCTGGGGCTTCACTTAAGGACATTAAGATGACATGAACTAAGGACTCACCTGGAACTGATTCCTTTGTGTATTTGCTTTGTTCCTCTTTTTTTATGTTTAGTTTGCTTATTCCGTGTGTTTGTTTTTTGTCGGGTGTCATTCGGAGGAGTGTATCCTACGACGAATCTTTAATTTATCACACTACCGTCCTGAAAGCGTAATTTTTGTCACTCCTCCTGCTTGTGTCGTATGTAATCTCTTGAGATTTCAGATAGCAATAGAAGTTTCAAAGGTCTCAGAAAAGCTGCACTCATCATATCTTTGGGGCATTCATCAGGCTGCAGGCTGCATTCGACATGCAACATACTTTAAAGAATCGCTGCACATTAGTTTAATGACCTCCTTTCATGGGAAAGGTGTATTTTGCTTCTTGTCTTATTGATACTTTATTGATGTATAAGTTACTTCTTTTGAGAGGTTCAGTTTTGTACCTTTGTGTGATTATTTAAAGATTACTGATTAATTAGCTGCTCTGCTGCCTTGTTTTGCTGAGACCAAAGGCAGCTTCAAACTGAAATGTAAACTTTTTGTACTTATGCAATTTCTTTGTTTCTGATTGACTGAGTTTCCCGTTCAAGTGTTGAAGTATTGCTTGTCCAGTTTTTAATTGGCAGGATACTGTTGGAGCTGACAGCTTAGATTTGATTGCTTTTTTTCCTCATCTTCACTGGATTATTTCTTTTGAAAATGACTCTTTATACTGGAAGAAGTTTGCTTTTCAAATGAAGACCCAATCGGAAGGTTTTTTTTTTTTTTTTTATTTTGTTGCCTGCATGAAGAATAATCTTAAAGTGATTTCAGGGATGAAGTTCTTTTCTGACACATTTTAATTTTTCTTGCACATCTGGAAGAACTGACAGTTCTCTGAGCTTCTGGTTCCAGAAGCTCGTACCGTTTGCTTCGTCAGACTGGCAGACGTCGTCCGTTCCAAAAAAAGAGGATGCGCTCCCCAGATTCCTCTTCACCTTCTCCAGAAGAAGCCCTCCTTCACGGACAGTTTGCCAGCTGGGAATCTGGCAGTAACTGCGGCAGCAGCTGCAGCTGCCCGGAGAACTCTGGAAGCTCAGGAGGGCTTTCCCCCGCCACCTCACCAGCTCTGAGTCCGGCGTCCAACTATGCCTTGACCCTCACCCACACCTACATTCACATTCAGCGACTCTCGTCGCGGCCCGGGAAGGAAGCCCGTCTCCTGCTGCCTTTGTCTGAGCTGGTGGGGTGCAGCTGCCCTCGCGCTCCTGCGCCGCCGCTGCTTGTGCTGTATTGGTATCCGCCAGGGAAACGGAGGAAGGGGGTGTCCAGGCGCAGGCAGGTGAAGGCGTACCTGGCGGAAAGCCGGCCTGAAGCTGAGAGGTGGTCGGCCGCTATTCAGTGTTTGCTCAGAGAAGTGCCAGTCACAGCTAATACAGGTGAGCGTCTCTTTCACCTGAAAAGCCTTTTTGTCCAGACAGAATCACAGATCATCTGCATCAAAGCAGACATTAATATTCACTCGTGTTAAAAATTTGATTTTCAGATCTGATAATATTTGTAATCAGTCTGTCTGTACAAAGTTGGTTTTCACCAACACACCTGGTAGACTGATACGTTAACGCTACAGCACTTTAATTTTTAACATTTTCTATGGGATTTCTTCAATATTATCCTTTGGGACGATTCCAATTTCTTTTACAAATAAAAAGAGAAATCTTATGAAGCTTGCTCCTTTTTTTTTTTAGCTCATATCGTCACCTTCTTAAAATAACGGCCTAAGTGAAAACTGTTTCTTTCTAAAAGTGGTTTCAATAAACAAAAATACTTTTAGCCAAAAAAAAAATGACTGAGGACATTATTTCAGGAAGGTGGCAATATTTTAACAGTTTATATAATTAAGTCAAATTTCCTAATTACTTATATTGTTGCTGTTTATCGTTTTTTTTTTTTTTTATCAAAACAAGTCTATATAAGTAAAGGACAAATAAAAATAAGAAAGAAAAACATACAAAGATAAATTTAGATAGTATTAAAGTGGTTTTGTAAAAACAAAAGGTAATTATGTATTTGACATATTCTATCTGCATTTGTGAAAGAAAAGCAATTTATGAAAAAATGTATGTACTTAGTTTGCTAAAGGTGTCAAATATCAGGAAAGTATTCAGTAGCAAGGCTGCTGCTAGAAATTACGATGACGTTACGGATTACAATCCACATTTTCCTGAATTCGTTCGTTGTTGTGCCGTTGTGTAACATCTTTTCTCAATCCACTTAATGAGCTTTAGTGTCTCAGCAGGAGGGCATATCCATCCCTGCGGCCAAATAAATGAAATGCAGACTGGAAATTTACTACATTACCAAATAGTAAATGAACAGTTTTTTGCGAGTGTGATGATAATGTGTTATATTGTGTTGCTCTACTGGAAGATAGCATTAATTTAGTATCAGTCACATTAAGAGCAGTGATGGTTCTAGCAGGTGGAAGGCAGTTTTAAAGTCCATTCTTTACTGAATGAGTAAAGAATCACGTCATTCAGCTGCTGGTATGTTTCTCCCCAATGATTTTAATACAAATCTGGTGAAAAAACGTGTCGTGTTTCATAACTTTGAGCGGCTCTATAAAAATGTTATTTCTTTGTAAAGTATTCACTGTTAGATGTTTCGGCTCACTTGGTTTTTAATCTTGGCAACAAGGAATCTTTCCTTTGTGTCCATTTAGAGACTTTGGTTATTTTTAACTGATTGCATTGAAGGACATTTAAAGAATGCTTGTTCTGCGCCTTTGCTTGTTGTGACCTTTATGTTTGGCTCCAGGAATTAGCCTGAAACTCCACATTTTGTTGTTTTGTTTGCTTTCATTTGTGCCTCCCTTTGTAGACTCTTGCCAATTATAGCAGAATGTCACGGTGGCCCTGGGTCTTCCTGCATGTTCAGCCAACTCATTCTGTCTGGAAAGTTTTAATTCTGCACAGCTTTCAAAGACTGTACAATACCTAAACACTTCCATTAAGTAAGCTTTGAAGTTTACCCTCTATTTTGTCTGTTCTGCACTCGCATGAGTCTATATATTCATAATAAATACAAAGTTTCCCCCAGAAAACTTGCAAAGCCTGTTGGTTGAGCTGCTCAGCAGTCATTCATCCAGCGGCCCGCCGTGTTTTTGAGTTAAAAAATGTTTAAAGTTGAAAGAAAATTGGAAAATATCACTTGATGTATTAATGGAAGAATGGAAGATTAACATCTGAACACCGACTACAAAGTGTTAAAAAATGCGAACATAAAAAACACATAAATAAATAAGCAATGCTAAGCCTGGTGGGGGCATAAGCAAAGCCTGGTGGCCTGAAACATACACTCTCATTGACGAGTGTAAAGGTGCTGCCACATACCACTCCTTCCCTTCAACTAACTAGACTTGGTTATCAGAAGATAAGTGTTCAATGTTCAGTCTCCTTTTTGTCGTTGTGGCCTCTGTTAACGTTCCTTATCTAGATGTTTTCTGCTGCTTATCTCGTTACATAACATGTAATTGAATTATTAAGCTATATTCCATCTTTGTTCTTGCTTTGGTATTAATTTAGGAATCAGCGTTTTCCTGCTCTGAATGGTAATATTGTTGGGCTTTACTGGTTTAGTGATCACTGAACTGCCCTTTAGTTGTTCACAGTTAACTATTTCTAGGAGAGAAGTATAGTTTATTTAAAATGATGGACTTTTGTAAACTGCTGGAAAATATTATTGGAATTATTTTGTGAACAGAGCAAGTGTTTCATTTCTAAATCTTATAGTTCAAAATATCTGAAAATCAGCTCATGGTGTTGGCTGGCAAATGATTATCTTCACCTACACTTGCTCACTCTTTGTTGCTTAGGTTCAACAAAGTTGTATAAAACATTTCTCATTGAGTTCGGTTCATATTGACATGATGGCATCATGTAACTGCTGAAAGTTTGTTGGGTGCTCATTCATGATCCACCACATCCCAAAGTCGCTCCATCGCACTGAGATCTGGTGACTGAAGCACAGTGAGTTCATTGTTATGTTCAAGAACCCTGTTGGGAATGATTTGACCTTAGAAGCAGCGATCAGACGACGGGTACATAAAGAGAAAAAGTAACGACAGTCAGGTAGGCCATGTTGTTTAAACAGTGGTCAGTTTATACCAAGGGAGCCAAAGTGTCTCAAGAAACGGACAGCGTTGAGTTTCGGCCATGTGATTAGAGTGAAGTACACTGCCAGGTGAAATAAGAGAGGTTCAGTCTCAAATTATAGTCGACTAACTCTGAAACAAAAGCTCAGCTAGGGGTGGACGATGTGGACTCTGAATTTAATCATGATATTGTACTATTGTGACAATGACAAAAGTGATAAGAACAATTTATCACCTTTTTTTTAGGTAATTGCATCCCTGCGACTGCATTCATAGCACCACAACTGAAAAACTTCCTTATTTAAAATGAGCTTCTTCAGGACGGCACTTATCTAAAGAAATGTGACTAACCTGTGCACATTTATTCATGTTTTTGAATATGAATAAAAAATATTTATATTCATATTTTTGAATATGAATAAAAATTATTTATATTCATATTGCCACTCTTGTGTAAAAAAAAACAGTGGAGCAAATTGTAAAAATACCATTTTAGCCATTTTTTTTTTTTTACATTATTTGAAATTTATTGAGATGACAAATGAAAATTTGCATTATAACAAATACTTCACAATAAAGCATAAACAATCCGATAAAAGCCAACTGCAGGAGTTTATGTCATGTTACAGTTGACTGGAGGTAAAAATGTTGAGGATTTCTAGATGCCCTAAATCACATATGTCAGAGTCAAGGCCCGCGGGCCACATCCGGCCCGCGAGAAGATTTTCTACGGCCCCTGGGATGATATTAGAACCGGCCCGCAGCAAGCCGGCACCCCGTCTGAAAAAATGCGAGATGCACCTCCCCGTGCTCGATCCTCACAACGCGCACCCCGTTCGATCCTCTGACAACGCACTTCCGTGCTCGATCCTCACAACGCGCACCTTCGATCCTCACAACGCGCACTTCACTAGACCAAATGCGTCATTTAAAAAAATCTCAATGAACATTCGATCAGTCCGGCCCTCGGCTTGTAGCTAAATTTTTTATTTGGCCCTCCGTCCATTTGACTTTGACACCCCTGCCCTAAATAATAACTATTTGAATATTTAATTTAGCATTTCTTCCTCTTCATCAGAGTTTTCCAGAAGTCTGCTACCTCGTCCCAGGCGACTACTGTTATTGGTCAATCCGTTCAGTGGAAGAGGCCAGGCGATGCAGTGGTGTCAGACCCACATCCTGCCAATGATTAAGGAGGCCAACATCAGCTACAACCTCATACAGACGGGTAAGACAAGAAGTTGAAAACCATAGCTGTGAGTAAGGATAATAATGCATGAATGTTAATTTATCTTCATTAATCTGTCCTAGAGCGTCGGAACCACGCGAGAGAGCTCATCAGAGATATATCGCTCCCAGAGTGGGACGGCATCGTCATTGTTTCTGGAGACGGCCTGATGCATGAGGTAAGGTTCTGATGCTGCAATTGATGTGCATGTAAAGTTTTAGGTCTCCTGAAGTCTTTTTTTTTTTAAATATCCTGTGGATCTGTAGGTGATTAATGGACTGATGGAGCGTCCAGACTGGGAACAAGCAATAAAGACACCTCTTGGCATTCTGCCCTGCGGCTCTGGGAATGCACTGGCTGGCTCCATCAACCACTACGCAGGGTGAGGGGAGCAGTGGCTGGTCAGCCATCATCAGCCCATTTCTATCCGTCATCAACATAGAGCTGGACAATAAGTCAATAACAATGCATATCAAGATAGACAATCCATGATCAATACGAAGAGATAGAATACTCAATAATTTCACTGAACTCCGATGGAGAACCGCACTGCATTCTGGGAGATGTAGGCAGACGACAAAGCTCAATCTCTCACAAGAGGCCGAGTAAGGTCACTCTTTGGTTACCAGCAACAATTTGTTGAGTAACTAGTGGTTACCTAGCAACAACCTTTTGAGTACCTTGCGTAGCAGCAGTTTCAAGTTTCACCACTCATACCTGCTTGGAAATAAAGGACAGCGGCGCAAAGTGAAAACTGGACTAAAAAAGGAAAAATCACGTCACATTTCAGATATTTAAAGCAAAAAACTAATGAATAATTATTGATATCGACTGAAATGAAACGCTGAAACTGTGAAATCAGCGCTCAGTTAACTTGCTATTAGCAGTTTAAAAAAAAGAGATGGAGCAACTGTGATTTTTTTTTTTCTACTTTTCAGATGCAACATTATTTAAAGTTAAAGTTTGTACTTTCTCCCTGCAAATCTGAAAGAAATATTTTAAAGTCACCATTTGAGTTTCCCAGAATGTCTTTTGTAGATATAGTCTATTTCTAGCAGAGATGAGTTAGTTTTTTTCTTTTCTTCCCTTTCCCAGGTATGACATGTGCCTTCGAGAGCCACTCCTCTTAAACTGCTGCTTCTTGCTCTGTCGAGGCGGCGTCCGACCCCTGGACCTGGTCTCTATAACAATAAGCCCTCTGCCCTCCAAAAACAGCCATGCTGCAGCACCCAGGAGACTGTTTTCCTTCCTTTCTGTCGCCTGGGGCTTTGTATCTGATGTCGACATCGAAAGTGAAAGGTGTGTGTTTTATGTCAAAGCTCAAGTTATTTGGTTGGGGCTGTTTTTTTGCAAAAATATTCTCGCTGTTGAATTCTTTGAAATTTTAAAACCACAAACTTCTTTGTATTTTTGGGGACTTTATGTGATAAGCTAGCAAAAGTAATGTATAAATATGATAAAACACAAGTTATTTCTTTATAAAATCCTTTTTACACATAAATAAATAAATAAAGCCCACTTTTATTCACGCTCTGTGAGTTAATATTTTGTAGAAGCAACTTTCCCAACAATTTTGGTCGTCTAGACGCTTTCACTCATTTTTATTTGCACAACAGTTCAAACTCAGTCAGACTGGAGGGACAGATTATCTCATCATCAATGTTCAAGTCTTACGACAGATTCCTGGTTCAGGTCTGGACTTTGACTAGGTCATTCCAACAGATGAATATTCTTTGATATAAACTGTTAAATTGTAGCTCTTACTGCGATTTGGGCCGCTGTCCTGGCGGAAAGGAAACCACCGTCCCAGCCTCAACTTTGTAGCCCATGACTGTCTCTCTTCCTGGATTGTCCTGCATTGGCTCCACCAACCTGACCCACTTCCTGTTTCTCTTCCACCGCTATGAGGAGGTTCAGGATTTGCCACCTGGCTGGATTTTATTTATGGGTAACAGAAAAAGGGCTGAAAATGGGCCAATGTGTAGGCCATGATTTCAGATTTTTAGTTGAAAAGAAAGTATTTTTGTGTTTGTCTGTTATATAAAATCCCACTGAGATGCATTAAATGTGTGGCTGAAAACATGACTAAATGTGGGAAGTTCTAGGACAATCAAACATCACAAGACAAAGTTTCATTTTAAATGTTTTTTTGTTCCAGGTATCGTGGTTTGGGGTCAGCTCGCTTCACTTTGGGCACTTTGGTGCGCATAGCTTCTCTTCGATCGTACAAGGGCCGTCTATCCTACATGCCTCCCTCTGTAGTTGCCACATCTTCAAATGGGACACCTCCGCCCAGGAGACCCCTCTCCCGCAGCATTACTGAAGGCCTGGATGGATTCTGCAAAACACCCATCCATCGCACTTGCTCCGACATGGGTATCAGTGAGCAGAGGAGCCTCTTGCGCAGAGGTGAGATTGAAAGAGAGGAGAGGCAGAGAGAGAGGACAAGGAGACGACAGAGGGGTAGAGGTAAAGGAACTGGTGTGGTGAGAGCCAGCAGTCTGGCAGAAGACAGAGAGAAGGAGGGGCAGATGGAGATGGAAGCTGAAGAAAAGTCCGGAAACTGTTCAGAGATGTCCGGAGCGAGTTCTGCGTCAAATGAACGAGATGAATCCAATATGGGAAGAGATGAAAGGCTGGCAGGGATAAGGGACGAAAGGGAAGACGAGGAAACATCAGAGCCAGACTCTTGTGAAATGTTGGAGGATGACGATGAGAGGGACGAGGAAGGCAGTGGCGGTTCTCTGGAGGCGGACGGAGTGTTGCGAGCCAGGGAGTTGGGGGAGAGCTACGGGGTGGACATGGGAAGAGAGGCACAGGAAGAGCCTGGAGATGAGCTCTCTAGCCAGGACAGTCTTCAGAACACCAGAGAGTTGGTGAGAAAGAACTCGGCTCCTTCAAGCCAGATAGCCGACACTCTGCTGAGCCAGCCTCTCAGTCAAGAATCCAGCACAGATTCTGGGATTTCTTATGGCATGGAGGACATGGATCTGAACGAAACATTATTCCAAAAACAGTCTTACTCTCTGGATGTGGCTCGGGAGCGATCTCTCACCATCTCCTCCCCTTTCCGTCACAATCCCTTCTCCTACAAGCAGAAAGTTCTGGACCAAAACCAAAACACGTCCCGTCCACGGCCCCATTCACTCCTCCAGCACTCCAGCTCCAACTCCCTCCCTCCTAAAATGACTCCCCCCTCCTTTTCTCCCACACCACCCTCTTCCCCTTCCTGTTCCTCCCCACACTCATCATCCTACCTCACCCCCCGTCCTAACACCCCTAACTCCACCTTGAACTCTCCCTCATTCCAAATGCCGTCCTCGTCTTTTAACTTTGACCTTAATGAACCAGCAGGACTTCTAAGGAACCGTCCGTTTGTCTCGCTGCCTTTCGATGTGCCAAGAGACGACTTGTTACCGCCACTCGATCAGCCGCTCCCCACCAGAGATTGGGTCACCATTGAAGGGGACTTTGTCTTGGTGTTGGCCCTTTACCAGACCCACCTCGGGGCTGACCTCCATGCTGCACCTCAGGCCAGATTTGACGACGGCCTGATCCACCTGACCTTTGTCCGGGCCGGCATCTCCAGAGCCACGCTTCTCAGACTGTTCTTTGCCATGGAAAAAGGAAACCACCACTCGTTCAGCTCGCCGTACGTGAGCCACGTAACCTGCAAGGCCTTCAGGCTGCAGCCGCTGTCTCCGCGGGGAACCCTCACTGTGGACGGGGAACTTGTGCCCTACGGGCCACTACAAGCGCAGGTTAGAAAGTTCTAATAACAGTACCTGAACGTACTGTGATAAGCTTTGAAATTTTCCAAATTTTCTTTTGTGAAGCCAAAGAGTTGAAGAAAAGATTAATGGAAATAAGTAGAGTACTTGTCATTCTGGTTCTGGTTCAGGTTCTGATTAGATTATGCTATGAAATCTGTATTATATCTTTATTGTTTCAATAAGTTACTCATAAATTTTTTCTGGTCTTCCACAGGTTCATCCGTCCATGGCCCGCCTCGTTGTTGGAGACACTGGAGTAAAGATTACCAGACTTTAATAGGGGATTATGGATATATATATATATATATATATATATATATATATATATATATATATATATATATATATATATATATATATATGTATATATATATATATATATATATATATATATATATATATATATATATATATATATATATATATATATATATATATATATATATATATATATATATATATATATATATATATATATATATATATATATATATATATATATATATATATATATATATATATATATATATATTGACATATCAATACTCTAATGAATTATCTCTGTCGCCCCTCAGAGGGAGAAAGATAAAGTGGAGTGTTTGAGACACTAGCTCTGTTTGCAGGAAACACTTTTCGTAGCGATTTAAAGGGATAACACACCGAGCCATGCATCATTGCAGAATGACTGCAGGGATTAATACTAAATTTCAAGAATTATTTTTTAAAAATGCACTTAGTTGCACACGTGTTGTATAATGTATAGTAAGAAGGGGAACCACACAGTCTTGGATAAGAAGAGGGAATACCAATACCAATTGAATGTTTTGTGGATTTTTTCGAGCAGACAGTGCATGAGTTGAATGTGTACATGTTGGTATGCATGCAGAGAAGCACTACCTGAATTTTGCCTTAGACTGAGAGAAAAATGATTAATGCCTAAGACAAAGATATTCTAGGGTGATAAAAATACATGGAAATTATCCACAATCCCTTATCTGGACTCTTTCTTACTCCAGTGTTCAAATATGAAAGGACAACAACTTTTGTCCTTTAAATTAATGCCTTATCTACCATTTGATCATTCTGTTAAGTGATGAGCCTAAAATTTGTTGGGGATGTTTTTAAGGTAAGGTTTTGCTAGAAACTGTATAAACGGCTAATTTCCTACCTGCAGTAGACAATTCGCTTAATGTTTTTAATTTAGATAAAATGTAGATGGTCTATGAAGCTAAAGCTAATAGCTAGTCCAATCAGAGTTGGATTCAGAATGCCCTTTTATTCAATTCAAAAAGCTCAAACCTGAAAATTAAAAGTATTTTTTATTTTTATTTTTTAACCTTTAAACTGTCATCACCTTTGTTTTAGATTATGTATGCAGAAATTCATTATTATTCACACAGGAAATTAAGGTTGGAGGTGGTGTGCAAGCAATTTATTCCTACTCCCAGAACATTTATAGCTTTTCTAATCAGAGAAACTTTGTGAAATCAAAGGAAAGTGGCTTAAAAAAATATTACAGGGGTTTAAGCAAACACCAGTTATGGATTTTTACACCACTCAAATTTTATCAGGCAGTTATGTTTACTGGAAATTTACATGAAGATTATTGAAGATTATTCCTGACTCAAATTATATTTGTAATGGTAGTTCTTTGTGCAAATAATTTACAAGTGCAAGCATGAAAACAGTTTAAAGGTTTATGAAACGGCACATAATCCACTGTGGCATTTTGTAATCAGAGATTTTAAGAAAGTAGAAGTTCACAAGGCCACCCATTAGTCTCAGCCTTTAGGCCGTACTGAACTGCATTTGTACAAAATGCAGATACCAGGTACCTACTGCAGATAAGATTTTGACTGTTTATAAACTGCTTACATGAGCTTATCTCGAATCCCTTTAACCTCTGTTCAACTGAAATATTACATCAGATGCATAAATTTGACACTAGTTATATATTTCCTTTGCGCCAGCTACCTACTGGGATTCTCCAAGCAGAATAACATGACTGTACGTCAAATCCTCTTACTCCAAGTAAATCAGTTTAAAGCAACATCAACAAAAAAAAAACAAACTCATAATTTCTTGACTGAATGTTAACCGTCACTGACATTTGCATTCTGCCTGCTTGTTTTTAGCCAGTGGATGCACGCTGCTGATGAAGTCAGTGATGTTGGTTGTTGAAACATGTTGAACATAGCAATGCCTGAATAAAACTAGCTGATTCCTCACCGCTTTTAGACACTTTGATATAAAAACAATCACTGCCCTAGGCCTCAGCAGTCGGAGAACAAATAGCTGAACGTGTAGTTAGATGGGATGCCTCGGTTATCTTGGATATGCTTCACAAAAACTGGAATTGAACCAGCACAGATCAGTAGGACGCAAAGTAACTATTTAATGAATACTAACCACAAAATAGAAACTCGTGTTTAACTAAGCAGATGTGCCGGCATTAGATGCCTAGCACAGAAATTGTGGACTGAATCACATTGCTTTAATGAACTGTTGGAGTTTAAACACTCACAGGGTATGAAAGGTACAGCTGACTGTTTAAAAAGCCTTTTATAAGAGCCAGAGGAGATGACGCTAAAATAAATCAAGGCTATATTGGTGGATCACATGATTTAGCATGAGATAATTAAGATAAAAATACCAGCTTAAAGTCGTTGAAATAGACCAGCTGCAGAAACAGACTGTTAGATTACAGTCTGCTTTTTTTTCCATTTGAAACTTGCTGACAGCTATAGCTATTTGAGCTAATAAAGTGAAAGTGAGTTTTTTGAGCCTGAATTTTCTTACAGAGATTAATTTTCTTACTGTAGAGCCTGCTGACTCAGTCTGAGCTGAAGTTGAATCATTAGCATGTGCAATATATCAATCAGTTAGAGGATGTGCCAACTGCTTGGATCACCATCAGCATACTGTACTTTTTTAATCAATGCCTTTGTATAATAAGCCTGTAAATTACAGCTGTTGAGGTTTTGCTCAACAGGTTTATCTTTCTGTCTTTGCCTTTTTTCCCCTTTCAAATGCACAATTGAAGTAGTCCACCAAGATTTTTACACTGCTTTCACAGCTACAGAATGTGAATACTACATTTTGAGTCTAAGCTTGTACTATTGCTAGATAGGAACTGATATAGACAGTGTGAACAGAAATATGCCAAAATGTTTACTAATGTTGCAGAGCCTAGTTTTGATGGTTTACTTTCTTTGAGCAGCAGTGTTGTCTGTGGCCATAACTGGGACCATGGCATTTTCTGGACCAATCTGATGGGACAGTCCTTGACTGCAACTTCTGAGTGGATACATGCCTTTACATTGTCTTTAATGGGCTGCTTGTAATGAAATGATAATATTACTAAATCAGTGGAAATGTATGCATATACCGTGTACAGGTAATGGCTATAAATTGTTTCAAAAATAAATGTAACTTTATAAATTTGTCTGGTGTGACATAATTCATTATTCTTCTAATATATGAGGCTTTTAATTTTCTACTATTTTAGGTCAAAGAAACGCTGCTCTTCTTGCTTTGTATAAAACAGTAGTGGCAGCTTCATGTTGTGGTTCTGCTTTTCTGCAGCAGAGATAAAGAAACTGATCAGAGTTGATGGGGAGGATAGAAGAAGTTAAATATTGTTGTTCAATCCTGGAATAAAATTTGTGAGAAGCTACAAAAACATCTGAAACTGTTCAGACCAAATAGCAAGAGCTGCAAAAGAATGGAGGGCCTAGTCAAATACCATAAATAAGTATAACACATAAGGTACAATCCTGGATGTTCTCTATGCAGTCTGACTGCTGAATTTCCACAAAGCTGGTAGACATGCTCCCAAAATATTTTTAAAACTGGTGTCTGTGAAATTTTGCTTTCATTTAAAAGACAATGTAATATCAGTTGTGGCCATTTTTATTTCAGTTTAGTGTCTTCTGATTGTTCGCCTAATAGAGCCTATTAGACCCTCTGCTGTTGAACAGGTCACATTGAGAAGTTCATGCACACCTGTTTGCTTGAGTCCATTTTCTTGCCTTTTTTATATTTGAAAATAGCCTATTTTTTCGCTTAACTGTGAAATTAGTCGAAAATAAATAATGTAGCTCTTAATGGGTCATTATTTGTTTACATGTAATTTCCAAACCAGCAGTAGTGCGGAATATCTGCCTTCACTCTGCGCTCTTTCCTTATATAGAAAGATAAACTCTAGTTTTATTTTGAAAATGAACTGACCGGAAGTAGACTGGTGTACACTCAGACGCCTCTTCCCGTGTCGCCACCTTCTTTGTCTACGGCCCAACATTTCGAGACCGGTGGGGGGGGTTGTCTGTTTTATTTTCTGTCTCTAGTTTTGAGGATATATTTCCCGATATATCCCCAATTTTCTGACATTTAATGACAGTCGACTCTGAGCTATTTATGCCTAAAAATAAAGCACCAAAAATGGATGACCTGGACTACAGTAAGTGTTCTTATTAAGTCGCCGTTTGCCTGTGGTTCCGGTGGCTAACCGCAGCTAGTCAGGTGTAGCTTGTTGCTTATTTCATCATTCGCGCAGGTAGACGAAACTCTTCATCCCGAAGCATATTTGCGAGTTGACTGTCTTTCTCCGACAACGTGTTTACTACAGTCCATATTCAGAATAAAATCGCAACAGTAATGCTACCTTTGCTAATAAAATATTGATTGTATCGATGGCTGCCCTGAGCGAACTTTACAGCTAATGTCGGTGGATGTTTAGCATCACCACCACCCTCTGAGTTACAGCTGGTCTATCCTAAAAGGGAATCGTTTCCTAGAAAGAACACTGCAGCTGGTTTATATTAATGTACAGCTTTTTTTTTAAAAACAGGAGAGACTGTGGGCGTGGCAGCTCATTGTTTTGTGGTTTAAAATAAATCGTCTTGTAAAAATGTGTTGCTGTGAGCACCAATAATTCTAGTTTTAGCATTCTTTTGTTGTTTTTAGCGAAACTGATTAAGTTACAACATTTTAAGTATTTTGTTCATTTTTTTTCCAGCTCAACTTGTTGTTTGTGCTTTTATTTGCTGCTGCTTCTCAGGCAGGATTTGATTCAGCTGGGAATGCGTGTCTTTTTTATTTGTCTTTTACTGTATTGTGCATTAGGATGTTCGGCATTAAATGCATCACTAAATGTAGAAACAAACACATGGTAAAAAAATCATCCAACTTACTTAGGATTTGTCTTGACAACTTTATCTAGACTATTTATGTTTGCTGTACGCCATATTAATACTACTTGATTATTGGGCTGGGTATCGGTATTAGTTATTTTGTTAATATTAAAATCTGTTTCATTTAGGAGATTTATGTGATACACTTCAAAACATACAGCATTTATTTAACTTTATGTACTAAAAAAACCTCATTTTCAACTCATTTTATTCTTATAGCACCAATTCACAACAAATTGTAATCTCAAGAAAGTAAAAAAATATATAATTTTCAGTTCAATTATACATTCATTCCAGTTATAAAATAGTTCATTTAGTTCAGGTTATTATTCAAATCAGATTGTATCGAGTTATTAGCTTGCAGCGTTCATTTCTTCTGGATGAACATGTAGCGACAGTGGAGAGGAAAAATTTCCCTTTAACAAGAAGAAACCTTCAGCAGAACAGGGCTGAGTATAAGCGGCCGTCTGTTTTGTTTTTGTTTGAGTAGCAAGAGCAGAGACACAAAAACCATACAGAAGAACTGATGTTGATGTTCAGTGTTGATAAAAAGTAGAAAGGTAACAGGAAAAGGAGAATGCTGCAGTATTAAATCAGCCGCTGTCTTCCTCCAGGAAGGTTTCACAGCCAAGTAGAAGACCAGACCAGATGTATCTTCTGTGGAGAGAAAAAGTCAAAATAATAGCAAATAATGCAAATTCTAGAGTATTAGAAGAAGGAAGTAGCAAAGTGAAGGAAAATGATCAGTTTGTCTTCCAGTAGCCTAAGCCTAAAGCAACATAGCTACAGAAAGCTCAGGATAACTTCAGCCCTTTGAATGCTCTCTAAAACATTTTAGAGCAAGTCGGTTATTTTCTGATCAGTTTGATCTGAAAATAAAGTACAGAAGTGATTTATTGAACAGCATCAGACGTTAGTTTGACTTGATAAGGTAGGAGTTTGAGTTGGAATTATTTCAGTTCCTTGGGTTCAGTTCTGAAAAACCTATTTCGGAAAAAAAAAACTAAACATTGGACTTCATAATGTCAAATAAATAGTAAGAAGAAGAATACTCTAAATCCTCACACCTTCTTTTGCAGTAGCTGACAGAATCTAGCTCTAGACAAATCAGAGCAATTTCAGTGAAAGTCTGACTGCAGGTGAACAAAGACTTATTTTGGTTAAATGGTTATTTTGCAGAAAATATTGTTCAGATTTATTTTCTTTCCAAACTGTACTCACTTTTATTTAGAAACAGACTAAATGGCACCAGGGTATTAAAAACTGTGTGCATAAAGCTATATATTTGACAATGAAAAACTATTAAAAAATAATATCCTGATATTGTAACCTGGACCATTTTGAGATTTTTGTATTTTTTTCATTCAGTGAGCTATCTATTCTGATTAATCACTGATTCACTTTGGGCTGTCTTAAGAGAATGGGTTATTAATAAAGTTTAATGAAATTTTATTGGCATGGTTATTGGATTCTTTCTGATTTTCAGTGACTGTTTCATATATGATTAATTAAATTTTTTATTCCTACCTTCTTTGTTCTCCATTCTTGATTCTTCAGCTAAGATAATGGAGATCGACTAACAATGCACCTCGTTTCTGTATTTTTGCCACCAGAATAGCTTGCTTTTGACCTAGATTATTTTAGTCCCGTTGACTATTTGTGAAATGCGCTGCAATGCAATCATTCTTCTTCTCTTCCTCCGCAGTCCCGGTAGACCTGAGCCCTGAGGAGCGCTCCGAGCTGGAGGACATCCGCAGGAGGAAGGGTGTCCTCTTGCAGGAGATCCAGAGGCTCAGGGAGGAATTACGCGAGGCAATTTTAGAGGTAGAGGGACTGGAGACCAGTACAGAGGGCAGGTAGATACATTTTTGTGTTCAAATCAGCTGAAAGTTTACAATGTAATTAGGATTGATGTCGTTTGACAGGATATGCAAAGTGTTTTAAGAAAAGCATCACATTTTTCTGCTGTAAAAGATTCTTATTCTTACCATTTTTATGCTTTCTTCAGCAAAACTCTACAGAAAAGTAGGCATGTGGCTATGGGACGCAAGAAATTCAATATGGACCCAAAAAAGGTAAATGCCTTCTTGGACTTTTGCAGCTGTTTTTTTCACATGCAGTTTTTACTCACTGACTCTTTCTGCAGGGGATTTTGTTCCTGGTGGAAAACGAGCTGCTCAGACACACAGCAGAGGACATCGCACAGTTCTTGTACAAGGGAGAAGGCCTCAACAAGACCGCAATAGGGGATTACCTGGGAGAAAGGTGCATCACATATAAAAAAAACCTCATACCTTTCCTGTTTTGTTGTCACGACGATTTGTAAATATAAATGACTTTTTTTTCTTTTTTTTTGCAGAGACGACTTCAACATCAAAGTGCTTCAAGCTTTTGTTGACCTCCATGAGTTCACTGACCTTAATCTTGTGCAGGCCCTCAGGTAAACTTCATCCTCTTCTTAGCTTGCTACTGAAGCACATTGAGTTGTATGCCGTTATTATTCAGGAACAGAAATTCTCAGTAATGAAAAATCCCATGTTTGTCTCTGGTTGGGTTGGGAGAACTTTATGCGACAGGACAGAAGCCTGCTTTGATTGCAGAACCTGATCTTTAAGGCTGGATCTAAACCTTGTCCTGTTTTCTACAGACAGTTCCTGTGGAGTTTCCGTTTGCCAGGCGAAGCGCAGAAGATTGACAGAATGATGGAGGCCTTTGCTCAGAGATACTGCCACTGCAACCCTGGTGTCTTCCAAAGCACAGGTTATAAAAAACACAACCATTTTTTGGTTGTGAAATCTGTCCTGAATGTCATTTTTGGACTTTTTCCAGTTCTGTAAAATCCTGTTTGTTCAAACTAAGTGAAAGTCATTTTCCAGATATGCTGCCCTCACACTCTCTCCCCCTTACCAGTAATGATTTGCTGATATGTTAACCCACAGAGGCCTTTGTATTTATAGCCAGTACCTTTCAATAAGAGCAGTTTGTGTTTTCATTGCTTCCTTGAATTGTTATGAGATGAGGTACATTCTTTCAGTCTTCCTTTGTGTAAAGCAGAAGTAGTTTGGCAGGCTCTGCGGTTTAAATACATGTTGATAACAATCATGCAGATGTTTTCTTTGAGTTGCATGAATAGAATTGAATAGAAATAACCTTTATTTTCCCTCAGTGGGGATATTCAGGTGTACCAGCAGCAAAGACACACAAAAATCACAAATGACAATAAATAAAACAGGACTAAGAATAATAGCATAACATAAAAAAGAAACACCCAGCCAGCTTTTGGCAATAAATTAATGTTTTTTTGTGTATGGAAAAGGAGGTGTTTTAAAAACCTCCCAATATAAGGACGCTGCGCCGTTACCTAGCAACCCAAGCTGAGGTCTAGCATGTTTGGTCAGCTGGCTTTTAGTGTTCAGCAGTTGAATTACATTCCAGAAACCACTTGCTGCCTTCTTGATGGTTGTGCAGGTGGCTCCACTTCTCCTTTTCAATGAAGTACACATTTATAATTGCACATCTGTCTGCAGCCATTTTCACATGCGAGTGTGAACATTAAGTTTGGGGGCGTGGCCAGTAGCTTATTAGGATTTAAAGTGACAAGACACCATAACACATCTCATTCTGGAAGGAGCTCATAATAGGCAGAACTGACCAGACTAAAATGTCATTATGCAAAAAAGGTAATTAACATGTTTTGTAGCTCACAGACGTATCCCAATCTATTCAAGGAAGAACAATAGGTCACCTTTAACAGAAGTCTTATATCTGTTGGCCCTAAACTTTGACGGATTTGTAATATTAGAAACTTAATTTTCTGTACCCAATATGAAAAGAAGTAATTATTTAAAAGCCCAACTGTGGGAAATTTCTTTTCATGATTGTCAACAGATTTTACAAGAATGTCTACCACAGAGTTGTAGACTGTCTATAGCCTTCCTCTCTGTTGTAGAAAATCAGTCTTCATGTTAAAGATGCATGACTTTGGTTTCAAGCAGCTCCTCCACGTTTCACAGGTTATCTTGGCGCTTTGCCTTCAGTTGAGCGTAAACGCTGCTCAAGTTCTAATCAAATCAAGCACCGATCAAATGACTTGGTTTGACTTTCCGGGTAATGAGATTATCTTTAAAGGTGCAGACTGGACTACATTCATTGTTTGCATTTTTAGTTTGTATAGATGAGGCATTAGTCTGGACCAGCTTTTTACAGGACTATAAACTTGAGTAAAAGCACCATAGTTAGTGTTTTTATTATTGTTTCATTGTTTTGATATGCATTTGTAGACGCACTTATGGAGGATGAGGACACTGATTCAATTATCCAGATATTTACTAGTCACAATGTTTTACCAGTTTGATATTAATAAGAATCAAGGAAATAATTTTACTGCACTTACGAGTTTTGAGATAAATTTAAAGTTGGTGTCAGATAAAATAAGAAACGCCGTGTAAGATATAAGATTTTTTTAGCAGACAGTGGAAAAGTATTTAAAATATTGACTAGAGGTTGTAGGTTTTAATTCAGTAGCAGTTTTACTGTAAATGTACTTATTGCTCTGAATATTATTATTTTGCCATTTTGTACTTTATAAAGTAACACAAGCATGCCTGTATTAGCTGGTTAATGATTGGACAGTCTTTATATCTCTTTAGGAACCATTAATGTGATTGTAAATTGTAGTTGAAAGTAATAGTTCTGTATAAGTTTTAAAATATTCAGTATTGAAGAATGAAGCATTCAACAATTTGATTTAGACTCTCTGCCGATCTGCGTGTCATTAATAAAATGTTTCTGTGAGTGATTTTTGATGGGAAGGAATAAACGGTGCAAGCGGTTTGATGTAAAGTTAAGTGCCCCTTGGTGAGCGCCTGGGTTGTAATAAAGTACTGATGGATTCCTTCCTACTCATTTCCTGTCAGTTATTGTTTTCTCTGCTGTCCACAGACACGTGTTACGTGCTTTCGTTTGCCATAATCATGCTGAACACGAGCCTCCATAACCCGAATGTGAGAGACAAACCCGGACTGGACCGTTTCATCTCAATGAACCGCGGGATCAACGACGGGGGAGATCTGCCGGAGGAGCTGCTCAGAGTATGATCAACCTGATTGGTTGTGCTGGTAGTTCAAGAGTAATTGTATGGTGATCTCATCCTTCCTGGTTTGTTGTGTTTCAGAATCTGTATGAAAGCATTAAAAATGAACCGTTCAAGATCCCGGAGGACGATGGTAACGACCTAACGCACACGTTCTTCAACCCAGACAGAGAGGGCTGGCTGCTTAAGCTTGGTGAGAGTTTTCCCCCATCCTGCTTTATCTTGGCTTTATAGAGGCTCTAAAATTCACACTTTAAGCATTTTTATGCTTCCATTTGGAGCTGAACTGCTTCTAAAAACAACAGCCCAAGTACTTAAAGGAAAAACAGCCACACGGTTTTTGGCGATGGGTTAATGTTTATTGGTGTCTGGAAAATGATCCTTTTCAGAAACCTTCCTATTATTGAGTCAGAATCAACTGGCACTGCCCTGTTACCTAGCAACCTGAGCTGAGCTCCAGCACGTTTGGTCAGCTGGTTTTATCTTTGTATGCGCTGTACAATGGCTGCTGGAAAAGAGAAATGTTTAGTTACTGCATTGTTGGTTACGCAGGAGGCTCCACTTTCGCTTTCCTAAGATGTATGGTTGTATAATTGCACATGTTTTTGCAGCCATTTTCTAAAACTTTATCTAAAAATGATTTTATGCAGAAAATGTAATAAACATGTTTTGTCTAGACCTGTACTAAGCAGGTCAGCTCCAACTCCGATCTTGTGTTAATCTGTTACTGATGATTGCGGTTCGTGTTACAGAGATCTGAAGAAAACATGCTTTGTACTGTTCTCTAATCACCTCCAAGGCTTTGTGCTACGTTGACTCTGTCTTCCTGTCTCTGAGGTTTGTTGCCTCCTGGCCTCCAAACACTGCTGTGGTATTAAAACATTGCCATAGCATGTGATGGTGAAGCACAGACTCACTCTCTTGTGCTATGGCAGTCTGGATTTTGATCTTTCTCATAACGGGGGCCTGTGGTCCGTGTCACTAATACGGTCTCCTTCCCCGTTTCCTTTTGTCTCCCTCTAATTCCTCTTTTTCTCTTTGTCTCTGCTTCTTTCCTGCCATTTCCATGCTCTACTGCTGCTGCTTGTTTTCTCAGGAGGTATGTACTGAAACAGTGTTTACTAAAAC